>NC_135880.1:145350199-145863455 GCF_964194155.1 Cetorhinus maximus | reverse complement strand
AACATGTATTTGACTTAAATGGGCTGAGTTGTCTGCATGGTTTGAATAGGTGCCAAATGCAGCACAGGCTTGTAAAACTATGGTGTTATGTGGTGCTGGTGTACTGGGTTGGGTTCTCGTTTATTGTTTGTTAGCAAAGGAGACAGTGCCATTGGCTTGAAGAGGCTTGGATGCCTAGCAGAAGGTTCACTGGATCAAAGCATCCCTGGTGTTCCTGCCTCCATGAGGGTTCCTGTCCTCTGCCTCGAGGTCCTCACCCTGCACCTCCCCAGGCTCTTCCTCTGAGCCATCACTTGAGTCATCCTCCGTGGCCTGTGGAGCTGCCTCACTTTCCTCAGCCTCCAGTGGGACCCCCCTTGCTAGAGCCAGGTTGTGCAGGGTGCAGCATGTGATGACTATGAGGGAGACACGCTCTGGAGGATACTGCAGTGCGCCCCCTGACCAGTCCGGGCATCTGAAGCGCATCTTCAGCAGCCCAATGGTCCTCTCCACCACCACCCTTGTGGAGGCATGACTGTATCTTTCCTCGGCCTCAGTTCTTGGGTAATGGAGTGGGGTCATCAGCCACCTCTTCAAGAGATAGCCCATGTCACCGAGGAGCCATCCATCCACTTTTGCAGGAGCTACAAACAGCCTTGGTACCTGTGAGCATCGTGTGAGCTCCCAGGGTAACGGGCACAAACTTGGATGAAGATAGTCTTTTCATGCATTTTTATGTGAGTTCGGGCCGGGCATGCACCTGACCTCAGAATGCAAAATCAGGCCAATGTCTCAGTGAATAGAAGAGAATCTTTTAACCTGGCCACCTCAACCTTGGCCCACTTCCAACTCCACCTTGCAGCAGGCACAACTCCAGCCTGTCTCCTGCGAAAATAGCATCCCCAGGATCGTAACATCAGGAAGTCTCCCAACTTCCAGTTTCCAGCTCCAAGATGAAAATCCAGCCTGTTTATTCTGTTTCTTGCTAACTGACCTGCTGAGTATTTCCAGCATTTTCAGTGTACAATAAAGAACCTATCAAAATAATTTAGGCTTTTTTGGGAGGGGTCTGCACATTGCAGAACTGCAGTCACTGACATGAAGTAGACAGACAGTCCGAGAATGGTGCCCTGATGTGACCAGAACAGGATCGCCATGGAGAGTGGTAGCTTAGACTGACCAGAGTACTGATATCACCACAGGAATCAAGCCCTATCTGATTGTGTTTTTACAAAATTGTTCACTGCTGGGTTCTCACAGGGATTTGAACATGGCACTTAGTACCATTAAACCAAAGTACTACCCCTCAACACTGCTGTCCAGATGAAATCATTACCTGCTTTTTCTAATATCCTCTCTTATTATTTTATGACAGATTTCAGAGTACAGGAAATATGGTGTCAATGCAACATAAACATATTTTATCGTGGTGCCAGTAGATTTGGCAGACAGTATTGACTTTATGCAGTCATTAATTAAATAAGGACTCAAGCCCATAATAAAACTGTGATTTTAGTAAGTGTACTTAAGAATCATGTGCCTGGTCTCCACTTGTATTGCCAAGGCAATCTGAGGCTAATTTATGCATTTTTCTAGCTTTAATTTTTAAAAATCAGACCAACAACACCAAAAGTTTTTTTTCTCCCCAACCAGAAAAATAATAAATTTGGATAGAGTGGCATATTTACAGGTCATTACACTCTAGAGTCGAGATCAAAATGACAACCCAGATGGCATGGAGCAGTAAATATGCTTTATAGTCACAATTCCAAATGGGTCTTTGCATTAAAAAGACACACAGTGAGGAATCAATTTGCACTGTTGTGTACATGCAATATTGGTTCAGATCAGTGAGGAATTCATAGACCCACCATCTCAAGGCAACTCCAGGCTGTTTTCCTTTGTATTTTTTCTTGCTTGTTACAAACCAACTGCTATGAATTTATTCTTCAAACCCAGGCTAAAAGGGGTAGATGTCTCCTCAGTAATCTTCATAAAATATTCATGAAAAAATCAGTGTAAATCACACAGCTGTATCATGCATCAGGTGTCATCCAACACCCAAGAAAGAAAATAAAAGGCTTTTAGATATTTTAAAAAACTGAGTGTGATTGGAAAACAGACCTATAAAAAAAGAATGCTACTTTAAATGCAAAATTGAATTAAAAATTGAAGCCAGACATATTTTACAAATTTTTAATAAAACACTGACACTGAGTTGTTATGTTCAATTGATTTATATTTATAAAGTTGGACAATGTTTCATCAATTCATAGGCAAACATTAGGAATAGGAGCAGAAGTAGGCCATTCGGCCCCTCGAGCCTGCCCCACCATTCATTAAGATTATGGCCGGTCTGTTTGTGTTTCGAATTCCACATTCCCATCTGCCCCATGCGGTGCATCTTGTAGATGGTACACACTGCTGTCACTGCGCATCAGTGGTGAAGGGAGTGAATGTTGGTGGATGTGGTGCCAATCAAACGGGTGACTTTGTCCTGGATGGTGTCAGCTTCTCGAGTGCTGTTAGAACTGCACTCATCCAGGCAAGCGGAGAGTATTCCAACAACTTAATTTATGCCTTGTAGATGGTGGACAGGCTTTGGGGAGTCAGGAGGTGAGTTATTCACAGCAGGGTTCCTAGCCTCTGACCTGCTCTTGTAGCCATTGTATTTATATGGCTGGTCCAGATCTGTTTCTGGTCAATAGTAACCCCCAGAATGTTGATAGGGAACTGGGAACTGGGAACTGATCGGCATTTACCTTGAAGTAGAAGCCGAAATGGAGAGGAAATGGTCTGCCAGCCAATTAGTGGCGGGGGTGTGTAAATGAATGCGGGACACCAGGGCAGCTGGTCACATTCTGGGCCAACTCAGCAGCTATTGCTGTCGCTATCCACACCTGGGGTAAGATAGGGAAATTTTAGTTTTATTAACTTTTAATTGCTGTGCAATAGATTTTTGTCAAAATCTCCACTTTCTAAAATCACGTGAAACTTTTTCACAGCTCCTGACCCTGTATTTGACAGGCTGGAGCTGTTCAGATTTACACAGTTCCCAACGGTTACCAGATTCCTCCTCCACCTCCCCCACTGGCCCAAAATCTCAGGACCGTTAGAAGGTGAGCTCTTTATACATATATAAATGTGCCCAATTGATCATGCAGGCAATTTCACTTTCCTACCCTCCTCCCCATCCTCATGAAAGTTGGCAGTGTCGGTCAAGGAACGACAGACTGGCACACAAGCGGTCAGCATTTTTTTTAATCACACACCTCTGTGCCAACCCGATTTGGAGCAGGAAAATCCAGCCCTGCTGTGTAAAACCTTGCTTTCACAATTTATCTCTTGTAGCCCCAGTATTGTTCTGGTGAATCTGTGCTTTACTCCCTCGGAGGAGCCCATAGCTGAATGTAGTAGTCAGATGGAATAATTTAGAAAATGCATAATAAATACAAAAATTTAGGATAATGAATTAAACAGTATATTTGTAAGGTACATTTGTTGTGTTTTTAGCAAGTATATATATATGTATTTTACATGTATCCTATTCACAAATTCACACCAACTAAGCAGATGGGCATTTATTTTATTTTGATGATCTATGTGTATCTCTGCATAAAAAGAGAGTTTTATGGTTTGCTAATTATTGTATGTTTTCCTTAGAGAATTTCCATACAGCAATGGAAGAAAAAGTATCTCTTATATACAGTGATCAAAAGACTACCAGAACATTTTACTTTGAAATGCAGTCCTATCTTTTTTCATTAGCTCTGTAGGAATTTTTCAAGCAGCGCAGTTTTGAAATTCCAAGTTTGCACTGCATCCAGCATAAGCAAAGGGTCAGGAACCAGCATACAGTTCAAAGAACCTGTGCCTGCCTTAATTGTGGCTAATTCGGAAACTTCATGGTAGATTCAAGATTCAAAATCCAGCAAAATTGACTAGGCCTCCACGTCACCAGACTCCCAAGCCTACCATTCGCTTCGGGGCTTGTGTGCACCACATCCTTTCCTCCTGAAAAATCTGGATCATATACACAATGTACATATAAAAATTGTAAAACAAAAACAGAAAATGCTGGAAAAATGCAGCAAGCCTGAAGTTAGCTTTTCCAGCATGTTCTGTTTTTGTTTCAGATTTCCAGCATCCGCAGTATTTTGCTTTTGTTAAAATTGTACTTTGTTTCTCCTTAAAGCAAAGCCATCATAAAGAAAGAATTGTGGAACTGTTTTAAAGATAAATTATGCTGTTTTGATTTGACTTCATGGTGCACATGAAGTTCACCAAGAAGGGAAAATTATTAGGCAGTTTCAAATTGCTCATCCAGCAGACAGATCAGCCTTGCGGTCTCTGCAACCTGGCAGATGTTTCAGAAAATGTTTTCCAATAGCTTCCAACCTCTTCCCAGAAATAATGAATGTTTTTTCCTACAAAGGCGAACAGTTCCGCAGGGATGGGAAGCAATCTGTTAAAGGACAGCTTAAACCTTCCCATCTATGTATATTATTTATCTGTATTAAATGTAATAATATAACCTCACAGACACTGAATCTGTGAGTGCTGGAAGGCTTCAGCCATAGCTCATACACAATGCAGACCAGGGTGTTTATATCCCATGACTGGAAAAAAAAGAATAATTGGCTTATAGAGGTTTGACTTAAATAATGGGATATAGGCAGCATTCCACCGTTCCACTCTGGCTATTCTCTTTATAAAGGCAGCAGAACCTGTCCCAAACTGGATAGAAACCAAAATAGAGTTTATTAGAGTGACTTGGATGGAGACACTCTATTGATGCTTATTTATTTTCAAATTGCAATCTGAACAATATTCCACAGCAGCCTAAAATATCAGTGTGGGAAAAAAAGAAAAAGATATGTGTACAGACTATTTAGCATAAATGATAGACTAATTCTGACAAGAGATGTTATCAGCTGATTTATAATGAAGCAAAGTACAGTTCAAGATAACATTAATCCTGCAGTCAAGGTTCACACTTACTTAGCATAAAAGATCATGCCAATTTGATTTTCGACAAAGGCACTTTCAAAGAACGAATCGGCAATCTTTCAGTGTTGCTTATTACATGAAGGACAGCTTAAAGGGGAAGTTCAGACAACGAACAGTATTGATTCGATCCACAGAAAAGCCTTTTAGTAAATAGCTGATGGCAAGAATTAATTTTATCATTTTATCAGTACCTTCAAGATAGATGGTCAAGGTGAATTTTCCAGATATTCAGTTTACTATCTGCTCATATGATGCAATGTGCAGCTGTATCTGTGAAGACTATGCAGAAGAATCAATATAATTAATTCATGCTAACAGGTAAATACTGTGAGCTTTCTCTGCACTTCCCCTTTAAGCTATTCTTTATCCAATATTCACAACTGATAGTGTTCTTTAATTCTACCCATGTTAAAAATAAAGTAATTGTCACTAAGTCCAGCAGACAGCTTACTAGCTTGCATTATTTCTCACAGAAAGGATTAGTTTAAATAAATGCTTGTGTTTATGGGACTGTGACATATCACAGACATTTTGTGACATCATTGGAAAGTCTTATTGTATGACTGGTTTCTTCATCATGAAATTGCTATGCATTTTGATGGCTTACTGGCTCACACATATGAACAGAAATCTTGTTAAATATTAAAAAGCATACACAACCCTAGGCTTTATAAACAGAGGTAAGAGTAGAGAATCAAGGAAATAATGCCAAACCTTTACAAATCACTGACTAGGCCTCAGCTAGTATATTTTGTCCAATTCTTACTACCAAACTTTAGGAAGGATGTCAAAGCCTTTAGCTCTGAAGAAGTCATACGGACTCGAAATATTAATTTGGTTTCTCTCTCCACAGTTGCTGCCAGACTTGCTGATTTTTTCCAGCGTTTTCTGTTTTTATTTCAGATTTTCAGCATCCGCAGTATTTTGCTTTTATTTTGGCTATCTAGTGATCCTTGCACCTGTGCTTAGAGCCAGGCAATGACAGGGTTAGGCTTAATATTGATGTCAGATTGCGTTCCAACATTTACCATCAGGAGATCCTTACTCTGAACGTTCAGAGGACACCATACATCTTGTGGAATTATACCCTAGTGAGAAAGAAAGAACATGCATTTATAATGAAATAAACAGAAAATGAACGGTCATAAACCTGAAATGTTAACTCTATTTCTCTCACTACAGATGCTACCAGGCCTGCTATTACCAGTATTTCCAGCATTTTGTGTTTTTATTTATGATTTCCAGTATCTGCAGTATTTTGCTTTTGTGTTTGCATTTATATTACACTTTTCATGACCTCAGGATGTCCTAAAGCACTGCACAACCAATTCAGTTCTTTTTTGAAGCAAAATCACTGTTGTAATGCAGAAAACAAAGCAACCGATTTGGGCACAGCAAGGTCCCCCGAAAAGCAAGGTGATAATGACTAGATAATCTGCTTCAGTGATGTTGTGCTTCACATTAAGGACACAATTACTGTTTATTACTTGAATTTTATCTCAAAGTTATTTGCAATCGACTGACTCATTTTGTACAGTTTGGTGCAGCACTAATGATGTGTTGCTGATTTGATTCCACCCCGGCTCCTCTGTACATTAGCTTTGTGCATTATAAACAGGTTAGCACCAGCCTGACTAGAAATCAATTGATTACTGTCAGACTACTTCAGTCAGCTCCTTAATCTGTGTGGTACAGGTCTTTGGATTCCACATGCCTTGTTTAAACACCGACTTTACTGGAGCTGCACCCACCAAGCAGTTGTTGCATGCTCCGGGAAAGCTTTCATCTAGTATGTCTGTATATCTTCTGATAAAATTTCTTTCACTCAGTTAAACCCCGTTCTAAATGCGATTTATTCACTTTTTATTGAATTCTGCCACACAGTTTTGTTCAGTTAACTCATGTTTGGCTTTAATGAGGCACCACCCACTCTTACAAAGCAATTTTTTTCCTGCTCAGGGTAGTGTTAGTAACAAATGTTACTCTTTTCTAACAGTCTTGCGTACTCAAATCCAGGCCCTGAAAAGCAATGAAGGTCCTGGAGGATTCCCTCCATGACTTTCTGTCATTTCCAGGGTTTGAGGCACAGTTCGAAAGAGCGAGGTTTCCATCCACCCTTAATAAGGCCAGTGATATCATGTTACAGCCCTGGGTAAAGAGTGGTGATGGGATCTCCATATGCAAGGAATTGCTGCTTCGCCAACTCAGGCAGGACCCACCAATGAGGGGTGGTGAGGCATAAATGGGTTAATCTGGGATCCAGGCAAATTAAGCAGCCCTGATCCCTTAAAAAAAGGGTTAGTTGCTTTCTATTGCATCGTCCCCACCCCCCCTCCCCCCGCCTTACACAAAGGCTGAAGGGAGCGCACATGATGGCTTGGCAGAGGCCTGAGGACTGTATTGGAAACAAGTGCTAAATTTTTCAGTGCATGAGGGAATGTGAGACGGCTCACACTGACACAGACAAAGGTTGGAATGTTATCAATGTGTGCAGAATTGGCAGAGGGGGAAAGGAAAGCTCAATTTCTGGTAGCAGGAAGCCACATGAGGGAGACAAAGAAAATCTCCTTATAAGGTATCAATTAGGCTTCCTTTCATTTGCATATAAAAAGAAAAGCAAGGTACTATAATTGAAGAGTGCAAAGGCACTCAGTGGAGTAGCTAACCAAAGACTGCAAGAATGCAAGGGAGAGAGGATAAGAGCCATCGCTTCAGTAGACACTCCAGCTCCATGCGGATTGGCCACTTTCCCACTGCTCTCAGAGACTCAGGTGACATCAGCTCTGAGGGGTTCAGGTGGGCACGATACCATTGTAGAGCCTGGAATCCCCTTCTATTGTCGGGACTCAGATATTTTTAAATTTAAGTGGAAAAGTAAAGCCCGTGCAAGATAATGGACGCCCAGCCATAAATATGAGGTAGCTCTCTCAACAAAACATTCAGATGAAATAAACCATGACAGCAACCTGAACTGTTCACCAACCATCCTTTGAGCTGTGAGATGAGATTACAGGCTACATGCATATATGTATAGACATTCAATTGTACAATTGGTATTAAAGTATTGGCACATGTAATTTCACTTATATTGATCTTCTTTTGTCGCTACTGGTTGCCACAGCAGGTTACATTGCCCATGTACATGGCTTGAGAAAATCTACGATTAACAATGACCATTGTATAATCACGGTTAGTTGATCAAGTTTTAATCAAAAGTTAATCTTGGGAAATACTCCTAACAGAATATATTGTATGAAATGAATAGAAGTGTATTGTCATTTTTTATGCATGAGACTTATTTGAAGGACAGATTTCACTATGTGCACATAATACTCAGAATTTTAGTTTTGCATCCAACGTTCACAAGTGAATGATAGGGTAGAAAAGATGAGCACACACTGCCAGTTATAATGTGAGGTCTTTGTTTTGGTGAGAACTGCAACAACAACAACTTGCATTTATCTAGCACTTTTAGCGTAGCAAAAGGTTTCAAGCTGCTTGGCAATAGCAATATAAATAAAAATCACTTTTGACACAAAGCCACAGAAGGAGGTATCAGGACAGATGACAAAAAGCTTGGCCAAAGAGGTAGGTTTTAAAGACTATCTTAATGGAGGAGAGAGAGATGGAGAGGCAGAGAGATTTAGGAAGGAAATTCCAGAGCTTAGGGCTTAGGTAGCTCAAAGCACAACTGCCAATGGAGCAAGTAAAATCAGAAATGTGCAAGAGACCAGAATTGGACAAGTGAAGAGATCTCAGAGGCAAGTTTGGCTGGACCAGGTTACAGAGATAGGGGGGTGCAGAGGCCACAGAGCAATTTGAAAATGAGAATGAGGATTTTAAAACTGAGGCATTGCCAGACCAGGAACCAGTGTAGATCAGCAAGCACAGGGGTGATTGGCGATCAAGTCTTGGAGTGAGCTAATATACATATTGCAGAGTTTTGGATGAGCACAAATTTATGTAGGATGGAGGACGGGAGGTCGGTTAGGAGAGCATTGGAATAGTCAAGTCTAGAGATGACAAGTGGATAAGGATTTCAGCAGCACTTGAGCGGAGGCAGGGTGTGAGTTGGGATGTTATAAAGGTGAAAGTAGGCAGTCTTAGTGATGGAGTGGATATGTGGTCAGAAGCTCAATTCGGGGCCAAACGCAACAGCAACATTGCAAACAACCTGACTCAGCTTCTGATAGTTGCTTTGGATGAAAACAGTGGTCAGGGAGTGAACTTTGTAGTGGGGACCAAAAATAATGGTTTCTGTCTTACCAGTATTTAATTGGAGAAAACCTCTTTTCAGCCAATATTGGATGATGGACAAACAGTGTAACAAATCAGAAAAAGTGGAGGAGCCCAAAGAAGTGGTGGTGAGTAAGAGCTGAGATTCATCAGTGCACAAGTGAAACCTGATGTTATGTTTTAAGATGATATCATCGAGGTTAGCGTGCAGATGAGAAATACCAGAGGATTGGAGGGGAAGTGGGAAGAGAACCCATTGCAACTGATGCTCTGGCTATGATTAAATAAATAAGAATGGAACCAAGCGAGTGCAATCCCACTCAGCTGGACAGCAGAAGAGAAATATTGAAGGAGGATGATGTGATCAACTTTGTCAAAAGTTGCGTTATGGTGGAGAAGGATAAAAAGGCATAGTTTATCTGTCATAGCCACAAAAACTGTCTTTTGTGACTGTGATTAGCCTTGTTTCAGTGTTATAGAGGGGCTGGAAACCTGATTGCAGGAAAAGGGCATAGATTAGGGAGGTGACAACACGTTCAATTACTTTGGATAAGAAAGGAAAGTTGGAGATGGGGTGATAGTTTGCAAGAACAGAGGAGTCAAAGGTAGGTTTTATGAGGGGAAAGGTTATGACAGCAGATTTGAAGCATGGGAGAGGAGGGTGTGAAACAGTACCTGAGGAGAGGGAACCATTAATAACATCAGTTAACATGGAGGCCAGAAATGGAAGTTGGACGGCAAACAATTTGGTCAGAAGAGGAACAGGGGAGCAGAAGGTGGGACACGTGGACAAGATGAGCTCGGAGAGAACAAGGTCAGAGATGGGATTGAATTTAGAGGGAAAAAAATGATGGGGTAGAGAAAACGAACATATGCTGCCAATTATAATTTGAGGTCTTCTTTGGTGAAAACAGCAGCAAATGTACTGAGTGTAGAGAGGGAGACAGCCGTACAGTTACAGAACTAGCAATAAAATCATTTTATCTGTCCTGAGTGGAACTGCTTTTGGACATTTCAGACATGTTGTTTTGGTGTACAATTGGTATACCTCGTTTTAGAATTACTAATTTAACAATAAGTATTTTTGTATTATTAACACATTGCTTGCTACATTCAGAACAAGACAAAAGCAAGTGTTGGGGAAATATTGATTCAAATGTGGTAGCCACTGAGTAAAACATCAAAAAGCTGAAGATTTCTATGAACCTGAGGGAAATAAATCAATGTCATTTTGTTTTTAACGGGATAAGAACAGCAAGCAGTAAAAAGACTGTAAATGGCAGCTATAATAAAAGGAGCCTGCTGTGAGTTGCTCAACAAAGCAATGCAAGCCCGTGCAGTATCTAATGCTGTGCTTGCACAGCTCAGTCCATCCACATCACCAGCATACCTTTCATGCTTTTTCTTTTCTTTCTGTTTTTTTATTTCAAATACAGCAAGCTTGTGCTCACAGCTATGAAGCTCAAGAGGCAAAGTGCCCTTTACTGCTCAAAGGGGAACTGCTGGAATCAAACTGATGGCACTTGGGCCCTGATCAATATTCAGCTATTACATGTTAGTAGACCACTCTGCAGTTTTGATACTTGATTCTGAGAACACTAATTGGAATATGACCAGAGGATTGTAAGACGAAATTGGGATGTAGAAGGATGACAGTATTGCTGGAAACCTGGCTTGCTGATTTGCAAAACTCCCCAAAAACAATGGCATTTTCCTAGTTACGTTTTTTAAATTCATTCACGGGATGTGGGCTTCGCTGGCTGGGCCAGCATTTATTGCCTTTCCCTAGTTGCCCTTGAGAAGGTGGTGGTGGTGAGCTGCCTTCTTGAACCGCTGCAGTCCAAGTGGTGTAGGTACACCCACAGTGCTGTTAGGAAGAGAGTTCCAGGATTTTGACCCAGCGACAGTGATGGAACGGCGACATATTTCCAAGTCAGGATGGTGAGTGACTTGGAGGGGAACTCACAAGAAGTGATGTTCCCATCTAACTGCTGCCATTGTACTTCTAAATGGTAGTGGTCATGGGTTTGGAAGGTGCTATCGAAGGAGCCTTGGTCAATTCCTGCAGTGCATCTTGTAAACAGTACACACTGCTGCTACTGTATGTTGGTGGTGGAGGGAGTGAATGTTTGTGGATGTGGTGCCAGTCAAGTGGGCTGCTTTGACCTGGACTGTGTCAATCTTCTTCAGTGTTGTGGGAGCTGCACTCATCCAGGCAAGTGGGGAGCGTTTCATCACACTCCTGGCCTGTGCCTTGTAGATGGTGGACAAAATATTGTGTCCTTTTTTAAATTTATTCATAATATATTAAAAATCTTACGACTGCATACACATCAAGCCTGCAGCACATGACTTATTGTTACATTTGTGTCACACTTTCTGTATTAACTTGATGCTCCATCATAAATTCCAACGTCCATATTTAAAATGGGATTTGCTTAAATAAACTTATTACATTGCTTGCACATTTACAAATGACATTGAAGCAACTTTCAGAGTTGTCTGCAGCAGCTCAGTGACATCATAATTTTTAACCTGAACTTTCAGGAGATAAGTAACTGAACCAACCAAGGAGGCAAAACTTGAATCTGTAGCATGCTGGAGACAGCACTACAAAGCTGGAGGCCCTCTGAGTTAGGTGCGTAGTACCTCCTGCCACTTGCAACATGGCCTGCGCAGTGCACCATGCTGGTAAGGATGCTTGTGTGTGCCCCGTGTGCACCAGAAGCCTCTCAGCTGGTGCTGTTATATTGTCAACAGCTCTATTGGCAGATTTGGCAGTCTTCGTAAAAACTTGGATCACACAAGTCCAAATAAAATATTCACTTGTCACTCAACAAAGAACAAACATTCAGCTGCAAGAGTGCCCCAGCACTAACATTATTTAAAGGGCTAGCCACCCAACTTGTAGGCAAGATAATTTAGAAAAACTTCTGCTATTTCAAAATTTCTGGAAGCACTGTGGAGTGTTTTTGGAGGTGTTTTGGGACTCCTGGATTTGGCAGGGAGTGCTGCTGCCTCCTCACAGGGAGGGCAAAGGATTTGATGGTCTGTTCACTCAAAGGTTATAGCAGGTATGTGGGCTACAATGACAGTGCCTCTGGGTGTACAACATTGCAGGGAGATAGAGCAGAGACTGTGGAGTGGTTAGACTCTGCACGATGCCTTCCATTAGGTTGGAGCCAGCTTCCTCCATGCTTCTTGACAGCGACACAAGGCAGGCCGGCTAATGCATCCAACGTCTTGGTGTGCATGTTCATGAGCATTTTCCTGTATGATTTCCTCACCTGAACCCCGTGTTACAGAACACAACTGCAATCTTGACCTCCGGTGTGCTGGTGCACAAACAATTCCTTGCCCCTGCATCCGCAGTATTTTGCTCTTATCCTTTGCCCTGGGCCTGGCTGCAGCTCATTCATGCCTGGTGACTCACCACTAGTTGATCCCAACTCTATTCTAGCCTCCAAGGTATGTGCAGTTCTAGTATCTGAGCTGGTTACTGTGAGTGTCAGATCAAGTGACAAGACGTCTTCATCAGTGCTGTGCTGTTGTCTTCTCTCTTCTTCCTGAGTGTGCTGTTGCTGGGCAGGTGGAAGTTCTTAGATGTCTGAAGGAAATCAGAAGGGGAAATTTGGAGTGAGGGAAGTTGGGTGGAGTCAAAAGCAAGAAGTCCATGGTCACACCATTTCAATTTGGCCCTAATACCAGATAGCAGGCTGAGAGTGAACTGGGAGTTGAGAAGCGTAATAAGGTAGGAACATACCATCATTGGCAATGTTCTCAGTGATATTGGATGCCATGAGCTCTATCACAGAAGAGATGTCTTATATTCTCTGGGGTCAGGAAGCCCCCCACACACACCATGGCCAGAATTTTCCCGTCGGCGATTTGGGGGCGGGGCTCGCTCGCCGACAGGAAAATGACGCGGAATGACATCGGGAGGAACCCCCCGAAGTCATCCTGGTCCCTTTAAATTTTTAGGAAAGCAGGCAGACAGTGAAATTAGCTGTCTGCCCGCTGACCTGTCAATGGCCAATTGAGGCCATTGACAGGCTAATTAAGATCATTAGGCCTGCCCGTCCAACCTTAAGGCTGGCGGGCGGTAGTTTCTGTAGTGTAGTGGTTATCACGTTCGCCTAACACGCGAAAGGTCCCCGGTTCGAAACTGGGCAGAAACATTATGAAAAAAAAACTTAAGGCTGGCGGGCAGGCCAGGAGCCCCAGCGGGCTTCTGATAATACATGAAACCTCATCTACTGGCAGGATGAGGTTTCATGTCCGTTTTTAAAAAGTTTAATAAAGTTTATGCTGTTTTTATTAACATGTCCCATCTTGTGTGACATCGTCACATGAGGGGGACATGTTAATAATAATTTTATTTTTCTATTTTTTAACTTTTGTGCACTGTCACTAATCTCTCTGAGACAGCACTTAGTCTCAGGGAGCAGTGTGCTCTTTCGTGCTTTGACAGCCGGTGATTCCCTCCCCCCCCCCAGCACAGGAAGCGCATAGCGCTTCCTGTCGGGCAGGCCGCCGGGTGGGCCTTAATTGGCCCGCCCACTCCAAATGGCAGCGGGCCCCGTTTCGGCGGCAGTGATCGGCTGTCCGCCCGCCGCCGAGCCGGTTGGGCCCGCACGCCCACCAAGGGCAAAATTCTGCCCCATGAGAAAGCAATGGGAACAGATGGCCACAGGGGCAATGCCAGTGCTTTAGCCTTAAGGACCAGGTTTTAGTGCCACAAGAAGTTTAATTATCTCATACAGGTGGTCAATGTCAATGAACATCTCCAAACGCAATATCCTAGCATGTGTACCACTAGCCTCAGCCACTGCTCAATCCAGCACATTGGTGTAAATTACCTACCAATATTCTCTCAACCCTACCATTCATATGTTTTTCCTCACCTTTACACTCTTATCAATGTTGCAAGTCTCACATGTCTGTCGTACCTGTACTTATTCTTGCTGCCATCATGTTCTGTTATTATCATGATATAATACCTTGAGCTTATTTACTGTGCAAGTTATAAGGCACCAATCACATGTAAACATGTTGTGAGTTCATTTATTAAGACTAGGCATATGAGAACAGTTTTACATTGATATAAACATCAAAGACATGAGAATTGTGTATGTGTTCTGCTCAAAGTAAAAGTGAAACCAAACTTGGACCACTTGATACATTTCCCTTCTAGTGATGGTAAGCTGATATCCCTTAAAGGCATATTACAACCCTTAGTGCATTGGGAAATCTCTTAGGAAGTCTGTACTGAATGTCAAGGCACAAGGAGGGATCTGGCACCTACTTGGCACGAGAATTTGTACAGAGCTTGGCATCCATCCTTTCCAGCATGGAATAGGTGGAAAATTCCATCAACGCATTTGTGGACCAAGCCATGATGTGGCATCTGATGGTCAATGTCTCTGCTTAATTGCAGCACAAGCAGTTTCTACCAAAAGTCTGAGTGCTGCTGTGGAAACTCTGACTGCTGTCGTGGCTATGACTACCAGAGTTCAAAGCGGCTTCCAGGATGTCACAGCAATTCAGAAATCTGTCCTCCAACACATCACCAGGTTTGCTGAGGTGCTGTCCAGTGACACTGGTAGTGGCTACATGGAGCACAAACCTTCAGTCCTCTCTCTCAGGACAACAGCATTTGTGATGCCATCCCTGCCACTCTGCCAGTGCCCTTGCTGTTCCCTTCCAGCCAGCCAACTGTGACTGCTGCCGTTAATGGCTAAAGGATATAACCTGAAGTTTTGCCTTCTTGGCCGACTACAATCTCCTCCATTCAAAGTCAGCAGTCTTCCACTAGCCACTGGGGTAACACTGTAGGGACACGAGAACAGGCACATGGGAGACAAGTACTAAGGGAATGCACAAACAGTAGGAGATTAATTTTGTATACAATAGGATGATTTAATTTATAAATGAGGGTTTTATTTGTTCTTTCATTGGATCTAGGCATCGCTGCCATAATTCATTGCCCATCCCTAATTCCCCTCGAACCAAGTGGCTTGCCACACCATTTCAGAGAGCCGTTAAGAACCAATCACATTTCTGTGGGCCTGGATTAACATGTCAGCCAGACCAGGTAAGGCAGATTTCCTCCCTAAAGAGCATTAGTGAACCAGATGGGTTTTTACTGCAATCAACAGTGGTTTCATGGTCACCATTACTGAGACTAGCTTTCAATTCTAGATTTATTCATTAAACTTAAATTCCGGCAGCTAAAAGCCTGGCTTTCTGGATTACCAGCCTAATGACATTACCACTACGCCATGGTCTCCCTGCTATGGGATGTGCATCTTGTGTTGGCTTTTAGTTCTGCATTGTGACAAGAAAATGATGTGATGGTCAGTGACAGAGAGGAGATAAGGAGTGAGGGACTGTGGTGAATGGGGAATTGGCGTTGAGGTCACTGGTACTCAAATTAGCTCTCCATGTACAACATAGACAGAAAGTGACTGCATTTGTTGCAGCCTCCCTTCCTCTTTCTTCTCTTCCTCCTCCTCCTCCTGTTTCCCATCTTCCTCAGATTCTTCCTCCTCAGCCTCTCACCTGATAGGTGGTGGAAAGGGGTTTCCTCATGGTGACAAGGTTATGCAGCATGCAGCACCCTACAACAAATGTTTAACATTGTCAGCTTAGTTTTGCAGGCCTCTTTGAGAACAGTCAAGGCAGTGAAATCATTGTTTCAGCATGCCAGTGGTCTGCTCCATCAGATTTCTTGTGGTAGCATGGCTCTCATTGTATGCATGCTACGCACATGCGTGTGGTATGATGTCTGGAATCATGAGATATGTCATCAGCAGATAGCCCTTGTCATCCAGTAGACATCCTTTGTTTGGTGGGATGGTTGAAACACAGAAGAGCATAGAACACAGTGTTACAAACCCTGTAGAGACCAATAACCTTAAAAGAAACAAACCCCAAATGACCCGATGGACAAGATTTCATTTTTTAAAACTTGTACTTTAACTCAAACTCAAAATCAATATATAATTAAGCATATGTTAACAGACAAATGGGGCGGAATTTTATAGCCAGGAAATCCAAAAAATCCTACCCCCCCCGCCCCACCCCCACTTTCCAGAATTATCTTAGTTTCACTTTGACCAGGGGATGTCTCAAAAATACAAGCTTCTTGAAAACTGCAGAGTTCATCACAAATACCACAGAATGAGTGCATTGTGACTGCTACCAAGATATTGGACATTGATCTGCATGATGTGCTGATCTCTGGTCACACACCAGCTGCATGTCAAGTGAGTGGAATCTCTTTTGATTCAGTTGCATGGAGGAGTTGACATGAGGCACATGCAAAGCAATTTGTGTGAAGTCAACGGCACCCTGCATTATGAGAAGCCTGCAACCCTTGAAAAATCTCATGCTCACTCTGCCTGCTTGTCTCTGGTAAGAGGGATTGAAATGAAGCTGTCTCTTTTTTCATAGGGAGCCCCAGTGACCACCCTTACAGAACAGTGAATAGCAGATGTGAGATAGTGCATACATCTCTAGTAGCAGCCTGGAGTGAACCAGACATAGTTCAGTCCTAGCCCTTGCTCTGAAGTTTTGCTGCTGTGACTGAATCAGTTTGCAGATTTCAGTGATGACCACTTCAGTGAAGTGCAGACATCTGAAACAATGGAGTTGCGAAGTTCATGTAGGAGATTGTTTGCTAAAACCCCATGGCAGACATGGCCTCCTGCTGCTCTTCTCCCCCTCCTCCTCCCTTTTCTAACTTGTCTTGCTCTGTGTGATCTCTTCTCATTCTCCCAGTCATGCTCAATGCCAAGAGGATGGTCTACTGGTCCAACCACATCTGGCAACAACTGATCTGTGCAGAAGCCTTTGTGTCGACAAAAACATACTTCAGCATCTGCCATGTCGCTCCCACTGAAATTTGAAATAATTATAGAAAACAACGAAAATGTAGAGAATTGTACCAAAAATATGAAGAAATAATTCAGCAGCTAACCTGTTAGTAGTTGATCCCTTTAAATAGCACTGGTTGGGGGATCCCTCAGACTGCTCAATGTTGTGTTCAGCTGTGCAAGGTGAAAGCAGGCTGCTGGCTGGAGCATGGGGATTCAAACTGACAGTGCTGGCATTAAATCAGCATTGCATGCTGATTGAAGTCAGGATCTACCTGCCCTGCATGCTGCCGCAAATGTTAGGTGTTCATGTGCTAGCACTTTTAACAATATAATTACTGTCAGAAAAGGGCATGCATTTCATGGACGCCATTTTGAATCCTTATGGTACCTTGTAATAGGAGCTACTGAGCCCAATTTCACCCCAACAGTGTGGGACTAGAGTCACCTATAGGCCAGGCATGGTAAAGGTGGCATGCTATGCTTCCTGAAGAAAACCAGTGAAGCAGTTGTGTGTTTGCAACAGTACAACAGCTTTCACAGTCATTTTCCACTGCCAAACAACAAACCATCAGATTTATCAAACTCAATTGCACAACTTGTTACGCTGGTATTTGAACTCATTGATGTCCATCATTGAAGAGACCAGACCTTGATTGATCTTTCTCTCTTACTGCAAGAACTCTACATGAAAGGGGTTTTGCCCATAGCAACTGAATTTTTAGGTGATACAAACCTCTAGGACAAATCTGGGCATCATTTAAAATTGTTGCTTATTGGTTGTTTCTCATGGGCCATAAGGAAAGAATATGCACACGGCTGCAGTTAGGAGACTCCTCTGTGGTTGATACTGAAGGCATGTTGTTGGCTGGATCAATGGTCACACAGCAACCCATTCTCCATGATTGGCACCCTTCTCTTTAACAAATATAACTTTCACCCCCCCCACCCCTACAATGCTTTGCAAAATGGCGCTTTTGCATTTGGTAATTCTTTAAACAGTATGGGAACTGTACGCCTAGTTTAATGGATGGGAAACCATGGGGAATGTATCTGCTATATCTTTATTAAAAAATTACATAATATGTACATTGCAGAGAGAGACCATTCAGCTTTATTGGCCTATGCTGGTGTTTATACTCCACACTAATTACCTCTTCCTATCCTGTTCTTGTATCCCTCTATTTTCATCTCCTTGATATATGTATCAAGCCCCCTTAAATTCATCAATGTTATCTTTTCCCAATGGACAACGCTTTATAATAGGAGTACAATTTCATAAAAGCTTCCCTCAGATTTCCACCATAGATACAAAATTAAAAGCCTAGTTAATATTACATGACTAAAAAGGGTTAATTGTTTCTCAGTGAATACTATCAATAATTAAAGAGAGCATCATTAATTCTCGGCTTTCCCTGTGACAGTTGGCAGTCTTTGTAGCAATCTCTGGACTGGTACTTGTTCAGTCAAACCTTGAAATACTTGTACAATAAACACTGAGGTATTTTGTTGTTGATCATTTTGTTGTTATGAGTGATCAAATCAGCCAACAGGGGGATGACAAACACTCCTCTGAAAAGAAGCTCATAACTGAAATAATTATTCTTCACGGTTGGATTCTGAAAGAAATTTCAAATTGGAATTGTTGGTGCTGAATTGGATGCTTATAGAATGTTTAATTGTAGGAATGGATGAATTCCCAGGTATAAGTGTTAACAGCTTAACCAGGATTTGCTATTAAAGAATACGTGCTGCAGTTTGTGGCAGGTGACCATTGCTGTGGAGCCATCAGAATCTCTGTACAGCAAAACAGAAATCATGCTTCAGAAGACCCAGGGCGGAATTTTCTGTGCCCATTGGCTTTGGGTGTCATGGCGGGCGTGAGCGGACAATATGGCGGGAAGGCCAAAAACTGGTTTCATGGCGTTGTGAAACTAGTTTGCAATCGTCCGCTGCGCCTGTCAGTGGCGGGCCATGTTTCTCACTGCCGCATCTCAGGAACTTCATTTGAATATATCTGCATATTACTATAGGCCCTACTCACTGGAATCATTCCCCCATGCTGGATAATCCGGGCATGTCGGCAATTGTTTCACAACTAAACATAAGCAACGTGCACTTGGGTGAGCTGCACTTCACTGGGGACTTTGAGGTTTGTTTGCCTACCTTGCTTCGGGCAGTGCTCACAGGCATCAGTGCCAGGCTTTGCAGGCAGCACCACATCACTTTTAGGGGGGCTCACGAGCAGGTCTCGACTTGCGAGACCAGCTGTGAGGCGGGTGTGGCTTTTCTGGCTGCAAAGCTATGGCTTGCTTGCGGAAGGGGGAATAAGTGGCCTCAGCTAAGGGAAGAGACTGCAGGGCTAGGGTATTACTAGGGAAATGGGGTATCCCAGGGTGTGTGTGGGGACACATGTTGATCTGTGCAAGTTGCCTCAAGAGAGTGAGGGCTGAGGAGGCAGTCTCCAGAGGAGATGAGGCCAGATGGAGATGTGAGGGTATGTTTGAGTGAGTAGTGATGTTCCTTGAGCTGGCAGTGAGTGAGATGCCAGTGAATATGTGATGGCCTTGTGAGTGTGTGAGTTTAGAGTGATAAGATGGTTGCCTTACCCTGCCAGCATGGATGAGATCACTCATCCTCTTTCTGCACTGGATGGTGAATTTCTTTTGTGCAGCCTTGGCAGTGACCACCTTTGCCACCGCCTCCCAAGCCAGAGTGGTGACACTGATGGGCTTCCTGCAGCCAGAGCAGGGGTTGAGGACATCGTGGCAGGCTCCTACAGTGTCCAGAAGGCATCCCAGGGATGTGTCACTGAATTGGGGGGCTGCAGTCTTCTAGCCTTTCGGGGCCATGTCTTCTGTGCAGCAGTCCCAGGCTGGAAGCACTGAGAGGTGTGTGCGTGGATGAGCTTTAAATTTAGCACCCAGCATGAGGAAGCAGTGAGGTGACAGCATGGTGGCGAATAGGAGGCCCCCCACCAGCAAAACAGTGCGTTTCCCAGGAATGTATGATTAATGAGGCAGGATTGGGCGATACAGCATGAAAAACTGTCATTGCGGCCAACTGGTTAAATGTTCTTTATCCTGCCCATGATGGCACTTAGTGCAAATCTGGGACGATTCCACCCCCAGACTGCTACAGTTAATATTAAATGATTAAGGAATGGAGCTTTGCCAATGGCAGGTCATTTCCCAATGACACATCATATTGCGAATGTTTTCCACCTGAAATACATCTACATTTCTGTGGCTTTTTACTTCGATTGATGCAATCATTAGTTTGTTATTTGTTTCATCTTTTAATGCTTCCTTGGCAACTTTCTTGGTGCTGTGCTCCCCTAAAACCATTGATTCATTTTGGGATATGATTTCAAAACCACCTCTTAACTTGTCCAAATGGCTAATAGCAGGCTATTCAGATGTGCGAGGCATCACAGTGGGACTTGGTTCTATCGCCATCAAACAGCTACGCAAATCACTTCAAGAATGGACCTCTGACAGGGATTAAAGGGAGAAACACTGAGCCAATTTTTCTCTTGCTGGCCCAGGGGGCTTTGTGGAAGGTGAGCCACCCCAAACTTAGATGTCTCAGCACTGAGGATAGCACCAGGGATTTCCCCAATCATTGTGACTCAGCTGCTCGCTGGGTAAAAGTGCCAAGCAATCAGGGACTCTGGTTATTTAATGAGGCTATCAAATCCCTGTTATTTTATCCTCTTTCCCTGGTCTCTACGAGCAAAGCGGATGGACAGACTATTCCTCGGCCTCAATTGGTGCCACTTTCAACTGGCTGCTTTGTTTGATGTTTGCTCTGAGGATACTCATTCATAGTTTGTCTGAGAAAATGGTGGTAGGCTCTATTCTTAACCTTGATGTTGCTTCTACAGCGCTGGTCCTTATTATTACTGAACTGTATCATTTCTTCAAAAGGGTGCCTTGCCCAGTCATTCAAACCGGGACAAGAATTTCATGTAGATTCAACTGTGGGGCTGGCAGGCTTCCCTCTCTGAAGAGCCTCAGTCAACCAGTTGGGCTTCCGCAACAATTACTTGCTCTGCTGCTCTCCCACAAGTTATAGGGTTTAGGGGAAGATGGTGGCATAGTGGTACTGTCACTAGACTCATAATTGAGAGGCCTAGGCTAATTCCCTGAGGACAGGGGTTCAAATCCCACTGTGGTGGTTGGTGGAATTTGTATTCAATTAATAAGATCTGGAATATCTCAGTAATTGTGACTATAAAATTGTCATAAAAATACATTTGGTTCAAAAATGTCCTTTAGGGAAGGAAAGCTGTCATCTTTACATGGTCTGGCTGACAGACTCCAAACCCAGAACAATATGGTTGACTGCTAACTGTCCTCTGAAATGGCTGAGCAAGGCAATGAGGGATGGGCAACAAATGCTGGCCTTGCCAGTGATGCCCACATCCCATGAAAGAATAAAAACAATTGAATTCCATTTCCCAGTTTGTTATAGTGGGATTTGAACTCATAATCTCTATGCTGTTGGCTACCCTGCAGGGGAGGCCCATAAGGACTGGCCAGGTTGTGGAGGGAGATCTCTTTCTGATTCTCATGGGCTGGGCTCAGACAGCAGTGTAGCAGAAACTGGAAGCAGAATGAAGAAAGACTTGCATTTATAGCTTTCATAGAATTATAGGATCAAACAGCACAGAATGAAGCCGTTCAGCTCTTTGTATCTGTGCCATCTTTTTGAAAGAGCTATCTAATTAATCTCAATCCCTGCCCTTTCCTTATAGCCCTGCAAAAGTTTCCCATTAAAGCATTCATCCAATTTTGTAAACTGTTATTGAATCTGCTTCCATTACCCTTTCAGGCATTGCATGCTAGATTATAACAAAATAATTCCTTCTCACCTTTTTTTTTGACAGTTACCTTAAAGTGTGTCCTCTGGTTACTGACCTTTCTGCCACTGAAACAGTTTCTTCTTACTTTACACAAACAATGTGCTCATAATTTTGAAGACCCTTATTAAATTCCTCCTTAACTTTCACTGCTTTCAGGAGAACAACTCCAATTTTGCTAATCTGTCCTTATAACTGACATCCCTCATCTCTTATTCTAGTAAATGTCCCTGCACCCTCTCTAAAACCTTGTCATTCTTTTTAAAGTGTGGTGCCTAGATTTGGACAAAATACTCCAGCTGGGCCCGCTTCGGTATCTGATGAATCAATAGCATAATCTCTTAGCTTTTGTACCATATTCCTGTTTTAATAAAACCAAGGATCCCATTTTTTTAACAGCCTTCCCATCTTGCCCTGCCACCTTTAAAGATTTGTATACATATACTTCCAGGTCTCTCTGCCCTGCATCCCTGATAGAGGCCTTCTCTCCCACTGCAGGGAGAAACCAGAACTGGTCCCACCATTGTCTGGGCCTATGTTGCAACTTTCTCCATGGCTGTCGCTTCATGCAACAGTAAGTAGGGCAACCAGGAGGAAAATCTTCCCTGAGCCCCCACCACAAAGCAGGGAAAGTGTGATCACAGTTGAGCTGGTGAGATGGCATTTTCCAGCATTTGCTGCTCTAATCAGGCAGAATCACAGAGGAGAACTCAGCCCCTTTCCAGTAGATCATCAATCAACAGTGGACTTAAGAGATCACCGACTGTGATTTGCCTGTATCCAACAGAAAACGCGCAGTCAAAATGAAGGCAATTCAACTCAGTACTCAAAGGGTTAATAGCCAGTTTAGTGAATATTTATTGCACTCTGTTAAAATTTGAGAACTCCAGCTTTATAAAGTTATGATCTGTTGTAAGCTGACCTATGTATCTGCTTTTAAATTGAGGCCAGGGGCCAGGGAAACAATCCAGTTGGTGGCTGACAATATCTCCTCGTCCACTTTCAGTGAATACGACAAGCTCACCTGCTGAGGGAGCCTGCAGAAAAGGACAATCTCACCTTATTAAAAAAACATGACGAGGGTCTCAAATCAGACTCAGAGAAAACCACTAGAGACATCATGTACCGCTTAATTTTGCAGGCGGTGGAAGTGCTTTGGCCTGAGGTAACTTCTGAAGAGGCCATGTTTGCGTGCAAGTCTCCACTTAAAGCAATGCAGGCTGGTGAAGCTGATGCTCACACGAGTGTAAACTTACAACGAAATGCATGAATCGCATGAGATGTTATGTCGCTCAAACTAGTCATTTTCAGCATGCGGCTAATGTTTTATTGAAGATAATCCTTAGAGGAGCTCTAAAAATTCATTCAACGCCTTCAAAAAAAAGTGTCTGTTTTGGTTGCAGGGAATGGTTCCCAATCACGAAAAGATAAAAACATCAAAATAAGCTAATGGGGCATCAGCCTTGAAATCCCCTCAGAAGGGCAAGCTGGTTTCAAAGGGAATAGAGGCAGCAGATCATGCGCAGAGTCTGTGTGCGCTTCTACAGCCTGTACAGATATTCAGTGCACTTACTAGACGTGACAGGACAAGCAGCCACTACTGCAGGCAGACTCAGGCAGGGGAATACTCTCACAGAATACAGCCAGCAAGCAGTTCTGCAAGAGGAGAGGATTGTTAGAGGGGTTTAGGATTCCTGGCTTAAAGGACCCGCACTGCTTTTATTTATCAGCATGTGTTTCTTTTATGAAATGAACAAGAATAGTAGAAGCATAAAGTAGCAGTGTGTCAAATATTGTAATAAAGTGTTATGTTCGTAGGATTATTGCATTTTCAATATAGACTGGCATACAATATAACAGGATTGCTTGGGGGTAATTTGGACCTTGTGAGATAGTGTAATGCGGGTGACAGTGAATCAGTAGCCACTCACCTTTCTGCATTTTTATTCCCACTGACTTCAATGGAAATGAAAATTAGGAGAGATTTAAAATGAGCTGCTGATTCGCTAATGCCTATTTGACATCTTTGCACTTTAGTTTATTTTGCTTAAGATTAATGGTCAAATGAACCTTTCCCAAGCTGCAAAAATCAACAAAGAATGAAACCTATTAGAATGTAAAGGCACTGTTGCTTTCATTCACACACTTCAATTGTTGAATTAGAGGCTCCACTTCCACCATCTCTCCAAACCCAGATAATCTGAGACTTCCAGAAAGATGACCTGGAGACAGGGTATCACCCATATGTACATCCAGGCATGTAACATCTTTGGAATATTGATTGCAAGTTATTCAAAAAAAATCAAAGAGGGTATATGCTGACATTTCTGTGTGATCAGTACATATAGGGGTTAATGTTACAAACTATGAAATAAGAAGTCCATTGGCTAAATCTATCTGCTCCACAGTATAAAATTTACATTCCCATTCTTTCTGTATATTTTGTTTTTATCCATCACAATGACAGAGGCCTGAGTGTGTGTCTATATTGCACTGAACACACTCTAGTTTCTGGAGCAAGCTATAGTGACACACATTTCAACCTAATAGGTATTAGATGTGGCTTCGTGGCATTGCTCTCATCTCTCAGTTGGTTGAGGGTTCAAATCCCACTCCAGAGACTTGAGCACAAAGTATAAGGGGATGTTCGAGTGCTGAATGAATGCTAGATTACCAGAGGTGTTGCCTTTCAAATAAGACATGTAATTGCTACACTGTTGTCTCTCTCAGGTGGATCCCAGGGGACTATTCAAGAGAAGAGTAGTGTGTTCTTCCCTATGTTTAACCATTTATTCCTCAATCAACATCACTAAAACTGAAAGTCTGGTTATTATCATGTTGCTGGATTTGAGGGCCTGTTATTTGCAAATTGGTAGTGACTGTCATTACAACAGTGCCTAAACTTTAAAAGTATTTCATTGGCTGTAAAGCACCCTGTGACCTTCTGAGAAAGGTACTATAGATGCAAATTCTTTCTACGTGTTTCTTTTACCTTTCCTGATACCAGTATTTGAGTAGTGTAAACATTGTCCTTATGCAAGACTGCAACTAGCCTTTGACATACTATCAATGCTTCCTCGATCTCCTGTCACATTGATATCGTGGTCAGGACCTGTATGGCTGCAGTTAGAGGTTAGAGATCTGTAGCGTTTCAAAGTCTAAGGAATTGTAACACTCAGGGATCGATTCAAATGTCATAAAGCAGCTACCTTTTTATTCCTGACTGTCTCACTTACCACATGATCTGTGACTGAGGAACTGCTTATCTCCCTGGAGGTCTGTTAGGATCACGTGGTGTGTCTTGGCTTAGAATTCTATTTTTTTCCCCTTTAAAATCAATAATTCCAAGGCCAGCAAGTTGTAAATTCCATGGCTTCTATCTTCGACCCACACTCAACGTTTGTCTGAATATGATAGGCCAAATCTTCTGGTCTCCAGATCGTCGGAGAGTGGACATACGACTAAGATGCATGTTGGGACCCTGTGGAAGTCGCGACGTGTGGATCTACATGGGAATTGCCCAGGAAGTTTCAACTTCCCACGAGTAATTCCCCTGCTCCCTGAGACCCTCTGCAAATATCTCCAGCTTTGAGATATTGTCGGAGACTTGGGAGAGATCCGAGGTACTTACCTGAATAGTTACCTCGGAAATGTTAGAGAGATTAAAAACTAGACCTAGATCTTCTGAGGAGCAGCAATCATCATCGCAGTGTCCCTCAGAGGATGCCATCAGATCCCTCTAGAGTTGGGGGAGACAAGACACTCCTTTTTTACTGCACTAGCTACCATATGGTAATTTTAAAGGTCCATTGTGAATGTTAGTGAATGGGCAAGTGGGTGGATGAGTGAATGGGTAGAGTGGGAAAGTGGGTAGGGTAAGCGGTTAAGTGAATAGGGTGGGTAAGGTAATTGGGTAAGTGGGTTGGTGGGTAGTGTGGGTGAGGTGGTAGGTGGGTAGGGTGGTAGGTGGGTGAGGTGGTAAGTGGGTAGGGTGGTAGGTGGGTAGGTGGGTCGAGGAGTAGTCAGGTCGGGACGGGTAGTTAGGTGGTGGGGGTTAGTCAGATTTGGGCAGGGGAAGTTGGGTGGTGGGGGTTAGTCAGGTCTTGTCGGGGTTGTAGTCTGCGGTGGGGGTTAGTCAGGTCTGGTCGAGGGCTAGTTGGGCGATAGGGGTTAGTCAGGTCTGGTCGGGGGTTAGTCTGGTGGTGGGGGTTAGTCAGGTCTGGTCGAGGGATAGTTGGGTTGGGTCAGGGGTAGTCAGGTAGGTAATGTCAGGAAGATATAATAATAGTCACAATGCTATTGGAATTTATTGTAAAGTAGAGTAATAGTGGGATCTGTGTCTACGGGCCTATGTCTGTGTGTGGGTGGATGTGACTTAATTGAATTAAAGGCAGCTGGTCTGAAAACTTTGATGTATTAGAAGATAAGCTAGGATTGAAATGTTAAGTAGGTAAACATAGGAGTAAAGGGAACATTTGCATTATTAGATAAACCAGACTAGATTGATTTCAAAGGAGGAGTGAAATGTGTCACCTAGCCAGGAGAAGTTCAGAATCTGTGGGTAGAATATTTCGCCCGTCATGCGCCCCACCTGAATGAGAGTAAAATAGTGCCCGATAATGTCGGGCGAGCGTCCTGTACGCATGCGCAAACATCCGCGCTTACCCTCCTCCCACCCCCACCCTGGTGGCGCTCAGCATTGCAGCATGCGATTCAGGTTGGCTGGCCGTTAATTGGCTAGCCAGCGTGAAATCACAGTGGGGGTCGGGTCATGGGCGGCAGTCAGTTTTGTGACCGCTCCTGGGCCCACCAGTTGCCCATGCCTGACGAGGTAAAAATACTGCCCAGTGTGTTTATTTTTCCCAAAGATTACTGGTAAAATTGGTACTACGAGAGATTTTTATTATCAGAGAGGGAAAGTGCAAAGACATAGTGAAACAATGGGAATTTGCATTGAAAAGGGAAAATATGTATAAAGCAGTGAAGGTTGTGTGGAAGGGAAGGCATTCTAAGATCTAACAAGTGTGAAACGCCTTCAGCATCTAAGCCTTAAGCTGCTGTTTTTAAAGAACTGAAGTTAAGTGAACTCACTTTGAATTTGATTGTTCAGGGTATCATGGCCAGAATCTTCAGGTCGGGGTCCTGATGTCACCGCGCATTATTCAGATCTTGAGTTCGGTGGGCACGCAGCCGACTCCGGTGTGCACCGAACTGTCAAAGGCTTATTAAGGCCATTTAAACAGCAATTAAAATAATTAACTGAGCTGCCCGTCCAACCTTAAGGTTGGTGGGCAAGCGAAAAGCCCAGGCGGCCTTCGCATTTATCATGAAATCTCATCCATGGGCGGGATGAGGTTTCATGAAGGTTTTTGAACTTTAATAACAGTTTTCAAAAAAATTCAAAGACATGTCCCAGCTCATGTGACACTGTCACATGGGGTGACATGTCTTAAATTTTTTT
This sequence comes from Cetorhinus maximus, assembly GCF_964194155.1. Classification (NCBI taxonomy): domain Eukaryota; kingdom Metazoa; phylum Chordata; class Chondrichthyes; order Lamniformes; family Cetorhinidae; genus Cetorhinus; species Cetorhinus maximus. The sequence continues at coordinate 145,836,028 of NC_135880.1, read as the reverse complement.
TTTCCCTTTATTTAAATTTTTAAATGTCAAACTAATCTCCCTGAGGCACATTTCTGTGCTCTTTCGAGCACATGCGTGAAAGAGCGTAGGCCCCGACTCAGCCTATTCCCCCTGCCCACACAGGGAGTGGTCAGCGCTTCCGGGTGAACGTCATGCTGGGCGGGCCTTAATTGGCCCGCCTGCGTAAAATGGTGGTGTGCCGCCGATCACGGGCAGCGATCGGCTGCATTCTTGACCACGCCTGCTCCCACCCAACCCTCCCAATGGGTAGAAAATTCTCCCCCATGTTTCTTTGCCTGTGTCTTTTAAAATCTATGTGTCTTACTGTTGCCTTAACGAAAGGGTAACTGGGTTAGATTAATTAGGGGATTTAGAAGTTAACATAGTAGTAATTTGTGGATCGATGTGTATACTCAAAATCATTTCTTCTATTAATAAAGGCTTAATTTAGTTTTACAAAAAACCTATAAGAATCAGTGGTCTTATTACTACTGAATTCAAGGCATGCATCTCGAAATATATACAAAGTGCAAAACAAGTTGTGACAGTTGTTTCAAGTTTCCCTCTGGGATTTGAGCAGTTCAGCATTTACCATTGGCCATGCCATTACAGTAATGAGGGGGTCACATGGTAGTCAGGTTAGATTTGGGGGGTGTTAGTGTTAATGGTAGGAGTTGTCGGTTGGGGCAGGGAGCTAGTCAAGCAGTTGGGGGTGTTGACGGGTTGGATCGGTGGGGCAAACGGGGAGGGGGTGGTCAGGTAGTCAAGGGATTAGCATGATTGGGAGGGGTAGACAGGTTGGGTCAGGGGAAAAATCGGGGGATCGAGGAGTAGTCGGGTTGGGTTGGGGCGGTTAGTTGGGTAGCCAGGAGGAGTGGTCGGGATGTCAGGGAAGGTCAGGGGTTCAGGGGGTAGTTGGGGGTCAGGTGGGATAGTCAGGTGAGTCGGGGGATAGTCAGGTTTGGGGGGCGGGGTAGTCGGGTTCTGGGAGGGTGTTTGGAGGTCAGTTCTGTAGTTACCCAGGAGTTGGACAAGATTTTAATCTGTCTAACATTTCCTGTTAAGTACTATGGAAGTGTTTGTGGCTCTGACTCAGAGTTGGAGACTTTGTCATGGGGTCCTGGGGAGCAGGGAAGTTGCCCTTTGGGCTTTCAAACTCCCCAGGCAATTCCCACAGAGGTCAGCCGATTGGGACTTCCACAGGGTACCAGACCTGGACACCAGAAAATCTGGGCCCTAGTTTAATATCTGGGTAACCACTAAACCGACTCCCCATTCACACCCCCTCACTCTCAACCATCACCTTGATGCCCCCGAGTACCCTCCCGACCACCCAATTATACTCCCCAAACTGACCCGGCTACCTCCCAACTACCCCACTAACACCCATCATGACCTGACCCAACTACCCACCCGGCCCAACCACTCACCTACCTGCCACCCCCTACCCAATTCCCCACCCTATCCACTTACCCACCTCACCCGCCTTACCCACCTAACCACCTCACCCACTTACCCACCTCACCCACCTAACCACCTCACCCACTTACCCACCTGACCCAGTTACCTACCTCACTCACTCACTCATTCATCCATTCACTCATTCACTAACATTCAAAGTTGACATTTAAGCTTACCATACAGCAACTGTGCTTCTACGCAGATCCTCTTCCCAGGTCTCTGCCTGGATTCCTGCGCTGAGTGAGTTCTTCAGGATCCTGCATCAGAAGTTGGACCCTTTTAAATGTAACCTGGTGAGTACTCAGTTTTCTGACTGATCAGCATTGGATGCAGTGTTCCGATGCTGATTGGAAGATTTGGGCCCATGAATCTTCTTTTTAGTGTCACATCATACTGTTAGCATATCATTTGATATTTACATAATAAATTAAAAATAAGGATTTAAAAAAAGAAATTCAATTCAGTTATTTTGAGTCTGTCTTCAACATTTCTAAAAATCAGGAAACGCAAAATTATGGCTGAATTTACTGGTCAGAAGCCCTAAATCAAAATTTAAATTATCAGATAAATAACATCAAGTAACTCTTAGTGCTGTAGTCCACTCTCAACTCAATAATTTCATCCCTGCTAAAATTATTTATAAGAAGCAACAACATTTTGGTTTTTGTGTCATCCCATGAGCAGCCTGGGTCTGTATGTGTATATTTTACAGAATCAGAGAATTGTTACAGGGCAGAAGGAGGCCATTTGGCCCATCATGTTTGCACCAGCTCTCCAAATGAGCAATTCACTTAATGTCATTCTCGTATGCTGATGATGGATTTAGTAGATGCTTAAGGTGGCAGATTGGCTGCTGATCAAACGGACTGCTAACCTGAATAGTGCTGAGATTCTGGCACGTTGTTGCATCTACACATGTTTTGTCTGACACACTCCTGGTACCTTACTTGTCACTGATGTAAAATAATAGTCCAGATCTACCAGGCTCCTAGGGTCCTCATGCACTGACTACATGGCAATTGCCCAGGAAGTTTCAACTCCTGATGGGCAATTCCTCTGCCTCTGGAGCCCTCTGAAACTCTGATTTTAAAGTCAGAGATTTTGGACGGTTTCGACTCACTTGACAACAGAGTTAACAAGGAAAAGTTAGAAGGATTAAAACCAGTTCTAATTCCTGGGTAACCAAAATACTCACTACCGCCCCCCCCCTCCCCACTCCGACTTCCCACTGGATCCCCCGACCTCTTGACTAGCCCCCTCTACCCGCCCAACCCCCGACTACCCCCAATCCCAGCTACCCTCCTGACCCCCAACTAACCCTGAAACCCCACCTCCCAACTATCCTTGCAGCCCTCCACCCCTGACTAACCCCACAACATCCCTCGACCCACCCTATCCCCTCATGCACTTACCTTACACACTTACCTTCTCTCCATAGCTTATTAAAGCAAAGGGAGATTTAAGCTTACCGGAATACGGTAGCTAGTGCTGTAAAAAGGGAGTGTGACTTCGCTTCCCCCAACGCTCCGACACTATGAGGGAAGGACTCCAGGAACAGGTGCGCTCCACATTTCTCAGTAGGCCCAGTTCAGAAGTCCAGGTGAGAAATGTGGAGCTCCAAAGCAGGGTAAGAAATTAGGAGCGGAGTGCGATTCCAACGGTGATTGCCGCTCCTCAGAACATTCGGCCCATTTAATATTTTTTTTAAATGATACAAATCCAATCGCTTAATACAGGGTACACTTAGCCAAACAATAATGAAACTCTGATTGACCTAAGGCTCTGTTCTCCTGACAACAATTAGACTGTGTGGCCTCAAATGGGCACAGCTTCATCCTAGCAACAAAATTATATATTGTTCAGGTAGGATTTTTTTAGAATTCATCCTTGGGCAAGGAATTATTGTCCAGCCTAATTCAGACGGCAGTTAAAAGTCAACCACTTTACTGGGGACCTGGAGTCATATGCGTAGGCCAGATCAGGTAAGAATGGCAGATTTCCCCCCCAGATGGGTTTTTATGACAATCTGGTAGTTTCATGATGATTGTCATTATTAATGAGACTAGCCTTTCATTCTAGACATGTTAATTAATTGAATTTAAATTCCACAAGCTGCCATGGTGGGATTTGAACTCATCTCTGGAGGATGAGTTGAGGTCTCTGGGTTACAAAGTACCAGCATGCTACCCACCCCCTTACCCTTCCGAAACAGTGGGTCATCTGTGTTATAATGAATAGAAGCTAGCTCTGATCATTTTCTTTACATTGAATTATTGAAAATATTTGTACAAAGAAAGCAGCCTTTCCTTCTGTTATTGACAGGTGCAGCTCATTGGTAGCACTCTTTCCCCACTTCCCCTACGCTAAGTCTCAAGGTTATGGGTTTAATTCCCACTCTAGAGTCTTAAGCAAATAATAGCAACTATCACTTCACTGTATTACTAAGGGAAGAGACATTAAATGGAGACCCCATCTACCATCACAGGTGGATGTTAAATATCACATGGCACTAGCTTAAAAAAGTGCAGGGGAGTTCTTGACAGTTTTCTGACCAATATATATCTCTTAACCAACATCCTTCAAAAAAGTAGATTATCTCGTAATCATCACATTACTGTTTGTGAAACTTTGTTGCATGCAAATTGTGCTGCCTAAATTATAACAATGACTACACTTCGAAACTATTTAATTGGCTATTAAATGCTTTGCAATGTAATAAGTTCACAAAAACTGCTATTTAAAGACATGCCTTTCTTTCACCGCAGACCCCTTGCTGATCCTATCCTTATGAAATCACAAGTCAACAGTTCTTGTGAAACCCACATCGCCCTCATACTGATGGCCACCTTTGTGTGCGGCTGCATCAAGCTGTGCGTTGACCCTCAGTATGCAAACACCAAGTGTCACTACGTGCTGAGGTTCTACCTATCCCTGGTGTTGCGAAGGATGGGTCTGGCCACGCTCCCGCAGAACGCTGCAAGTAGTTGGACTGTGCCATACCACCTGTCCCTCGTGGAAAAATTTATGCAGAGAAACACCTTTGACCACAAGTCCATCAGGCAGTGGTTGGCACGTAACGTCTAAGAGGCCCTGCGGGAAAAGGAGAAGGTGGATCCTGTGGGATGGTTCCCCGAGCAGACTGTCAAAGTCATTTGGCAGATTGCCTCATCGCCAAAACTTTCCAACAAGCACCAAGACGTAGCTTGGCTGATGGTGAGAAAGGCCCTCCCCATCAGATCCTTCCAACACGCCAGGAGTCTCACCCCCTCTGTATGTTGCCCTCGAGGTGGCTGTGGTGGGGACGAGACCGTTGTTCACCTCCTTGTGGAGTGTGGCTTTGCAAAGAAGGTCTGGAGAGAGATGCAGTGGTTTCTGTCGAGGTTCATCCCGAGCAGTTCTGTGACACAGGACTCTGTGCTCTACGGGCTGTTCCCAGGGACACACACCGAGACAAACATCAACTGCAGCTGGAGGATCATCAACTCGGTGAAAGACGCTCTTTGGTCTGCCCGAAACTTGTTGGTCTTCTAGCGCAAAGAGTTGTCCCCGACCGAGTGTTGCAGACTGGCACATTCCAAAGTCCAGGACTACATGCTGAGGGACACACTAAAGTTTGGGGCAGCCGCCGCAAAGGCACAATGGGGAAAGGTCGCTGTCTAAGACCTTTCTGCCACAGTGCACCGAGGGACTGGGAACTGTTGAGAGCCCCTCGGGCTGTACAGCTCAAAATGAATGTATGCAGTGAACACTAAGTGTATTATAAATGTATTGAAGCACCTCAGAGTGCAACATGATGTATGTTGATAACTCCAATACCTTTGTCTGATTGTCTGCATTGACCATATTGAAATTATTGTAATATTCATTGATTGTATTGATACACCTTGTGATACATGTGTAAAAGTTGAATCTGATTGTACTTATGTAATGGTGATATTGAAATGGTTTGGAATGTTCTGCCAGATATTTCATGAATAAAGTATATTTTTAAAAAAAAAAACTGTTCTCGTGAAACATGTCGCAGATAATTATAGAAAAACAGTACCACATACATAATATTTAGATAATATTTACTCCCTTCAAATAATGCTGATGCTGTATTTTTAAAGAAATGCCCAACCATGAAGCCAAAGTGTCACGTTGGGTTAAATTTAGTGTTCAACTTATTATCAGGTCATTATCAGAAATAAAAACGGAACATGCTGGAAAAAACTCAGCACACTTCGCAGCATCTGTAGAGAGAGAAGCAGGGTTAACTTTTCGAGTCTGTATGACTCTTCTTCAGAGAGGTCACTATCAGATTCACTTTGGAATTAAAATTCAAATTACTGCTAAGTTTTATCCATCTGTCCTAATACAAATATGGTGGCTCACAACCTAGAACCTCTGATAGTGAATAATACTTCTTTTTGATATGGTATAACGCTCTCATAGATTTGTGGTCAGGCAGTCCTACATTTCTGTCCATGTTTTGAAATAGTATGAACCTAAATTTTCCTCCCAGAACTGGCCTGATGACTTAAAACGAGCATTTTTAAAATTCATTTATGGGATGTGGGCATCGCTGATTAGGCCAGCATTTATTGCCGATCCCTAATTGCCCTTGAGAAGGTGATGGTGAGCTGCCTTCTTGAACTGCTGTAGTCCCTGAGGTGTAGGTGCACCCACACCTAGTTTAGGGAAGGAGTTCTAGGATTTTGACCCAGCAACAGTGAAGGAACAGTGATATATTTCCAAATCAGGATGGTGAGTAACTTGGAGGGAAACTTCCAGGTGGTGTTGTTCCCATGTACCTGCTGCCCTTGTCCTTCTAGATGGTAATAGTCATGGATTTGGAAGGTGCTGCCTAAGGAACCTTAGTGAGTTTCTGCAGTGCATCTTGTAGATGGTACACACTGCTGCCACTGTTCGTCTGTGCTGGAGGGAGTGAATGTTTGTGGAAGGGGCTGGGCTGCTTTGCCCTGGATAGTGTCAAGCTTCTTGAGTGTTGTGGGAGCTGCACTCATCCAGGCAAATGGAGAGTATTCCATCACACTCCTTACTTGTGCCTTGTAGATGGTGGACAGGCTTTGGGGAGTCAGGAGGTGAGTTACTCACTGCAGGATTCCTAGTCTCTGACTTTCCGCAAACAACAAACTCCCAGCCCCAAACTGAAGACAATCATCATGTCCTGCAGATATGTCCATTCTGCATGTTTATTCTTACTATCAGCTTCATTCCCAACCTGCTGTGTTTTACACAGACTCTGTTATGATAGTTTAGAATGTGAAAGTACACGTGGGGGCTAATTTTGGCTTTGTGCAATGTTTTAGCACGAGCCAGTTGCCAGCTCTTTTTACACCTCACTGGTTTTTATTTCCATTTACTTCAATGAAAACAAAACTCAAGAGAGATGTAAAAGAGCTGTAATTTGCCAGCACCCATTTTATACTGTTGTACAAAGTAAAAAAGCCCCATGAAGTCTATTCTATCTATATATTCTATAATATACCATATTTAGCATTCTTCTCCATTAAATTAATTTCTGAAAGGAAAGTTTTATACAAATACTGAAAGGCTTCTAATCATACTCAAGAACCACCTCACAGCCCCATAACCACCCTGGCCTAATACTTTCCACAAGCATCAAACTCCCAGCCCCAAACTGAAGGCAATCATCATGTCCTGCAGAATATGTCCATTCTGCATGTTTATTTATACTATCAGCTTCATTCCCAACCTGCTGTGTTTTGACATAGACTCTTATTATTTTTGCTGGGAGCCTGCTCCATGTATTTAGCACTCAGTGGTGAATAGAGGCTCCTGTAACCTGTATTTCTCACTTGAGGCGTTATCACTTAACGCCTATATGTGCTATTGTGTTGAATCAGTTAGCCTGCTTACATTTACCTGAGTGGCATCAGGCCAGAGGGAAAATGTAAACTTTGGCAGCATCAGGGGCTGATGGGGAGAAGAGTATTCTGCCAAAAGGTTCAGCAGCCAAATCAATAACAGTATTCAGTCCTATGTGACTTGACCAACTTACTGTCAGAATTTGTTTTCCCAAAATGTTGGAGTAAGAGAAGTTCTATTTGTTTTTAATTCAGATTAAGTTGCTTTTAATTCATCACCTTCTGAAATTAGGCTTATTTATTTTGGACTATTTTGTTAAATTAAATTTAAATTAACTTGCTTTTCTTTTTGAACATCAGTTATCATTACTTCTGCGACGCCTATTAACCATAATGGTATCTCTTGGTGTATTCAACTTCAAAATATTAAGTGAAACAATTTTAAAACCATAACAAATGACTTACCCAATGTCTCATTATATCTAAAATCCACATCAAGGGGTTATGAACTATTTTCTGTAACTTGACAGAAGCCAGTGTTTTTCCCATTTACTTGATCATGAAGATTAAAGAAGTATTGTTATTATAAAGTAACGTGGGTAAAATTGGATAATGCTACGACATTCACAATAGGCTGATCTGCAACTAATGCAGTACTGAGGGAGTGCTGCACTTTCAGTGATGGCAGGAGGAATTCTAAACTGGATGAGTGTGTTGGGTGGAGTGAAATCTGGCAAAAATGAAAGCATGTCATGAACCCGGCTCCAATCTGTCAACTCCTGCATTTCACGCCAGCGTGATAGACTGCACGCACGCAACCCCCTTGAGGAAGATGTGTTGTCAATTGACATATTAATTGCCCAATTAGTGTCATGTTCAAATGTCTATTGGTTTCCCAGACTTCCTGGAACTTGCCAGTGAAAGCAAGATAAGAAAATAGTTGCAATTGAGGGGGCTGATGCCATGACAGGGAAATATGGCAATAATTATTGACGCCTCACAGCTGCTTACTCACCTGCTTATGTTAAAAGGCTTGTTCTGTGTTGAGAGGTTATTTACACACTGTGGAAATGTCATCCACCCTTAGAAGGTTTGGAGGTCTGATCCATCAAATCAGCATGAGTGTCATTTATGTTGTGCTAGATTAGACCTCAAATGAGGGCCAAGGTGATGACCATCAGAAGTAGCAGCAGCATTCTGCTCACATAGCTGCAATTCCACAGGACAGTAAGGATTAGCAGAGAGGTGCAGCTTTCAGGAGGGCATACGTGGCAAACAGAGTATACAAGAATAGGATTAGCTTTGTTGATGTGTTGAAATACCAGTGTTTTAGGAGGCTAGGGGGTGGCATCAGGTGGGGCAGACATTTGCCACCTAATGGAACAAGACCTGCTGCTTAGCGGGCCTGAGGACCACACTTTACCAGTGGCTGTCAAAGTCACTGCAGGTCTCAACATCTTTCTCTCTGGCTCCTTCCAGGGAACTGTCAGAGACATTTGTAGGATCCCACAGCCGGCAGCCCATAAATATTTTACACAGATGATTGATGGTTTGTTTGCTAGGGCTAGCTACTATGTGCCAACAATAACTAAGTGGGCACTCCAGTTTGCTGCTCTAGTTGGCATCCAATTGGTGCAACCTATTGTCGAATGCAAACATCTTATAATTAAGGCAACCCCAGGTCAATTACAAGTTTCAACTGCAAGGGTTTATAGTCCAACAATTTGCAGCTACTTTGCAAGTGCAAAGAGATCTTAGTGGGCAAGATTCCCAGGCCTTTGGCATGATGCTTTCATCCTGTGGCAGTCCACCTTCCCCAATCGCATGCCGCTGCAAAGCAGTGGTACCAGTTGGCTGCTCAGGGATACCCACTTAAAACATGCCTACACCTCTCAGAAACCAGAGGACTGAGACCTGAGAGCGCTACACTTACTGCCACATGACCACCAGACATGTCATAAAACCGTGCTGGTATTCTGAAGGAGCACTGCAGGTGCCTGGGTAAAATTGAAGGTACCCCAGTTAGGGTTTTCAGAATGGCTGTGGTGTGATGCACGCTGCACAGCATTGCATAGGGGTAATGTTTGGACCTACGGGGGGATCAGGGCACAGAACAGAGAACAATTCTGAGAAGGAAGAGAAAAATACAGGAGGTGGGAAATGATGTGGGCAGTGCACCACTAGGGATGCATATTGCTGCCTAGGATGCCGGGAATACCTAGTATGCCCTCATTATTGTGAAGTTGATTAAGTCTGCTAAAGCACCCATCTAACACACACATCCAAAAGCCCCTTTTGTCCCCAAAGCCACCGCTCCCCCACCACCAACAAAAAGCATTCCTGCAAATAACTAAGCCTCCCTTTCACAACCCCCCATTGCTCACTATCAATTCATATCTTTATATTCATTATTACAAAACTGTGAGGAACCTTAGTGTGCTTTAGTTTGTTACAAGTACTATACAAATGCAATATTATTGTCGTTGGAGAGCAATGTAGAACTGGTAGTTTAACCTGGATCTGTCAGACTAAAGTGCTTTCTCGAGTAAATTGAAACCCTAAGATTTATAGATAAGCATTAAAAGATGAAGGTCATGGTATTTATTTCCACAAATTACATAGTAAAATATATTTAGGCATTTGAAGAAAAATTCTGTTCTTTTTGGAATATTATCAAAGTGAAATGCTTGCATTATGTTTACCATGAGCGACCATTAAGATGTTACAAATAACACACATAAGTGCCAAAAAAGTTGCTTTGCTATGCAAAACCGTGGCAGGCATGTTTACAGGGTAACGGTTAACTATAGTAGTTTCTGCTGTGAACATCATCAATTACAAACTAATTATACGCATTTGACAAGTCAGATTACTTCATTGATGGAGGTGGGTTGACATGGATCGCTTTAAGTTAATCTAATTACACAGGGAAATCAGGATACTTGAGTGCCAATGTATATTCTTTGGGTCCATTTATTTTAACCAATGCTCCTGAAGTGTTTGATTCCTTGGCAGACAAAAACACCATTAAAATATGGAACCTGACTCTACAATGAGCAGGATAAGCTGCCCTAAATCTTATCACTTCATGGTTTTCCTGATAACAATTTTACGTGGAACTTTTGACCTACAGGGAGTCAAGAATTATGGGGAGAAGCCAGGAACGTGGAGTTAGGGCCATGATCAAATCAGCCATGATCTTCTTGACTAGCAGAGCAGGTTCGGTCAGTCAAATGGCCTACTCCAGCTCTTATTTCTTATGATCTTATGAATATTTGCAGCTTCTCTTGCCGCAGAACATTAACATAGGAATTGTGAGTTTAAAAAGGACCAAGGTTCACCTTCTACTACTCTCATAGACACATGATACAAAGATCATGGAATTGTTGACTAATCTTGATAACCAACTTCTATCAAATAGTCCAGAGCAGAACAAGGCATGAGGATAAGAAAACTCCAGTGGTGGAGAGATTTGGGGATCATGGGCTGGATTTTCACAGAGCCATGGAGAATCTACGGACCTTTAAAAATGGCAGACAAGACCTGATTCTGGGATATCCACTCCATTCCTGGTACCTCCAATTTTTTCTTGCATGGGAGAAGGATGCAGGCAGCGAGCCTACACCCTGCATTGCTGACCTGCTGGCTCCTTTGTGAAGGTAGGCATCTCCTAGCCTTCTGCAGTTTGGAGTCAGGCCAGCTTCTTAAGGACTCGTGGTTTACGAAGCCCCCAGAGGAGTCATGAACCATAGGCTGGATGCGGGAAAATTTTGAAAGATAACTTCAAAAGGTCTTATCCATGCCGCCAACCCCCATGCTAACACATACCCCCCACCCACCCGCAATGTTTCCTCATATCTTCCACGCCAACTCATGCCTTCACCCACCCCCAATGATCCCTCATATCCTCCATGTCAACTCATAGCGCTTTCATGCCTATTCACCCAGCATACACTCTGTACAGAGCCAATGAACCCTCTAGTAACAATGGCATGTGTGGAAAAGCTTACAAAAACAGGCATTCATAAGTTTCTTGAAAAAATGCTGCTACCACAACTGCATAAAAGTGTCAATCAAACAGACCTTTAAAGTATTAATAGCAGAAACCAAAGGCACTTGACACCTCTTTATATTGTGTAAATAAACATTGGACAAAATAGTTCTAAGATAAAAAAGCTTGAGCTGTCAATCAAGCAGTGTTTCCCCTTCTCTGCACCTGTTTCAACAAACTAATGGAGGTTTGGGCTTTCAGCCAAGCATGCATAATATAGCCTATGGGAGCGGAATGCCCACAAGCGGAGAACTGGCAGCCAATCAAAGGCAGACAGCTCTTCATTGCTTGTCAGCACTGCCCAGGAGGCAGTGACTGCCATCAGTAATACATCCACAAAAGGCCCAGGATTGCCAAGGGTCCAAAGCACAGGCGAATGATGGTGGGAGGGGTATCAGGGGCTGGGGGTCATGGGGGAGGTGGGTTGGTAGCTAGAACAGGTGTGTGTCTTCCACCCCACCACCTCACCCATTCTTGAAGCCAGGTCACTCGATCAGGCATAGACTGCCTTTGAAAAAGGGGCCTGCTGGCAGCCTGCAGTCAAACACAACAGGGGTTGATTTTCAGGCTTCCTACAAGGTGAGTCCCCTGTCCACCATTGGGTGAGGCCCTTAAGTGGGCATTAATTATCCACTCAAAGGCCTCAATTGGCAGCGGGGTGGGATGGCATCCACGAGCCTGCCCGCCATGGACTTAATTGTGACAGATGCAGAAAAGCGGCGGCATCGCCATCCATCACCGACCTGCCTGATTAAATGACCCCCTCCAACAAACTCACCATGGGGGAGGGCATCAAATTTTGTCCATCATGTCTCTATTACAAAGACTGTTACGGACAGGGTGAGAGGGGGCTGCTGAAATCCCTTTTCCCTTCCCAACTATCTGTAATCAGTAAGCTTTTGAGTTGAAGACGTGTGTTGTTTTTAACACCTGGGTGCATGGACAATTTTATTAAACAGTGGCAAGCTTTTTGTGGGTTTAAGTAAAGAAAGAGAATTGATTATTTACATGCTCACTCTGAAATCTAATCCCATGGCACTCACTCACACAGTCTCACACACAACCACACTCAAGGCAAGTATAGTTGAAGAGAATAGTGCACTTTTACAGATTATAAGCAAAATGAATAGTTCATAATTCGCCTAATTGTCATGTTCCCGAAAATACACATTGCGGGCCTGATGAAGAGGACGTCTTCACTCCTGAGGGGTATTTTAGGTGAATTCAACAACCAAAGTCATATGTCAAGGTATTTTCAGGATTCTCTCAAAGGGATGGAATTTCTGCAGGTCATGAAGCTAGCTTCTTGTAGTCTTGTTATTGGAAGGTCAGTTTGTTTTATTAGTGGAGCCAAAATAGAACAGGCTTGGATACATTGCGATGTTACAGCGTCTGGTTCTTTTAAGGCATAGGTGGCACTGCCTTTTCTGTTGCTGCTGTCTTACTTTCTTCAGTCAGCATTAAAAAATTACAAAGGGACAAACATGGCTGCCTTACCATGTGATTCCTCACAATTTCAGTTGCTTTTCCAAACCTGTGGTGGCCTTGGGTTGATTAACCACATCCTGGTTTATTGTTTGAAAACATTCATCCTGAGGGGTTTAAGACAATTGTCTTCAGGGTTTCAAAAATACCCATTCAATTGAATGTCTCCTGATGGTCTCAGGATATGTGTAGTGGACAATACTAACTGCATCCACCGCTAGCAAGCCTGTTCAATAGATTGCCTGCCCATTCGCTGATATAAAACATCAACATTTACTGGGCAGGATTTCCAAGTGGGAGGGAGATTTACTGGAATGGTACCTGGGATGAGGGACTTCAATTACATGGAGAGACTGAAGAAGCTGAAGCTGTTCTTCTTAGAGCAGCGAAGATTAAAGGGAGATTTAATAGAGGTGTTTAGGATGTTCAAAGGTTTTGATAGAGTAAGGAGAAACTGATTCAGGTGACAAAATAACCAAAGTGCACAGATTTAAGTTAATTAGCAAAAGAACCAGAGGCAACCTGAGGAAAAACATTTTACACAGCCCATTGTGATCTGGAATGTACTGGTGAAAAGGGTGGTAGAAGCAAGTTCAATAATAACTTTGAAAAGGGAATTGGATAAATACTGAAAAGGAAAAAAAAAGTAGGTCTATGGGGAAATATCAGGGGCGGAGAACTAATTGGAAAGTCCTTTCATAGATCTGGCACAGGCACGACTGGCTGATGATCTCCCTCTGCGCTGTATCATCGTATGATTCAATAAGAAGAAACAATGTTCACTATACAGACAATCAGGTTCTGTCATCTGAATAGTGAATGATAAATGACAGGTATGGTAAGCCACATAGAACAGGAAGATCTCAATTTTGTTTCCCACTTTACACGGACGAGCTGATCTCAGCCAGAGCTACAGTTGGCCCTGAACTAGGAAATGCTGATTTTGGACTCGGCTGCAAATTCTTCTGGTCTAAGGAGACGCAAGCTCTACCTGGTTTACTAGTCCTAAACACTGTGCAGTGGGTTCAGAAGAGGAAAATATTGGAGGCAACTATGGTACCTCACCATTGAGCAAGTTTCTGGTGGTTGGTTTGCACCATAGCACTGTACCCCAGCATGAGTAACTAAACAAAAATGGTCAAAGACCTCGGTACATTCCAAAGTTGTGGTAAATATGGTTTTAATTTATGTGTAATATACCTTTAAGAAGAATGCTTATTATAGATGATCACATGATCTTTAGTACGCAACTCCAAAAACTGAGGTTCCTGACAAAGCATCTGAAGTAGTCGAGCTGAGATGTACTGCACATGTAAGGAAAGATTCAAACAGGTTTTTAAACAAAAGGAAAAACCCAGTGAGATCTACAATGTAGAAGAGCCTGAAACAATAAATTCAGATATTTACTCATTGTTTAATCTGAAAGTTGGAAAGACAGAACCAATATTTGTAACAGTGAAAGTAAATGGCAAACATGTTAGAATGGAAGTGGACATTGGAGCTTCCACTACAGTAATTGGGCAACATACCTTCAGATATCTGAATAATGGTGAACATCAATTGAATTTTGAAGAAACAACTGCCCAATTAAAGACATACACGGGTGAAGACATCCAGTCAAAGGCATAAGTAGAGTAACTGTCCATTATGGAAGCCAATTAGCAAAGCTACCCTTGATGGTAGTCGCAGGTGAGCGGCGAAGCCTCCTGGAGTGAAACTGGCTAAAAGAGATTAAGTTAGAATGGGCTGAAATTTTCAAGTTGAGAGCAAATGGGTTACCAGAGCTACTTCAAAAGTACGCCACAGTCTTCAAGGACAAACTTGAGAAGATCCAGGGGCTGCAGGAAAAAATTCATGTGGATCCGGAGGCAATCCCGATTCATGAAGGTGATACCAGTGCCATATATGCTGTGAGAAAAAGTCGACACCGAACTGGACAGGCTAGAAAAACTGGGCATTATGCAACCTGTGCAGTTCTCTGAATGGGTAGCGCCAATAGTCGCCGTCCTTAAATCCGACCAAAGTGTCCGAATTTGTGGAGGTTACAAATTGATAGTTAATAAAGTGGCTAAGCTAGACAGACAACCCATTCCAAAAATAGAAGACCTGTATGCCAAGTTGACAGGTAGAACCACCTACACGAAGCTTGACATGAGTCATGCTTAGCAACAACTAGAGTTAGATAATGCCTACTGGGAATTTGTCACTATTAATTCCCACAACGTGTTGTACCAATGTACTCAGTTGCCTTTCGACAACTCCTCAGCTTGCGCCATCTTCCAGAGAACAATAGAACGTTTACTGCAGTGGCTGCCCCAGGTTGTAATCTATTTAGACGATGTTTTGGTGACAGGATTCACTGAGAAAGAGCATTTGGCAAACTTAGAATAAATCTTAAAATATTTCTTGCAAGTTGGAGTATGTTTAAAAAAAGAAAAGTGCACATTCCAAGTGAGGGAGGTAATCTATTTGGGTCACCAGGTACATTCACAGGGCCTCCACCCTATTGAGGAGAAAGTGAGATCCATAAGAGAGAGGCACCTGCTCCGAGGAATGCCTCAGAGTTCAAAGGGTTTCCAGGAATGATCAGCTATTATGGGCGGTTCTTACCCAATTTGTCTACAATGCTGCCCCCACCCCACGGCATTCTCTACTCAAAAAGGACCAACATTGGTCTTGGGATGCACCCCAGAAAGAAGTTTTCATAAAGGTGAAACAATTGTTGCACTTGTCCAACCTATTAGTGCATTACGACCAGACAAAAAAATTGGTTCTAATCTGTGACTCATCCCCCTACGGAGTGGGAGCAGTTCTCTCTCATCAGATGGATGATTGCATGGAACGCCCTATAAGTTATGTATCAAGAACGCTCACCAAAGCAGAAAAGGGATACTCGTAAATAGAAAAAGAAGGCCTGTCCATCATCTTTGATGTCAAGAAATTTCACTAGTACGTACACAGCAGTCATTTTACAATCGTTTCAGACCACAAACCATCATTGGGATTATTCAGTGAGGTCAAGGCTATACCACCCATAGCCTCGGCAAGAATACAATGATGGGCTTTAATCCTGGCAGCATACAAATACACTTTCATATGTAGGCCTGGCAACCAAATCGCATGCGCCGATGCACTTAGTCATTTGCCTTTACAAGAAAATGATGTCGACGTGTTTTATTGTTAAGTTTCTTAGATTTATGGCTGGTATGTGCTCGACAGATCAGAGACTGGACAAGTCAGGAACCAGTCCTATCTCAAGTACGAGAACAAGTGTTGCATGGTTGGTCACAAGAGCCTGTACCTGATTAAGTGAAACCATACTTCAACAGAAGACATGAAATAACCAGCCAGAGTGGCATCTTACTGTGGGGAGCATGAGTGATAGTACCTCCAAAGGGAAGACAGCCACTGTTAATTGAACTACACAGTGCACATCCAGGAATATCCTGAATGAAGACCATATCACACAGCTACTTATGGTGGCCTGGGATGGATGGTGCGATAGTTTAGTGAAGAATTGTGTGAAATGTCAGCAACTGCAAAAGTTACCATCAACAGCTCCGTTACAACCTTGGGAGTGCCAGGAAGACCATGGGTGTAGTTACACATTGGCTATGTCGGAAAGATGTTTCTGCCCATTGTTGATGCGCACTCAGAATGGTTGGACATATGTGAGGTGAAGTCACCAACGTTAGCTGCTACAATTGAGAATCTACATCAAAGTTTTCCATTAATGGACTACCAGAAGTAGTCATTTCTGATAATGGCAAGGCATTTACGAGTGCTGAGTTTCAATGGTTTACCAGCCTCAACTGTATTCCTCATGTAAAAACTTCACCGTACCTCCCTTCCTCAAATGGACTGGCTGAAAGGGCAGCTCAAACACTCAACGCAGGCATGAAGAAACTAACTGGAGATTCCTTAGCAACCAAGCTAGCACACTTTCTTTTCCATTATAGGACTACCCTTCACACAACAACAGGTGTCATACCTGCAGAGTTATTGTTGAAACATTGTCTCAGCATGAGATTGAGCTTAATAATGCCGAATTTAGAGGGGAAGGTGGAAAGAAGTCAGGGAAGCCAGAAAATTTGACACGACTGTCATAGGTCGTGAGAGAAAATTTACCGTGGGAGAGACGATATACGTGAAGAACTTCGGAGTAAGGACCAAAGTGGTTGCCAGGTGAAATAAGTGCAGTGACTGAACCTCTGTCTTACCAAATGGGGGTGGAAGGCCAAGTCAGACAGAGACATGTAGATCATTTAAGGAAAAGAGAAACAATGCACCAAGAATTGGTTCCGCCAGTGATCACAACTGGGTCAGTGTTTCCTGTTGAAAGTACTCAACCTAATACAGGTACATCTGATGTTCCTGTAAGAGTTGAGGATACAGAACTGCAGGTGCCCACCGAAGCACCTGATGGCCAGGCAGCTCCAGAAATGGTGGTTTCTGACAAAGCACCTGAAGTAGTCGAGCTGAGATGTTCTGCACACATAAGGAAACCACCAGAAGGACTGAATTTGTAAATTCCTTGCCTAGTGAAATATTTTGTTTTTTTGAGAAGTTTGCACTTGTAAATATGAAATGTATATTCGAGTAAAAGGGGAGGGATTATGGTTTTAATTTGTGTGTAATATACCTTTAAGAAGAATGCTTGCTATATGGAAGATCACACGATCTTTAGTACCCAATAGAAGAGCAACATGGGCTACCTCAGTAGTCAGTAGTTGGTTGTATAGCGGTAGAGTTTGAGTTGAAAGCAAGTGTATAGTTACTGCTGAGTACTTTGTAAATAAACTTAAATGGCTGAATTTTGCCGTTGGCGAGCAGGAGGCGGGGCCCGCTCACCGACGCGTAAAATGACGCGGGATGACATTGGGCGGAACCCCCGACATCATCCCGCCCCATTTAAATTTTCAGGAAGGCGGGAGTGCAGCAAAATCAGCTGTGCGCCCGCCGATCTGTCAATGGCCAATTGAGGCCATTGACAGGATCATTAAACCAATTAAAGGACCTGCCCATCCAACCTTAAGGTTGGCGGGCAGGCCAGGAGCCCCAGCGGGGAATAGAAAAAACATGAAACCTCATCCACCGGTAGGATGAGGTTTCATGCAGGGTTTAAAAAAGTTGAATAAAGTTTTAGTCAAATTTATTAACATGTCCCATCTCATATGACATTGTCACATGAGGGGGACATGTTAAGGATTTTCTTTTCTATTTTTAATGTTTGTACAATTTTTAACGATCTCCCTGAGGGAGATGTGCACTCTTTCATGTGCATGCGCGAAAGAGCGCACTCTCGCATTTGGGGAATACCCCCCACCCGCACAGGATGCGCATAGCGCTTTCCACCGGGCCTTAATTGGCCCACCCACGTAAAATGGCAGCGAGGCCCGCTTCTCCAGTGGGGATCAGCTCCCTGCCCACTGGAAATTGGATCAGGTCCGCTCGCCCGGTAGGCAGAAAATTCTGCCCAAAGTTTCCACCCAAGAAGCGATCAACTCTATCAATAGTACCAACTCAGCCACCACTTGCAATAAAAATACTTCACAACTAATGAATTACTTCTGAATTGTAGTCAGAGCTATAATGCAGAAAACACCAGCAGCCAATTTGCACACAGCAAGTTACCACAAACAGTGATGAGGTGAATGAGCAGATCACCTATTTTTTAGTGATATTGGTTGAAGGATGAATATCGACCAGGTCACTGGGGGGAAATCCCCTGCTATTCTTTGAATAGTTGCATGGAATCTTTTGTAAGAAACATAATAATAAACCGGTGGCTTCGCTTTGCAGAATAATGCTTAGAGACTGTTGAATATGAGAATCAGCCAGCTTCTCTGGTGCAGCTGTTGTAAATTAGGCTAATGTCCATTAAGAGCTATGGAACGGTTCAAATAAGGAGACTAGTGGGCAGCAACAAGAAAAAATTACAATTGTTATCTTGATCACGAAAGCACTGCCTAAGGCAGAAAACGTGACTTGATTGGCCTGATCTTCAGTACACAAACAGGCCATTTGGCCCAATTAGTCTATGCTGGTGTTTATATTCCACACAAGCCTCTTTCCCTCTAATCACCTCTTACCATCCTGTCCTCAGTTCCCCCTATGCCCTTCTTCCTTATGTTTTTACCATGCCTCCCCTAAAAACAGCAATTCTATCTGTTTCAACCACTCCATGTGACTGCAAGTTCTACATTCTCATCACTCTTGTTGTAAAGACAGTCCTATGAATTCTTTCTTTATTTGACCTGTTTAGAAATTCCTCCTGAATTCTTTATTTAATCTGTTAATTTCTGAACATGCAGTATTGACTTCTTCACATGTAAAATAGCACTTCCATTGCATGAGACACTCCAGTCTACACTTTGGAGAACTGCTTCAAGAAATGTCTTACAATGTTTATAAATCACTTTACTTCATCCCTTGGCAAAAGGATTTTAAAATTAAAATAATTGCCTCTGTCACTGTTAGCCGAAGAATTTTTTATAAAGGATCTCTTCAAATCAATAGACACCGAGGCACAGGCACTGGAGAATGGTTCTTTGTATTGCGATGTCCAGCCAATTGCAATCAGTCACCAGGGAAGCTTACTGTTTTTTGAACATAGTGGGGTGAATTTTGTTTCACAGCTCCCAGCAATTCCAGGCTTTTGCCCTCACAGATACATGACTACTGATCAGAATGTTATGCCCAATAATACCCAGAATCACTACCAAAATCATTGACAAAATAGTAGAAGATTCTCTCTAACTTGAGGAACAAATCAATCTTTAGCAAGGGAAAATATGAATGCTGGAAGTGTGAAATAAGACTAGGAAATGCTGAAAATAGAAAGCAGGTCAGTCAGGATCGCAAAGGAAGTTCAACATTTCAGATATGACCGCCCCCACCCCCCCACCGCCCCCTCATCAAGACTATGTAGCAACTCTGTTATGAGGTAGTCCAACTTATAATGTTTCATAGAGAACCACTATTAAACAATGGTGATTTTGAAACTAATCATAGAATCACAGAATCTTACAATGCAGCCTTGCAGCCCGATAAATCTGTGCCGGCTCATTGGAAAGGTTACCCAAATAGCTCCAACCTTCCCACCCCCTACCACCCCCAAAACCCCAACCCCTCCCACCCTCACTCTGCTCTTTCCCCAGAGCCCTGGAAATTCTTCCTCTTCAAATATATATCCACACCCCCTTTTGAAAGTTACAATTGGATCTACCTCTACCACTCTTTCAGACAGTGCAATCCAGATCATAACAACTTGCCGCATAAAATAATTTCTCACTCTTTTGTTAATTATTTTACCTGTCATCTCTGGTAATCAACTTTCCGGCCAACGGAAACAGTTGCTCCCTATCTGCTTTATCAAAGCCCTTAATCATTTTTAACACATTTATTAAATCTCGCCATAAACTTCTCTGCCCTAAGGCAAAGAATTCTAGCTTTTCTAGCCTATGCTCATAACTGAAGTCCCACATTCCTGGTACCATTCTCGCAAATCTCCTTTGCGTCCTCTCCCAAGAACTGAGCAAGATGTGAGTGAGTGCTGTATTATCAGCCACTGTCATGGAAATAATTTACTGAAGCCAACATTGCATTCAATGTGCTGGCACAAAGGGGACTGTACAATCTATGGAAAAAATAAAACTGAAGACAGCAGGTCTTCCATGAGATGACTAGTCCTGTGGAGCAATATTGAGTTCTCCAGTGAACTAACTGCACCTTTTCCTCCCATTTCTGCAATGTGCTCCTTAGCAATCAGGGTCATTGCATTTTTCTAATCATCCACAAACCACTTGAAGAATACAAGACATTTCAAGTTCTCCCCAGGGACTTTTCAAGGCAAATTTTTTCCACCCCAGGCTCTAACTTATCGATTGTAATAAATGTCCCTCTCGCTTATCCCTGTGGCTTGTACGTAATTAAACTGCAGCTCGTTTAAAGTGTCACTAATATTAAAGAGAATATAGTCAAAGCCTGAATGCAAGTATTGATTCATATCATGAAGTCAATAATATCATAAAGTCTGTAATGTGCTTCGTTTGAGAAGATTTGGTTTAATAGTAGATTCTGAAGTGCATTTAATTATCTATAATGTTATATTAATATAATAACAGAGGGGAAAAGATGAAATATATCCTTATATTTGCCATGATCTTGAATTGATTTGGGGCTAATATCGGTCCCGATTTTAACTCTGAGCAAGTGGATCGGTTTTGAAAGGGTTAAAATCTCTCCCAATGTCACTCATACCTACAGGATCAGAATTAGCTACAGATCCCCAGTACCTTTGCAATGTCTCCTCACTCAAATAGGTGGAGACCAATAGAGTTGTAACATTGAAAGGGGAATACTGGACAGGATGTGCAATTGCAATCCAGTGATAACTGATAGGAGACATGTGTTGCATTGGGTGGACAGGGTGGCTTCTGTCAGATCTTTGAAAGAACTGTCATATTAGTCCCACTCTCCTGCTCTTGCACTGTAACCCACATTTTTTTTCACTTTCCAGCATATATCCAATTTCCCTTAGAAAATTGCTACTGAATTTGCTTCCTACACCCTTTCAGGCAGCATATCCCAGATCATAACAATTTATAAGAATTTCTCATCTTCTCTCTGGTATGTTGGACAATTCATCCCTTTCTCACTTAACAAATTTGAAGAATTATTGACAATAATATGTCTGATAATTGACTTGATTTATTATTGTGACAAAACATTTATCTCAAAATGCCGTACAAAGCAGCACACATTAGTCTTAGGTCAAAATTTAACATGCACAAGATTATCCAAGCCTATTCACTTTACCTGGTCTTAAAGGTAGATATAAATTCTTACTGAGTGAAATGTTGTATCTCCTTTTTGATCTCATTTTCTTTTATGGACTATTTCATGTTGGATGCATGATCGGGTGTTATTTGAATGAATTGCTGGACAGGGATGAGGAGTCTTACATCACTTTCTATCCCTGTGTTCCTCAAATCATTGTTTTTGTTATACAAACCTTTGATGTTTATGCTCAACCGAAATCTACTGCCTTTTATGTTGCAGCAATTACCATTTCTTACATTCCCTCTGCTGTGATCAAAATCCTCTGTTTTTAACTCAGCACCTATTTTGGCTTCATATTATCAACATAGTTCATTTACTAAATAAGAAAGATGTGCCTATCCTATTCTGAATAAGGCTTGTTCTACAAGACCTGTATCCTCAGCACATTGCTGTATGGCAGTGAAACCTGGACAACTTACACCTACCAAGAGCAAAAGCTTAACAACTTCCATCTCTGGTGTCTACGATGCATCTTTGGCAACACATGGAAAGACAAAGTCACCAATGGAGCAATCTTTTCCAGGGTAAACATGCCAAGCTTGCTAGTAAAACCAAGCAAAGAAGGCTTCCTTGGCTTGGACATATGCAGAGGATGAAAGCTGACTGCATCCCCAAGATATGTATATGGAGAGGTAGCCTGTGCCAAGGGACTGGTGAGATGTCAGTCGCTCCGATTCAAGGATGCTGCCAAAGGAGACATAAAAGCCCTCAACATCAACAATGACAAGTGGGAAACTCTAGCTGATGATCCATGAAAATGGCAACACCAGCTGTGGGCAGGAATTCACCACCATGACGACACATGGTTTCAGAAGCTCCAAAGCTCCAAAGCTCGCAAACAAGGCGGAAGCAGAAGGAAGACATTAGATGGCCCCAGGGTTTAACGATTCCTCCCTGCAGGTTTTCCTCCCGGTTGCAAGGTCAAGGTGGGAGCTTCCCTCCTCAAGGAACTGCAAAAAACAATATGGGTCTACCTGAAAAAGCAAGCCCGGATGGACATTGCAGAGGAGGTCAGCAGCCACGTGGATACCCACCACCCCCACCCCCTGAGCATGGGTGCATGGCTGCAAATGGATCCATGACCTCCTTTGCTCCACCAGGGGGAGATCTCCATACTGTTTTCCTCTTTGGAGCTTGCAAGAGGCAACATGAGAGAGCGCACATGATGAGGAGGGAGTGAGTATCCAGGGGCTGGCAAGTGGGTGTGGCAGCTGCAGATCCCTGCAGATACATGACTGCATCTCGACAACAGTCAGTCATCTGTCTTTGCTGACCGTTCCAGGTCCCTTGAGGGCGGATATATGGAGGAGGCATTTGTGAGCCTCCATCATGGGCCAAAGGGCTGCCACCAACATAAGTGTGCTAGTGTTTGCATGGAGACTAACAGTGTTCCTCCTTCTCCTTGAAGGAGAAATGGGCCCATGGCTGCATTCACTGCTAACATTGTGCATACATAGCTGTACTGTTTTACTCCATAACATCATTGTGAGCAATAGAGTAGGCAGTGGCCAGCAGCAAAGATGACACTGCTCAAATTACCACGGCCATATTTTAGGCGTCTTGCTACATCTGACTGACCTTATTTTTTTTCCTTATTTTTCACTGGCTATCTCTGTAACTGAATTCATTCATTCAGTTTACAAATTTGTCTTAAACACTTGAATAGCTGTCAGGGAACTGCTCCTGATCTGAGGAGCTCATTTCCATATTGCACACAGCTATCTCAAGGAAGTGTGAAGCCTGTTCAGGTTAAATAACATGAAAAAGACCACTGCTGCGTGTAAGTGCAACTTATGCAGAGTTAATTATGAGAAATGACTAACATAACCCCATCCTGTGAACAAATAAAAATCTTTTACTTCCTATATTTCAGATACCTATCGAAACTCGTAATTAAGGGCATTAAAAATGAAAAGTATTGGATTTGAAACTATGGCTGCCACAGACACACCCAAACCTCTTTGAAATACACAATGGGTGAAGTATTTAAAGGCAAGGCTGCCCAGCCACTAGAGAGAGATTGCAAGTGACACAGGCAGTGTCAAGAAAGTCTTCAGCAGAGGAAACAGGCTGAAGGCTGGTCTCCCCCTCTCTCTCTCTTTTGGAATAAGTGTGTCGCCTAGTTCAAGAAACCAATTCAACCAGTAACCTACCAGCGCACCGAGATCTCATAGGGCAGGATCTTCCAGTCCCACTGAAGTCAATGGACTTTTGGCTGGCTCGCCACATTCTCCAGCCCTGCCTCTACCACAGCAGGGGCGGAAAATTCCAGTCATAATAATTGCACCATCTTCTACATCTGACTGCATCCAAGAAACCAGCTAACCCAAATCAGCCTCAAGGACACTTAACCATATATTCCGTTACCTTTTTTATTGGACTCTACCTCCCCTTTCTCTGATATTTGTGTGTGTGTGTGTGTGTGTGTGTGGGCCTAAATGACTGTGTGAGGGCCAAATGCCTGACTTTGACATTGTGTTTTTATTAGTTTTCACCGGTTTAGTGGTTAATAAGTTTGTTCTTTCTTTGACACAAGAAGAACTTGTTTGATTGGCTCCTTATTGCTCACAGCTAAATAAATAGTTAAATACATTTTGATTTGAGAAAAGGCATATCCTTGTAAAAAAGAAACATAAACCTTTGTTGTGACCAACTGAGGAGGTTGAATAGAGGAGAGCCAGTTTACCCCTTCACACCTGTTTGTAACATTGCAATACCTGCAATGCCCTCCACTGCTAAATAGCCTTCTAGCATTTATTATCCAAGTTCACAAATCATGAATGGCCCTTAAGTGAGTTCCTAGAAACTTGTAAGCATCAATAGTCCTTAACCAAATTTGAATCAATATCTTCAGATGAAGGAGACTAATTATAGCAGCATAAAAATTATATTCGAAGGTATTAATTAGATATGGTGACTTCCTTTTTACTGATTTAATGCTAAGCTTGGACACCGATATTTATATTTCCTGCCTCAGTTTGACTTACACATTGCGGTCTCACTCATTGGATTATAATGCCTGAACCCCAGGAGTAAAATTTCAATTCCTGTACAATGACTGCAACTGGTTACATCAATTTTGCAAACAGCTCTCACCTCATGAAATTTAATCAGGATTGGGAGCAAATTCAATTACCTGAACCATCAATTAATGGGAAACACAAGATCAGCGCAAAAGAGCCAGTGACAATTCGACATTGAGCATTTCTCCCATAAATCCGATGACAATTTGTTTTTGTTTTATTTATGTTTTGAAGATAGACTAAAGTTCAGTACAATTTCATTACCTTAAATCACTTTCCACTATTAATGCAAATGTTGTGACAGTAATAATGAAATGGGTTTAGTCTTCCTTTAAAAACGATTATATGGACTTAACTCTTCAGCTCTTTGATCTCGTGAACTGGTTTCAACCATCAGAGATGTGAGAGAGGAATTTTCCAAAGGTTTTCTCCTGTTATTTTTGCCCCTCCCACAAATGGATGGTGGGGTGGTGTTGGGGGGTGGCATTGAGGGCAGTGGGAAAATTGGGGGCGTAGAAAGTAGGTATGATGTCCTATCCTTCATGGACCAGGTAGTCTTTACCTGCCCATCATTTCCAGATGTAAGAGAATCATAGAATAGCACAGCAGAGGAGGCTATTCAGCCCACTCATTCTGTGCTGGCTCCTTCGAAGAACCATCTAGTTAATTCCACTCACCCTGCTCTTTCAATATATCCTGGTAATATTTTCCACCTCAGGTATTTGTCCAATTCCTTCTTAAAGGCTACTATTGAATTTGGACTCACCACTCTATCAGGCAGCTCATTACAAATCTTAACCATTACTTTTTGTTTAAACGAGCATTTATTGTTGATCCTTAATTGCCCTTAAGAAAGTGGTGGTGAGCCGCCTTCTTACACGCTGCTGTCCATGTGGTGTAGGTACATCCATAGTGCTGTTAGGGAGGGGGTTCCAGGATTTTGACCCAGTGGTAGTGAAGGAACGCTGATATGGTTCCGAGTCAGGATGGTGAGTGATCTGGAGGTGAACTTGCCGGTGGTGGTGTTCCCATGCATCCTGTGCCATTGTCCTTTGAGGTGGTTGAGCTCACAGATTTGGAAGGTGCTGTCAATGGAGCCTTGGTGAGTTGCTGAAGTGCATCTTGTAGATGGTACATAGTGCGGAGACTGTGCGTCTGTGGTGGAGGAAGTGAAATTTGAAGGTGGTGGACGGGGTGCCAATTAAGTGGGCTACTTTGCCCGGATGGTGTCAAACTTCTTGAGTGTTGTTGGATCTGCACTCATCAAGGCAAATGGAAAGTATTCCATGGGCTGAATTTTCCCTTTGGCGTGCGGGGGTGGACACCGCACGTCTGCGCGTAAAATGACATGCAGTGATGTCGGGCGAGCGTCCTGATGTCACCATGCGCTATCGCGATATTTCGCTGGGCGGGCGCGAGATGATGTCCGACACACGCCCACCATTAATTAACGGGCCAGTTAAGGCCCTTGAGGCACCAATCGATGCCGATTTTTCGGTGCCCATGCGATCTTCGGCACGGCGCACGGCTTGGGCAAGCTGGTAGGACACATTTGCATTAACCTCATCCATGGGCAGGATAAGAGGGCTCACTGGGGTCGTGAATGTGCACAGAAAAGTATTTATTTCTGAAAGTTTTTGAAACTTGCCTGTGTGATCTGCGGTACTTCAAAACGCATACCAGCTGCTTTGTCTGGACTCTTAACCTTCAGGTCAGCACTCTGCAGTGAGGAATCTTTTCTGGGCCTGCAGGTTTCAGGAAGCCTTCCCTTAGCTTGGGAATGGGAGCTGAACTTACCACTGGAGGCACCTCCTCTGAGGAGGAAGGGAGGGCCAGAAGGGGGAGGAGGCCAGGAGTGCACATTCAGCCTCCAGGGGAGGCTTTCGGAGGACAGGCACAGGCACAAGGGGTGCAGAGCCAAGAGGTAGTCCAAGGTGGAAGGGGCTGCAGAAGACGCCACTATCCTGCTGCCAGGGTATACAGGCGGAGAAGCTGCTACCTCAATATGTCTGAGGTGCAGTGCCAAAGGAGGCTCCGCCTCTCAAGGGAGACAGACAACTATATCTGTCAGACGATAGGGTCTGAGATCTCTGCTAACTGTGTAGGTGGACACCCCATGCCAGTGGTTCTGAAGGTCACAGCTGCCCTCAACTCCTATGCCCCTGGCTCCTTCCAGTGTTCAGTGGGTGATCTTTGCGGTGTCTCCCAATCAGCTGTGCACACTTGTGTCAAGCAGGTTAAAGATGCTCTGTTCAGGCGTGCATGGACATACATCCACTATCGTTGGGACCAGGCCAGCCAGACAGAGCGAGCCAGAGGCTTCACGGCCATTGCTGGCTTCCCCCGCATCCAGGGTGCAATAGACTGTACACATGTGGCCATCAGGTCGCCAGCAGGTGAGCCCGGTGCCTTCGTCAACAGGAAGGGCTTCCACTCCATGAACGTGCAGATAGTGTGTGATCACAGGATGCTGATTCTACATGCAAGGTACCCAGGCAGCTCCCACGACGCTTACATCCTCAGACACTCCCAGGTGCCGGGGCTCTTCAGTGCTCCAGCCCGGCTGGATGAATGGCTGCTGGGTGACAAGGGCCATCTCCTCAGAAGGTGGCTCATGATGCCTCTCCGCCATCCAAGAACAGAAGCTGAGCAGCGGTACAATAGAAGCCACGCCTCCACAAGGGCTGTGGTGGAGAGAACCATCGGCCTTCTCAAGATGTGCTTCTGATGCCTGGACCGCTCAGGGGGCGCACTCCAGTACCCCCCAGATCGTGTGTCGCTGATAGTGGCTGCATGCTGTGCTCTCCACAATCTTGCGCTGGAAAGGGGAGACGCTGTGGATGATGAAGATGTCGATGCAGTGGCTGTGGCTGCACACAATGAGTCCAGCAGTGAGTCCAAGGATGAGCACACACAGGGAAATCCTGAGGGGGTAGACCCTGACACAGACGTACTGCAGGAAGGCAGGGACACCCCAGGAGGCTTTAATCCAAAGAACCTTTAGCTGGCACACCACAGATGAATCACCAGGACAAGCCTGGGCTGTAGGCTCCATACTCGACACCTAAGTGCAAAATCTGCCAGGCTAGGAACAGTCACTAAGGGCCTTGTTAATAAAGCTGAATGTCCAACAAAGCACTCATTACAGTTATAGAAACCATACACATGCAGAAGAAAAGAGGCACCCTCAGCCGTGGTGACATATCTGAATTTGATATGTCAAGCAAAACAACTTATTCCAAAAAAAAGACAATAGTGTTACCAAACCAAACAAATCATAAGGACCTCATCTCGGGCCAACACAAAAGCACCAGTGAGAAACCTGTGGTGTGCCTAAGGTGCCTTATATTTTTGTTTCCGGGTGCTGGGTCTTGGTGCTGCCCCATCGCTCGGTGCCGCCCTCATCCAGAGCACCCTGAGGGGAGCCCACAGAGACGACAAGCAGCTGCTGCGCCGATGTGAGGTCACTTCGGACCTCACTGCTCACCATGAATGGATGGGCACCGAGCTGGGAAAGTTGATGCCCAGACCATTTCCCACACTGGCACTGACCAGCTGAAGTCAATGCCGATGTGAGGGCTTGCTGGTCATAGCTCATCCCCAGGAAGCCCTGACGGGTCTCCTGGAGGAGCCTCTCCACGAGAGTCGCCACTCTCTCCATGGAAGATGCATGGCGCTTGGACATGTGGCTCATTTGGCGATGGTCCGCATAGAATCCTCCACCACGGACACCAAGCCATGCATAGCCTCATGTATCTCCACTAGATGCTCCCACACACCCGGCCGCATTTCCTGCACTTGCTGCGTTGCGGACGACTCCAGAGGCTCATCATCAGGCACCGTCTGAGCATGTGCCTGGTCCCCTGCAATTCTCCAAATGCTGGCACCATGGGCACTCTCTGTCTCTGCCAGCTCCACCAACGATTGTGAAGTGCCCTCACCACTGTGCCCTGAGACACTAGCCGATGTTCGAATTCCCTCCGAGGTGCTAGTATCTGCGCTGGTGCCTGCCTGGCAGAAATGGTGTGAGGCTGGTGAGACTTCAGGGTCCTCAGGTGTGAGAGGGGGCCTCTGCTGTTCCTCCTCCTGACCCAGCTCCGCTGATGCTGAAAGAAAGAACAAGGACAGTGGATCAGTTAACGTGGAGTCAATGACAATGTGTATCCCTGTCCCCCGAATCATTATGCGCTCATCCCTCCATAATCAATGGTCAAGCCATGTTGCAAAATTAAATCAATTAACATTCAGCAGTGATATGGTTGTTGGGAGGACAATACTGACCTCACTGTTGGGCATAAATACCTGGACGTGGCACCCCACCCTCACAGACACCAGTGGACCTGGATGCATGGTGCCTCTCCAGATCCAGGGCCTCCTGCTTGAAGCGGCTTAGAATGGTGATCTGTGCCTGCCCACTGCCAGTCCTCGCATGCTCTGCTGCGTTATGAGCATTCTTCTCCTGAAAATGAGAGACGAGCATTGATTCGTGAAAATTGCACATGGACTCTCTCCACGCACGGCCCACCCCAACTAGAGTGGGACATATCAGGGCTCCAGAGCCTCCTCACCCCGCTACCGCTGAACACTCACTCAAAGATGCTAGGCCTGCTCCACACACCCCCACCCCCCCCTTGGACACATGCCGCCTACATCACATTAGACACCACATGGTATATCCTTCCATAGCAAGGAGGCATAAGCACATGGAGTGCAGAGCGCAGCAGATGATTCATTGCCACGCCACCTTGAAGCTCCCCTCCCAGCATGTCATCACCCTGACTTGGACATGTCCTGGAGTTCAAACACAGCGCCTAGATGCAGATCCTCCAGGTTGCCCCCAAACGAGTCATGTGGGACTCAATGTAACACATGCTGCGGGGGCAAAACACATCTCCTCATCACCCTCTCAGGCTGACCTCTGCATGGGCAGTGTCTGCTTGACCACCCAGCAAAGGACCTATTTTCACCACATCTCTACCTCCCTTTAGATCTGAAGAAGAGTCATACGGACTCGAAACGTTATCTCTGTCTCTCTCACCACAGATGCTGTCAGACCTGCTGAGTTTTTTCAGTGTTTTTGTTTTAGTTAGCAAAGGACAAATGCCATCAATGATTCAATGCAGTCCCTACACTCAGACTTGGGGGGGTGGGGAGCAGGTGGGGTAAGCTGACCTGCTGGGTTACATGCCCAATGCCAACATGGTACTCACCCTGCCAGAGCGCAACAAATCATTGAAGCGCTTGTGACACTGGATCCAGGTCCACCGCACCACGTTGTGGGAGCTCACCACCTCCACCACCTCCTCCCAGGCATGTTTGGTCATGTTGGGGGGGGGGGAACACCAGCACCTCCCCCTGTTCTGCCACCTCCTCGAGGAGGGTAGCAAGGCAGTCATCCGAGAAACAAGGGGCACACTGGCCCCCAGCCCTACGCTCCGGCCTGCCCTGTCCTGCTGCCCTACCCTCCAGCCTCGGCTGCTCTGCTGGCCTACCCTCCGGACTGGCCTGCTCACCGGAAGCCCTCTGGTGAGCCCTTCTACTTGCCATTGTGAGCAGCCTTGCAAAGGCTGCCAGCATTTCAGATAAACAGTCCGCCATTGGACCCAGCGGACAATGCACCCCCGCCGCCGCTCACCCACTCCCGCTATCCTTGGGAGTCAGGCATTATAGTGAGTAGCCCTTAATTGGCCCGCTGCGTAAAATGGCGGCGTGGACCTGATCGCAGGCAGTGATTGGGTCCACGCCTGCCCGTGCCCGCGTCCAGTTCTGCTCCGCGTCCCCCCCACCAAACAGAAAATTCAGCCCCATGACACTCCTGATTTATGGCTTGCAGATGATGGACAAGCTGTGGGGAGTGAGGAAGTGAGTTACTCACCACAGACTTCCCAGCCTCTGACCTGCGCTTGTAGCCACAGTATATATATGGCTGGTCCAGATCAGTTTCTGGTCAATAGTAACACCCAGGAAGTTGATAGTGAGAGATTCAGCAATGGAAATACCATTGAATGTCAAGGGAAGATGGTTAGATTCTCTCTTGTTGGAGATGGTTATTACCTAGCACTTGTGTGGCCTGAATAAGACCATAACACGTAGGAGCAGAGGTAGGCCATTCGGGCCATCGAGTCTGCTCCACCATTCAATGCGATTATGGTTGACCTATTAATCCTCAACTCCACTTTCCTGCCTTTTCCCCATAACCCTTGATTCCCTTACTGATTAAAAATCTGTCTATCTCAGACATGAATATACTTAACAACCCAGCCTTTACAGCCCCCTGCAGTAAAGAATTCCACAGATTCACTACTCTCTGAGAGAAGAAATTCCTCATCATCCCTGTCTTAAATGGGTGACCCCTTACTCTGAGATTATGCTC
The DNA here is from genome assembly GCF_964194155.1 of Cetorhinus maximus. Classification (NCBI taxonomy): domain Eukaryota; kingdom Metazoa; phylum Chordata; class Chondrichthyes; order Lamniformes; family Cetorhinidae; genus Cetorhinus; species Cetorhinus maximus. The sequence goes on along the minus strand of NC_135880.1, from coordinate 145,804,960 downwards.
ACTGGTCCTAAACTCTCCCACAAATAGAAACAATCTCTCAGCATCTACCCTGTCAAGCCCCCTAAGAATCTTATATGTTTCAATAAGGTCGCCTCTCATTCTTCTAAACTCCAATGAGTATAGACCCAACGTACTCAATCTCTCCTCATAAGAAAATCCCTCCATACCTGGGATCAACCTAGTGAACCTTCTTTTGACTGCCTCCAATGCCAGTATGTCTTTCCAAAACTGTTCACAGTATTCTAGGTACAGTCCAACTAGTGCCTTGTACAGTTTTAGCAAGATGTCCCTATTTTTACACTCTATTGTCTTTGAAATAAAGGCCAACATTCCATTTGCCTTCCCTATTACCTGCTGAACTTGTATGCTAGCTTTTTGTGATTCTTACACGATGACCCCCAAATCTCTTTGTGCTGCAGCTTTCTGCAGTCTTTCTCCATTTAAATAATATTCAGCTCCTCTATTCTTCCTGCCAAAGTGTATAACCTCACATTTTCCTACATTATGTTCCATCTGCCAAGTTTTTGCCCACTAATTTAACCTGCCTATATCTCTCTGTAGACTCTTTGTGTCATCCTCAACACTTACCTTCCCGCCTATTTTTGTGTCATCCGCAAACTTGGCGATAGTACATTCACTTTCCTCTTCCAAGTCATTAATATATATTGTAAATAATTGTGGCCCCAGCACGGATCCCTGTGGCACTCCGCTAGTTACAGGTTGCCATCCTGAAAATGCCTCCCTTATTCCAACTCTCTGTCTTCTATTAGTTAGCCAATCCTCTATCCATGCTAATATACTACCCCCAACTGCATAGGCTCTTATCTTATTAAGTGTACCTTATCTTATTAAGGTACCTTATCGAATGCCTTTTCGAAATCTAAATATATTACATCTACTGGTTTCCCTTTATCTATCCTACTTGTTACCTCCTAAAAGAATTCTAATAAATTTGTCGTGCATGATTTCCCCTTCACGAAGCCATGCTGACTCTGATTAGATTATGTAATTCTAAATGCTCTGCTATAACATCCTTAATAAAGACTCTAACATTTTCCCAATGATGGATGTTAAACTAACTGGCCTATAATTACGTTTTTTGTCTCCCTCCCTTTTTGAATAAGGGTGGCGGTTTTCCTATCCTCTGGGACTTTTCCAGAATCTAAGGATTCTTGGAAGATTACTACCAGTGCATCCATTATCTCTATTGCTACTTCCTCTAATATTCTAGGATGCAACCCATCAGGTTCAGGAGACTTGTCCGTCTTTAGCGCCATTAGTTTCCCTAGTACTTTTTCTCCAGTGATAGTTATTGTATTTATTTCTGCCCCACCCCCACTGCCACCTTTTGCCCCTTGATTATTTAGTACTTTTGGAATGCTATTAGTGTCTTCTACAATGAAGACTGATGCAAAGTATTTATTCAACTCCCCTGCCATTTCCTGGTTCCCCATTTTTATTTTCCCAGCCTCATTCTCTAAGGGGCCTATGTTCACTTTGGCCTCGCTCTTCCTTTTTATATATTTAAAGAAGGTCTTACTGTCCATTTTTACATTACTTGCTAGTTTACCCTCAAAGTTTACTTTCTCCCTCTTGTTTTTTTAGTCATCTTTTGTTGGTTTTTAAAACTTTCTCAATCCTCTGGCTTACCACTAATCTTTGCCACAATGTATGTTTTTTCTTTCAATTTGATACTATCCTTAACTTTCTTGGTCTACCGTGGTTAGTTTATCCCCTTCCTAGAATCCTTCTTCCTCACTGGGACAAATCTTTGTTTGAGTCATGAACTATTTTCTTAAATATCTACCATTGTTCATCATCCCACTTTTCTGCTAAACTCCTTTCCAAGTCCACTCCACCCAACTCTGCTCTCATTCCTTTCTAATTACCCTTATTTAAGTTTAGGACAGTTGCTTCTGACCCAAATTTCTCTCTCTCAATTTGAATGCTAAATTCTACCATGTTATGGTCACTGTTTCCTAGGAGATCCTTTACTCTGAGATCATTTATTAAACCTGTCTCAGTACACATTACCAAATCCAAAATAGCCTGATCCCTGGTTCGAACCACAACATATTAATCTAGGAAACTGTCCTGCATACACTCTATGAATTCTTGCTCATAGCTACCTCTGCCAATTTGATTTCCCCAAACTATATGAAGATGAAAGTCACCCATGATTAATGTATTGCCTTTTTTACATGCCCTCATTATCTCCTGATTTATTCTTTGTCCTACAGTACAGTTAATGTTATGGGGTCTATAGGCTACACCCAGCAATGTCTTCTTCCCCTTGTTATTTCTCACTTCCACCCATATGGATTCTATATCTTCCAATCCAAGATCATTTCTTGCTATTGTCAAGAAGATATAATAATGTTATTGGAAATTATTTTAAGATAGAGTTCTAGTGGGGTCTGTGTCTATGTGTGTGTCTGTGTATGTTAATTGGTAAACATAAGGAGGGTAAAAGGTAAAGTGTAAATTTGCATTTGTTAGAAGGAACCATCCAAGATTGCAGGTGAAATCTTATACCTAGCTAGAAGACACCAAGCAATGCATTTTTCCAGCTTACTAATAAAATTGATGGGATGAAAGGATGTTATTGTTAGATGAGGTAAAGTTAAAAGCCTAGCAATGCAATGGAAAATTTACATTCATAGAGAAAGATATGTATAAAGGAGAAAGGAGATTGTGTGTAGGTAGAGACATTTTAAGATCCAACAAGTGTGAGAAGCCTCCAGCCTGTAAGCCTCAAGTTGCTGTCTGCAAGGACCCAGAGCTGAAAGAAACTTATTTTATATATGATTGTCCAGGGTGTGCTTTTCCAGACGTCTCTTTAAATCTATGAGATTTTCTATTACCTTAATGGGGGTGTAACTGAGAATCTGATTAATTTGGGGATTTTTGTCATTATTATAGTAGTAATTTTTTTAGACATATGTATGTGTTTACAATCTTTCTTGTATTAATAAATGTTTAATTTAGTTTTATTAAAAAAAATCTTGAGACTCGGTTGTCTTATTACTACTGAATTCAAAGTCTGCATCTCGAAGCATACAAATTGCAAAAATGGGTTATGATAATTGTTTCAAGTCTCCCACTGAGATTTGAACAACTCAGCCTTTACCATCAGCTGCATCATAATACAACCATACTTATTCCATCTCGCACTAACAAAGCTACCCTACCACTCTTTCCTTCCTGCCTGTCCAAGTGAATGTTACTTGCCACTTATCACCCCAAGCCTGATTGTTGTCCAGGTCTTGCTGCACTTAGACATGGACTGTTTCAGTATCTGAGGAATTGCGAATGGTGCTGAACATTATGCAATCATCAGCGAACATCCCCACTTCTGACCTTGTGATGGAGGGAAGGTCATTGATGAAACAGCTGAAAATGGTTGGGCTTAGGTCACTACCCTAAGAAACACCTGAAGGGATGTTCTGGAACTGAAATTATTGACCTCCAACAACCACAACTAAGTTCCTTTGTGCTCGGTATGACTCCATCCGTGTCCTGTTGACTGCCATTTTGCTAGGGCTCTTTGATGCCACACTCGGTAAAATGCTGCCTTGATGTCAAGGGAAGTCACTCTTACGTCACTTCTTGGGTTCAGCTCTTTTGTCCATGTTTGGACCAAGGCTGTAATGAGGTCAGGGGTTGAGTGGCTCTGGTAAAACCCAAACTGAGCATCAGCGAGAAGGTTATTGCTGAGTAAGTGCTGCTTGATAGTACTTACAATGACCCCTTCCATCAATTTACTGATGGTCAAGAGTACACTGATGGGGCAGTAAGTGGGCAGGTTGGATTCATCCTGATTTTTCATGGATAGGACATACCTAGGCAGATTGCCAATTTGCTTTGCCAATTGTGTGAAACAATATTTCCTCATTTTGACTCCCTGCTTCTTTTATTGATTTGCTTAAATCTCTGTTCCTTGGTTATCGGCTCTTGCCATTGGAAATAGTTTGAGTGCAAAATTTGGATCTGCACCACTGGAGACAGCGCAAGGGAATCTGATTACCCTCCTGGGATGCACACTGTGCCGCCAGCTGCTTCTGGTGTGGCCCTCACAGTACTTCATCTTGAGAAAGCAGTTTGCCTAGGCCCCACCATGTGCACCAGAAGTTTCTGAGCCCATCCTGTCATGATGTCATACTGCCCTAGCACCTGATGTGATGTCCAAATACCAAATTTGGACCAGGCAGGTTCATTCAGCAAATGTGCTTTTCATTTACTAAAGATCAAGCATCCCACTGTGAGAGGGGTCCAGTACTAACGTTACTTATAGGGCCAGGCATCCGTCTTGCAGTTCAGGTAACTTTGAATAACTTCTGCCATTGTAAAGTCTGTGGCAGTACAGGAATGTTTTGAAGGTGTTGTGTGAGTTCCTGGATTTGACAGGGAGCATTGCTACATCCTCAAAGGGAAGGCAGAGTATTAGGTGAACTGTCCACACAAAAGCTCTAATAGATAGAAGGCCACAGTGCACTGCCTGTGAGTCTTCATTACATCAGGGAGATAGGACAGAGGCTGCAGAGAGGCCATTATTTCTTCTGTCAGCTTAGAGTTGGGATCCTCCATGCTCTTTGACAGTGACAGGAGGATATGTGGCAAGCCAGCTGATATGCGCAGCATATTGGTGTGCATGCCCATCAACTCTATACTAGCCTTTAAAGTATGTGCAGAACCAAAATCTGAGCTGGTGGCTGTGAGTATTATGTCAAGTAATGCAACCCCTTTAGCTGTGCTATTCTGTTGGTCTCCCTTCTATGGCTGACTGAAAGCAGAAAAAAAATCAGAGGGGGAAGTTGAAATGAGAGAAGAGGGATAGGGTGGAAAGCAAGAGGTCCATGGTGACACCATCTGCGTCTTCCTCATCATGCCAGATAGAAGGATGAAGATGAGCTGGGAACAGAGAAGAGGCATAAAGCAGGAACATAATGGCATCCTAAATGGTCTGAGTAGTTGGGAGCCAAAGGCTCTGTTGCAGCCGCCCCATGAGAACTGAAAAGAGAATGTCATTTTTTTCCTAATATTATTGTGGGATACTGAAGCAGGCTTTTGAGGGCTGTGTCTGTGTGTGTGTGTGTGCGTGTGTGTGACTAATTTAATTAAACTGAAGGCAGACTGCAAGGTTTAAATAATCAGAAGGATTACGTGTAAAAGCAGGCATTTTGAAATGGAAATGGACAAGCTAACATTTGGATTTGTAAATAAGTTGAGAGCTTGTTTAAATTTCAAAGAGACATGATTGGATGTTTTACAACTGGCAAAATGATAAATAAATAAGGCAAAGTTATTAAATTTATTTTTCCCGAAAGTGCTGGCCATAATCACAACATGAAAGATTTTTATATTCTGGGAAAAATAATTTCCAAAGGAGCTTTAGAACAATAAATTTAAAGATCAAAAGGGAGAAATATGTTTAAGGGAAGATTGGAAGATGTATGGTGTGAGTGGCCATGTGAAATCTTGAAAGGTGAGCTGTGTGAAGACAAACTTGTGAAAAAGTAGCCTCTGGCCACATCAGAGAAGTGCTTGCTTGTTCCAGAAAGCAAAGTTTTGTTAAAAGCTTTGGAGTTCCTTTGTTGAATGAGAGGGAGAGAGAAGTTGTGAAATACCTCCCTTATAGCAACAGTGGGTGTCTTGTAGTAATATTACTGGATGTTTTATAGATTAAGAATCTATTTGGACTGTTGCCTAGGAGAAGGGTGTTTATTTGGGAGCTTAGATATGTAGAATTTTTTTGTGAGATGTTGTAAGACTAAATTTAACTGTGTAACTGCAATCTTGTGTGTTTAAGTTTTCTTTTCTTATGTTAATAAATGTTTTAATTTAATATTTAAAATCCCTAAATGTGCTTGTGGAATATTTACTTCTGACTTTAGTGCACATACCTTCTCATAATAAAAATACAAATTGCAAATCATTATGATAGCTTGGCCAAGTTTCCCTTTGGGATTTGGTCAGCTCAACACTTACTACCTGCCACATCATAACAGAATCATCTCGTTCATAGGACTCAGGAGATGCAAAAGCCCTTGTTCCCTGCCAGCCTGCTCTGCTCCCTTCATATTGTGTGTTCCCTTGTCCTGCAAGAAAGAGGAAAGAATGTCAGCGATTGTGATGTATATGGGTGATGTGCCTGCCATAGCTGAAGATATGTGGAGGCAGAGAAAGGGTTGAAGTTAGCAGCATTGGTAGTTGTGTGATGGTGAGGTGCAGTATCAGGATGTTAGGCATGAGTCCTGAGTGCTAAGGCATTCTGCTGGGTGCTACACTGAGCAACATGAGAGGCTGGTGTGTGCCGTGTATGAGATGTCATGTGAAGATACATTCACTGACCTGACCACTACGAGAGACCATTAGACTTCTTGTGGCACTGCTGCCAGGTTTGTGGAGGAAGATGCTAGGAATTGACCTTCCTGACCAGCTGCTCCTCATCCTTTCTGAGGGTTGTCCTTGAGGGTCTCCTGGCCCGCTGCAGAATCATGGGCCTCTTCTCCTGTCCTCCTCCACCACTAAAGCCTCCAGTGCCTTATCCATCACACAGAGCCTTCTCACTGCCTTGGTGTTCTATTTTCCATGTTTAGAATTCATATTCATCAGTAGCCCCCTCTTTTTCAATGCAGTTTCCTTTTAAAAAAGGACAGGCTGCCTTTAAGAACAGAAGGCTGGCTGCATCTTGTGCTATTATGCTCAGAACTCAGAGCTCAGAGGCAACCAGCAGCATGGAAGATGCTCAGCCCCACACTACAATCAGGTAAACGAAGTGTAGCATGTAAATTACTTCCATTAGAACTGGTGTGGGCAGGTCACGAATTATGAGCCCCACAGCTGAATAATGGCTCAGACCAATTTTTAGCCTTACCTCTTTATTTACCCTATCTAAAACCTTCATGATTTTGAATATCTCTTTCAAATTTCCCCTTACCTTTCTTTGCTATCAGGGAAACAACTCTAGCATCTCCAGTCTATCCACGTAAATGTAATCCCTCATCCCTGTATATTTTTCAAAACCTTTATATCTTTTTGGTGTGTTATCCAGAATTGTATTTTTTAATTTCTATAGTTCCTTTCTATCGACCCTATCGAATCCTTCCATGAACGGTAACTTGAATTTATATAATGCATTTAGAGTACTGAAACGTCCTGAGGCATTTCACAGGTGCAAGGAACATTACCAAAACAAAACTCATATATTAACCCAGGTCTAATCAGTCAAATATTCCATATCCCATTTATGTTAAAGGAGACACTCTGGAATGCTGGCAGTCACCTCACTCAAAAGGTCGCCATGACGAGGAGATCCGGCATTGGACCAGCTGCAGCATTCAGTCTTCTGCAAACTACGGCGATGGGTGTTTGACAACAAGGACCTTTTGACATGTCAACAAAAGTCCTAATGTATAGGGTAGGTGTCATCACCACACTCCTGTACTGCAGAGAGACCTGCACTGTGTTATCAGCTAAGAGCACGAGAGAAATTCGATTAGCAATGCCTCCACTGGATCTTCCAGTTTCAATGGGAGGACTGTCGGACACATGCTAGTGCCCTTCTTCAAGCTAGCTCCACAAGCATTCAGGCAAAACTTGTGCAAAATCAACTATGATGGACTGGATACTGTGCCTGGATGACTGAAAAGAATCTCCCTACAAGGAACTCTGTTTCCTCGACTCTCTAATGGCAAGCGTTCCAGGGGAGGACAAATAAACTGTCAAAAAGACACTCTTAAGCTGTCCTTGAAGCACTGCAACATTGATATTAACGACTTGAAGGAGCTTGCTACCAATTGTTCAGAATGATGACAACTTGCCCATCAAGCTGCACCATGCTTTGAGTCCAAAAGCCTTAATGATGAGACAGACCAGTGGCAGAGAAGGAAAGAAGTGGAAGCAAATCCTGCACTCTGGATCCCCTCACCTGTGGGACGTTCTCCCCCATATGCCCAAAGATCTGTGGGTCAAGAATCGGCCTGTTCAGTGATATGAAGACCCCTGGCAGAAACCCAAGACCCTGAGTACACATCATCATTCGACTGAGGGACAGCCATAGCTGAAGCATTTATTTACAAGAGTTACACTTACAAGCAAGCACCTCCTCACCACAACCACTACAGTTTCAGTTTATGACTATTTATAGAGAGCCACATGAAACCCCAGTTAATGCCCACCACCTGCATACAATTAAACACAATTAATATACAATTAACATAGGCCATGCAATCTTCCCTCATAATGGACCTTTTAGCCCTGGTATCATTCTCGTGAATCTGCCCCAAAGCCTCTTCAACGCCAATATTTGTTTCCTGATGTATGATGCCTAGAACATTTTGCAATGCCCCAGCTGAGGTCTAACCAGAGGTTTATAAACTGTAGCATAACTCCTTTGATAAGTCTAAAATACAATTAGCATTTTTTGTACCTGTCCTCTAATTTTCAGTGATTCCTAATCTCTATGTTCCTCCACAGTTCCTAGCCTCTTACTATTTAGAAAATACTCTGATCTATATTCCTTCTGTCCAAAGCAGATGATCTTCCACTTCCTCATGTTGAACACAAACTTGCCACGGTTTTGCCCACTGACTTAGTCCATCAATGTCCCTTTGCAATTTTATACATCCATCTACACTAATACCCAACTTAGGATGGAATTTTCCCAGATTTGCACTAAATGCAGTAGTGGGAAGGTAAAATAATGCTTTACCCGCTGGCCGCAATGATGGGTTTTTATCATCCCAAACCTGCCACATTATTTATGTAATCCCAGGAATTACGCCGTTTCCATGGAGAGCGGGCTCTTATTCACCCGCCCACCATCACCCCGCTGCTGCATCACGCCAGGTGCCATATTTAAAGTCCAGCCACAAGCACACATCTCAGTGCTTCCAGACCACCACTGCTGCATGGAAGACATGGCCCTGAAACTGAAGAAGACTCCAGCCCCGACGTTCAGCGACACATCCCTTGAGCACCATTTGGATGCCATGGCGGCCCACCGGGATGCCCTCTATCCCCGCTCTGGCCACAGGATGAGCAGCAACATCACTAATCCAGCATGTGATGCAGTGGCAGTGGTGGTCAGCGCCAACGCCCTTCAAAAGTGGACAGCCAACCAGTGCCACAAGAGGATGAATGATCTCCTCTGTTACCCCACAGTAAGTCACTCTTCTCATCACTTTCAACTCATACACTCTCAAACCCATCACATATCCATAGTGATCTCACTCACTGCCGGTACAAGAGACATCACCATTCACTCTCTCACACTCACCATTATTGTCCTCATCCCGTCCATGGGACCAGTCACCACTCACGCAGGCCAGGCATACTTATCATCTGCCTGGCAGGCATCCTGCTTACACTTTCTCCATCATTATTCATGCAGGACAAGCTGGCACACAACAAGAGGGAGAGGTCGCTGACAAGTGGCAGAATGCCCAAAATCAAGGTCCTCACAGGCTTTGAAAACAGAGCCACCCAGCTGGCCGATGACAATCTGGACCGTTGCTGTGCTGACGGTGAGGTTGATGCTGCTCTACCAAGTGAGGATGCAGCAGTGCAACATCCATCAGACAATCATGCTGTGAGTGATGTGTCCTGTTTTACAGGTCACTGCCATGCACTAGTTATATCTTCTTGCTTCCACAGGCACATCTGAGAAACAGCCAACGGAGTCCATGACCCAGGGCCTCCAATCAAGCCCCAAAGAAACCTCTGAAGAGGAATCTGGAGGCACCCTCCTTGAAGTCCCATCACAGCGCTCACCCACACCCTCCAACAGCGCAGAGGCACACACCTCGGTGGGACCTAGCTTTAGAGTAGCCTCGGGATCACAAGCTGGTGAGCACATCACACTGCCTGATCCACAGCAGGTGGAGGCAGGGACTTCCCAGGTGTCTGGCACTCGAGGACTGCTGGAGGCCAGAAATTTGCTGAGTCCGAGCGAGATGACAAGCCTCTGGATTCAGTCATGTCACAGTTGCTGGAGCTGCAAAGGCAAGCTCGGGAACATCAGGAAGGGATGTCTGCTGCATTCCTCAGATTGCAAGGCACAATGGAGGAGTCCATCTGCCTTCAGGCTAAGGTGATAGCGCCAGCATGCCAACATACTGAGGTCAACACTGGTAGGTTGGCGGCTGCCATGGGGAGCTTGGTCCAGGACATCGCTCCTGCACTGCTGCATGGGCTCAACTCCATCGCTGATGCCATAGTTGGGGTGAGAGGGGTGCTGGGCAGCTCGATCTCACCCCAGCTACCCCTTCTCCTCAAGGAGTCAGCCTGGGACCCCCGGGCACCCATGGGGAAGAGGATCAGCAAGTGCACAATCCGGGCCAATCCATTCAGGTGACTCCGAGAGTGTCCGGCCCACCCGACTCCCCTCCTCCTGTGACCTCAGCAGCTCCAGCTCCACAGGCCGAGGAGGGTGCCACTGCCATACAGCAGGACCCTGAAAGCAGGCCGGGGCCCTCCAAGTCTTGGCCCTCCAGAGGACACCCGCCAAAGTAATCGTAGACAGGGCATAGCAGTCAGTAGACTGCCTCCAGCTCCGCTGTGGATATCCAGGGAGCACCAAGACATAGTGGCAGGGTTAGGAAAGTTAAGGAGAATTAGTTGCCCAGCCTGGGCATGAGTGTTAATCAAAAACAGAAATACCTGGAAAAACTCAGCAGGTCTGGCAGCATCGGCGGAGAAGAGCAAAGTTGACGTTTCGAGTCCTCATGATCCTTCAACAGAACTAAGTAGAAATAGGAAAGGGGTGAAATATAAGCTGCTTTAAGGGGTGGGGGGGGGTGGGGAGGCGGGAGGTGGGGTGGAAGAAGCGGGGGGGGGCTGGTTGTTGGGACAAGCAAGCAGTGATAGGAGGAGGTAACCAAAAGAAGTCATAGACAAAAGAACAAAGAGGTGTTGAAGGTGGTGATATTATCTAAAAGACTGTGTTAATTAAGAGTGGAGAGCAGGACAAGCAAGGTAGCTCTAGTGGGGGTGGGGTGAAATAGTCCATGGGTGGAATACATTTAAAAATAATGGAAATAGGTGGGAAAAGAAAAATCTATATAAATTATTGGAAAAAACAAAAAGGAGGGGGAAGAAATGGAAAAGGGGTGGGTAATGGAGGAGGGAGTTTAAGATCTAAAGTTGTTGAACTCAATATTCAGTCCGGAAGGCTGTAAAGTGCCTAGTCAGAAGATGAGGTGCTGTTCCTCCAGTTTGCGTTGAGCTTCACTGGAACAATGCAGCAAGCCAAGGACAGACATGTGGGCAAGAGAACAGGGTGGACACATTACTGATGCCTGCGCCTCAGCAGTGTTTGTTATTGCTGCCAGAATGTAGTGGGCAGGCGCCACAGAGTTCTCTCATTCTCTCTGTGTGCTTTCAGCGCCTTTAAAGAGGGGCTGACCTCCTTCTCTTTAGTATCTGTGACCACTGATGCTGTGCTCCCCAGCTCCTGAAGGGAGCATGAAGGAGGAGAAATGATCAGATGCTTCTAAAGTTTCATGGCTGCCTCTCTATAATATGAACCTGATCATGGAGCGCAAGTGAGCTGCCCTTGGCCAGGCAGGAGTCAAACATTCTCAGAGGCTATGTGAAGATTTATGAAGTGTCCTCACTGCGTGTTGACATCATCCTCTTGCAATCAAGTGATTATTAGGGCCTCCACTACGTCTCCATGACAGGAGCATTATCAGAGAGGGTATTGGCACTGCCATAAACCAGACTGGAGACAAACCTTCACAGCTGTGATGTGAGGAACTATGGGGTCACCTCACTGCATGTCATCATCATCCTCCACAAATCTAGCAGCTACGAGGGCCTCCTGAGCACGCCTGCTGTGTCCAGCCAGTGCGAGCACCTCATCTCCATCACAGTCACCTCCAAGGACCTGCTCACCCTCATCCTCGTCAGCATCCTCCTCATCAGAGGAAGCCTCCAGCTCCTCCAATTCCTCCTCAGCCAGCTCGCCTCTCGTTGCAGCACCAGGTTGTAAAGGGCGCAGAAGACGACGACGATGCATGACACCCTCTGCGGACTGTAATACAGGACTCCACCAGACCGGTCCAGGCACCGGAACTGCATCTTCAATATCCCGATTGTCTGCTCCACCAAGTTGTGAGCTGCAGCATGAGCCTCATTATATCGTCGCTCTGCTGCAGTCTGAGGTCCCCGCATGGGTGTCATCAGCCACGGCCTCTGCCCTTGTCCTCAAGGAGTCATCCCTGCAGCTTCTATGGATGCTGGAAGACTCCAGTGATCTGTGACTGACTATGGATGTAGGCGTCGTGCACACTCCCTGGAAACCATGCGCACACCTGCAGGATGCGTTTCTGGTGGTTGCACACCAGCTGCACATTCAGCGAATGGAACCTCTTGCGATGGAGATCTGAGTGCCAAATGAGTGCAGTCGATGGCACCCTGCACCTGTGGGAAACCTGAGACCTGGACGAATTCAAGCGCTCTTGTAGCTTGGCTGTCTTGGTCCCGGGCGAAATGCACAAAGTTGTGTGCCCTCATGAAGATGGCATCCATGACCTCATGGATGCATTTATGAGTGGAGGCTTGTGATATCCCACAGAGGTCACCTGTGGAGCCCTGAAAGGAACCACTGGCATAGAAATTGAGCACCACGGTCACTTTCTCGGCCATTGACAGTGGATGTCCCTGTGGCGCCGAATCCTGCAGTAGCTGGCAGAGGTGATCGACCAATTCCCTAGACATGTGAAGTCTCCAGCGACATTGGTTCTCGGTCTTCTGCAGGAATGAAAGGCGGCATTTATAGACTCTGGGTGTTGCTCGGCGCCAGCCTATGATGGCTCGCTGTGGCTCTTGGGTGACGTGAGCAAGAGCCCCAGCTGCCCCTTCTTCCTGAGTTTGCTGTTCCTGCCTCTGTGCAGCCAGGAGCCTCAGTCACACTCTCCTCCATTGTCTTTGTGCTCTGTAGGCCATCAGGCATACAGCTAGGTCACCAGGCTCCATATTCCTGATGTATTCCTCCTGCAGGATGAAAGAGAGAGACACATGGTTAGCATGGATGTAGTAAGAGCCTGTCCTGGTTAAATGCGAAGGTCCCTTAACGATGCCTGGAGAGTGCTGGCCACCACTTGGATGGCCAGAGATTAGTGCGTTGCATGGCTGCCTGAAACCCCACCACTTCCACCCCAGTCCACCCAACTGAGTGGTGGAAGGTTTGCCCATTGGACTGCATGCTGTGCTCTCAGCTCAGGTGCAGACATTCTCCTAACCCACACTGCAAGGCTGCATTTTTAGCTTGAACCATGGGGGAGACTGGTCCAAACCGGGATGCTGACATTGCAAGGGACTGTGAGCACCTCCACCAGTGACTGCTCCATGGCCAGCTTTAGCAAGGAGATTGTACAATGTGTGCAGTTGTCCAACTGTTCTGCCATCTACTAAAATGCTCTTGACTTTGCAGTCTGTGCTGGATGGGGAGGAGGTGGGGGTGGGGGGTTGGGGGTGGGGGGGGATGAAAAGCTTTGGAGCACTTGGTGACACTTTGATGCCTTTGCATTGCTTGAGTGGGCAGATAAACTAGAACCCTGACTCCAATCATTTCAACGTGACTGCACCTGAACTGTCTGAGTTGCAGAGGAATGGTCACTTTATATAGGTTTCCCTAATGCGTGGCCACTTCCATTGCCCATCCTACCACCACCCCCCCTCCCACCCCGAATGCTTGTGTGCTATATTCAACAGCAGATCCTAGGTCCCCTTCCACAAGTCACCTCAATGGCAGGGCCTATGTGTTACAATGAGATTCCTGATGTCCAATGGCGGGAAACACGGCCCACCATCAGCGGGCTGAGCGGGCAATCGTGAACTGATTTCACGCCGTTGTGAAACCGATCGCGCCATATTGTCCGTTCATGCCAGTGATCATGCCCGCTGGTGCGGGCACATAAAATTCCACCTTTAGCATCATCAGTAAATTTGGATATATGTCAGACAAGAACATCTCCGCTGTCTGCCATTTCCTTATTTTCATTGCCAACATCACCATTATTAGTTTTCAAGCAGCCCATATTGCGACTGAAAACCCCTTTATTTTCCCCTAAAAGTTATAAAAGTTTTTAAGTGTTTTTGGTATTCCTTCCAAGATCTTTTTCAGACCTCTTTAGCTTTTATATCTGCATGTCACCCTTTGCTGCACTTTGTACCTTTCCCATTTGCAAGGATCTGAGTTATTTTTATATTTTTGTATTCTTTTTCCTTTAGGTTTATCAGAACATTGGAATAAGAGTCAGCCCCTTGAGTCCATTTCACCATTCAATATGATCATAGCTGGTCTGCAGTCTAACTTCGAATTCCTGGCTTTTCCCCATTTTTTTTTAATACAAAAATCTATCAACCCTAGAGCTAAATGTTGCAGATTCTGGAAATCCGTGAAGAAAAACAAAATGTTTCAGGTAGATGACCCTTTATCAGCCCAGCGCTAGATATGCCCCCTTGTGAGTGCACCTTTCTGCTGATTCCCTCGCCCTTGTGGAGCTGCAGGTCCCTTAGGAGTCAGATGTTGCTGGTGCAATAAGTGTTGCTCCTGCTGATGCTGGTGCTCCTGTTACTCCTGCTGCATCTCCTGTTCCTCCTACTATTGCTTGTGCTGCTGGTACTGGTCCTGCTCCTGGTATCATTGGTGCTGTTGGTGGTCATCATATGAGGTCCAAAGTAATGCATCGTATATGCACCCATTGCAGATATGACAAATAAGAGCTTCAAAATGCAGATTGAATTTCCAAACATCCAAAGTGTAAAGTAACCTCCGAAGTGTGTAAAGTAGCTTAAGCACTTCAAACACAAGCAAGCAGGAGAGCAGTTATGAGTATCTGAGTACTTACTGCCATATTGCCCTGCCATGGCTTCAAAGCACTCAATTGTCACTTTCTTCTCACCTTGGGAAGTTCCAAGAAGCTTGGGAAACCCGTGCAGCCAAAGTTAAACACCAAAACTCACGTTAATAACACTGCATTTGAGCAATTGATGTATTGAAATTGACAACCTGTCTCCCCCAAAAGACTTGCTTGCACGTTGATTAACATATTGCGGTTAAATGCAGAAACTGGCATGTTGTAACTGACTTCCAACACACTCACATTTTTCTGGGGATTTCACCCCCTCCCGCAGTCAAATCTATGCACTGATCCCCATTAAGATTCCTTTCTTATTGTCCACAACAAGCACTCTCTAAAGGATAAATTTAACATTCTGTCCCTCCTCCTAAAATGTACATTAATCCCAATCTTAGAGTGTTACCCTTAGTATTCGACCATACACACATACAAACATGGAGCAGGAGTAGGCCACTCAATCCTTCAAGCCTGCCCTGCTATTCAGTAAGATCATGGCTGATCTGACTGTAGCCTTCCACCTACCCCTGGGAACCTTTCATCCTATTGTTTATCAAGAATCCATCTACCTCTGCCCTGAAAACACTCAAAGACTTGTCATTTGAGGAAGGGAGTTCCAAAGACTCACTATCCTCTGAGAGAAAAAAAGTTCTTCTCATCTCTGTCATAAATGCGCGATCCCTTATTTTTAAACAGTGACCCCACCCTAGCTCTAGATTCTCCCACAAGAGGAAACATCCTCTCCACATCCATCCTGCCAATACCCCTCAGGATCTTATATGTTTCAGTCAAGTCACCTCTTAGTCTTCTAAACTCCAGTGGATACAAGCCTAGCCTGTCCAATCTTGCCTCATAAAATAACCTGCCTATTCCTGATACTATTCCTGAACTACTTTGAATGCATTTACACTCTTCCTTAAATAAGGAGACCAATACTGCATGCAGTATTCCAGATACTGGAATAAAGGTGGCCTTTACAACTGAAGCATAACCTCCCTACTTTTATATTCCATTCCCCTCACAATAAACAATAACATTCTTTTAGTTTTCCTAATTGCTTACTGTACCTGTATACTAGCCTTTTGTGATTCATGCACTAGGACACCCAGATTCCTCTGCATCTCAGAGCTCTGCAATCTCTCACCATTTAAATAATATGCTTCTTTTTTATACGTTCTGCCAAAATGGGAAAATTTCACATTTGATCAAAGTATACTCCATTTGACAGATCTTTGCCCACTCACTTAACCTATCTATGCCCCTTTGTAGCCTCCTTATGTGCTCTCCACAATTTACTTTCCTACCTATCTTTGTATCATCAGCAAATTTAGAAATCATACCTTCAACCCCTTCATCCAAGTCATTAATATAAATTGTATAAAGTTGAGGGCCCAACACTGATCCCTGTGGCATACCGCCAGTCACATTCCGTCAACAAGAAAAAGACCCATTTATGGCTATCCTCTGTTTCCTGTTAGCTAGCCAATCTTATATCCATGCCAATATGTTACTTCCTACACCATGAGCTTTTATTTTCCGCAATTACTTTTAATGTGGCACTTTATCAAATACCTTCTAGAAATCTAAGTACAGTACATCCACTGGTTCCCCTTTATCCACAGCTCATGTGGTTCCTTCATAGAACTCCAATAAATTGATTAAACATGATTTCCCTTTCACAAAACCATGTTGACTCTGTCTGATTGACTTGAATTTTTCTAAGCGACCTGCCATACATCTTTAATAATGACTTCCAACATTTTCCCTATGATAGATGTTAAGCTAACTGGCCTGTACGTTCCTGCTTTCTGTCTCCCTCCATTTTTTAATAAAGGAGTTACATTTGCTATTTTCAAATCTAATGGCACCTTCCCCAAATCCACAGAATTTTGGAAAATTAAAACCAACACATCAACAATCTCACTGGCCACTTCTTTTAAGACCCTAGGATAAAATTCATCAGGGCCTGGGGATTTGTCTGCCCACAGCTCCAACAATTTACTCAGTTCCACGTCTCTGGTGATTGTAATTTTCCCAAGTTCCTCCCAATTCGTGATTCACAGCTATTTCTGGAATATTACTTGTATCCTCTATAGTGAAGACCAATGCAAAATACCTGTTTAATTAGTCTGCCATCTCATTTTATTCCCTTATTAATTCCCCAGACTCACTTTCTATAGGACCAACGCTCACTTTGTTAACACTCCTTCCTTAAGTATCTATAGAAAGTCTTACTATCTGTCTTTATATTTCTCTCATGCTCTAATTTTTCCCTCCTGATTAATCCTTTTCTCATTCTTTGATGTTCTTTATGTTCTGTCCAATCTTCTTTGCACAATTATATGCTTTTTCCTTAAGTTTGATATTGTTTTTAACCTTTTTAGTTTACCACAAATGATGGTATTCCTCAGTATGATATTTCTATGTTTTACACTAATCCTCATAGTAACTTTGCTAAGTAAGATTGCAATTTCAGTGTCAATTTATTGCCACATTCTGTACAGTTTTGTGCTCTGAACTTACATTGGTTCAGACTATATTGAGGTGGTCCAACTTATTTTCAATTATACACAACACAATAAAGGTGCATATAAATAATGTTCTGTCATGTCCTCAGGATGTACTAAAGAGCTAGTGGACAACTTTTGAGGGTTAGTCACCTTTGCTGATTCAAACATTGGGGAAATTGTATAAAACCCTTCTATAAGACTTCCTGTGTGGAGCTTTAGACTCTACACTATAGGAAGGGCATTGATGCAATGGAAGGAGCAGAGTGCAGATTCACTAGGGCCGCCAGTTTAAATTTAAATAGTGACATAAAAATGGACAATATCAGATAAGCTGCCCGTTATAAATCCACACAATTTTTCTTTGCAGTGAAGTGAAAGAAAGGAAGATCAGACTGGATGTATAATGGTCAGTCATTGAATATTGTCTATTTTAGACATGTCTCTCTTTTCAGCAATACTCAAGTTCTGCACTATCAAACGACTATTTGTATACCTGAGACAGAGATACAACCAAGACCAAATTCGGGATATCAACAACATAGTTTGACTTACAGGTAAGTTAAGAACAAGTAAAGTATCTATTGAATTTCTCCAAGTGTGTATTAAGCCAAAGGTTTGCCAGTTTTCATTTCCAAACGTATCAATAATGCTAAAGTGCAGCACAGTCCATGACTGAGCGAGCATTTGTGCGAGGTGAGATTGAACGGATTGGTAGTAGGGTCACTAAGTTACGCCATGCCCTACACTGCGCTTGGTCTGAAGTGTGAAAATTTCTTTCATTTTTCGATTTGATCCATTTATGCCGCTATATTGTTTCAATGGATGACCGCACCATAAACAGTACCCACTTGAAATACATCCACACCATAAACTCACTTCAGCGGAAGCGGTTTGGTAATGCAATTAATGATGCCACTAAACATATAACAAATCTCTCTGACCATGTACTCTCAGAAAGTGAGGAGTTTATTCTTGTGCATTGTTTCAACTTTGGTGTGCTTTCATCCCAAATTAAGTAGGAAAAGGTATTGGCTGAGTTTCAACTCCTCTACTCCCAACTATCCTGCCACAAACCAGCATCCGCAGAAGACACTGAATCCTTGAAAGCATTCCTAGCTGATCTAGCACACGCATATTGCAGGATTCTGAATGACCTGCTGGACTTTTACATACAACTCGAATGTCTTAAAGCATTGCAAGGCCTTAAGTCCAACCTGGACATACACATCAGTAACCTGACAAAGGGACAGACTTAGTCATTCTTAACAAGCGTGACTATATCAACAAAATGCACACCATTCTTAATGACAGGTCCAAGTTCGTATCCATTAGACCTGCTGCTCAACATGACTGAACAGCCTTGCTCGAAAGTAAGCTAAAAAAACACTTGCTGGGCTTGTGTAAGAGCAATAAGCTACCGCATGATATGTATGACAGCACTTCTCCTCACGGATCGCTACATCCATATATGTATAGGCTTCCTAAGGCACACAAAAGTGATGTCCCTCTACGCCCCATCCAGTTCTATGACCAGTTCTGCACAACATGAATTGGCCAAATGGTTGGGTGAATTATTACGATCAGTTTTGACCAAGTTTTCCACATACACAGTGAAGGACTCCTTAACATTTGTGAAGGCCAAACAGGACTTGCATATCGCTAGCAATGCTGTGTCCATGTGCTCATTTGCAATTGTTAGCCTATCCACCAATGTTCCACTTAAGGAAGCCATAGATATTTGCTATGCAGCACTATATCATGGTGATCTAGACCCACCACCATTGCGTGAATCAGTGTTCATTAAACTTATGAACTCGGCAATTCGCACAGTTTTAATGACACCATGTCTGCCCAAATAGATGGTGTTGCCATGGGATCCCCTCTAGGCGCAGCTCTCGCAAATATCTTTGTTAGGTTCCATGAGAAACATTTCTTCAATGGAATGACACCTAACCTCCTACCCCTCACATATTTTCAATATGTGGATGATACTTTTGCTATATTTTAATCTGAAGCTGCCTGTAACAATTTCCTTACATGTTTTAATGGGCTGCACCCTGCGCTCAAATTCATTTATGAAATGGAGGAGTCAAATGAACTCCCCTTCCTTGATGTGCTAGTTGAGAAATCTGCCGTGGGGTCCTCTACCACAGTCAATTGCAAGTCTACCTTCACTGGTCAATAACCGTGTTGGGATTCTTACAGTTGCACATGTTATAAGGTTGGTCTTATTGGCAACCTTGTAAATAGGGCCCGAGCCATTTGCTCACCATGCAAGCTTGATGCTGAAATAGGGTGCATCAAAGGCATTCTGCAGGATAATAGCAAACCCTGATCAGGTCATTTCACGCTGTATATCGTGCAAACTCATGAACGGGTCTAAAGCTATAACTTTTGGTCTTGAAAAATGCCCTATCTCAGATTACCTTGGAAGGGCAGGGTAACTCAAAAAATTTGATCAACTGGTGAATCTAGCTGTTTCAAGCTGTTACTATACAGTAGCAACACGAGTGGTATTCGCCACTACCAGGAGGCTGCCGTCAAGCCAAAAAGACATTCTGCCTATCACACAAATGAGTAATGTGGTATATGAATTTCAGTGCCAGTGTGATACTAGGTATGTAGGCCATTCATCTGAAAGACTGGCGGATCGTATCAAACAGCATATCCCAGCCACTGTTCGCAATGGGCAGGGTACAGACCGTACCCAACAAGCCCATGCTTGCAAAACTCAAAACACAGTGTCCAACATTAGATGTGATTCTGCAATTGGACAACATTTGCTAAATAATCCTCCGTGTGCTAAGAAACACGTTGACAACCAATTTAAGGTTGTCAGTTGGGCTTGCAGTGGGGTGCATTTGCTTGTACTAAAGCTTCATATATTAATACACAGGGCCCTGTAGACAAAAGGCGCTTGCACATACATTGCGCCTGTTTCAGCTAAACAAAATAAGTGACAGCCATTTGCTTACTCATTCCTCAGGGTAATGCTTTGACAAATCAATGCCAAACTGCCTGGTTTAAATTTCAAACAATGCTTGGCAGTTAACTGTCAATCACCATCACTGTTGCATTCTCCATGGCAATGCTACTTACCAACCAATCAGCACTCTCATCACATACAGTATAAATTGTTATTTTCCCCCTTATTTGTTATTCTTGCGAGTGGCATGATCAGTGCAAGGCAAAAAACTTAAACATATCTCTTTTTACAGCAATATTCAAATTATCTCCTAGAATAATGCCTGGCATGATGAAAGGATTGACAATTTGTGGCTGTTTTCATTAAAGCAGTGAAGATTAAGGGCTGATTTGTGGTTTAAAATTACATAGGGATGGAACAGAGTAGACAGAAAAAGGCTATTTACAAGGGTTAGGGAATCTCTAACAATGGATGATAGATAAAATGTAAGATTTAAGTTGGAGAGAAGCAGAAACATTTTTATACAGAGGATTGTGAGGAAGTGGAATGCACTCTTTTATCAGAGATCAATGCGCTGTTAAAATGACCCCAGGCTATACGTACATCACAGGACCCTGATTAACATATATTAATGAGGCTCCCACCAGAGTCAATGGGGACCCTTAGCCACTGGTAAAAGCAGCAGAGGCTGGAACAAAGCAGCAAATTGAGCTGTTCGATTTTAAGTGCTGTTCTATTTGGTTTTCACCTCATATCAATATTCAAAAATAGGTTAGATATCAGTAGTTGGCTGAAGGGAAGGGAGATAAAGGGATATGGGAACAGGGTGGTTCCACGCAAGATTTGGACCACCAATTGCGTGGAGAATGAGCAACAACACACATTGAGCCAAATGAGTTGTTACTGTATATTAATTCTTGTGCAATTTCCATTTCTATCTATCATTGCCAGATTATCACTTGCAATGTCTTCTCTTCCCACTCCTGCACTGTTACCTCTGGTGTCTATGATTAGCCCTCTCCTATTTTCCATCTACATACTGCCCCCCAGTGACTTCATCTGAAAACACAATGTTAGTTCTCACATGTATGCTGACGACACTCAGCCCTACCTCAACACCACCTCTCTGGACTCCTCCACTGTTGCTAAATTATCAGGCTTACATCCAGTGCTTGATAAGCTTAAATTTCCTCCAACTAGATATTGGAAAGACCAAAGTCATTGTTTTTGGTCACCACGTCAAACCCTATTCGTTAGATACTTACTTCATTTCCCTCCCTGGTGACATACATGGACTATCATTGATGTGGCTCATGGACACCTAATCAGAGGTTACCTGGGATGGAGAAAACTCTAGAATAAGATGATTCTTCCAGTCAGAAGCCTAAGAAAAAGTACACTGGTTCTGTATCACCTGTCCAGAATGTGATCCATGTAGGCCAAGGCCTCACAATTGTGCTCCCGTAGGTTCTCTCAATAATTGCAATGTCCTTCAAAAGGACCGTTATGTACCTGAGTGGGCCACATGAAAACTACCATCTTTCTCTCCATAGACCTGGTGGAATCACTGGTGAGTTCAGCACAAGGATACCATTATATTTTGGTGGCCATTGACTACGCCACTGTATTGACTCAATGGAGCAGACAGGTTTCAACAAGAAACAGCTAATCTTTATTACAGAGAGCTTTTCAGGTGCTATACGGTCAAACAGGACTCTCATCAGGAAGCCCCACCCCCCGGATTGCCCGCGCTTATGGCTCACTGGTCAGAGCCTTAACAGAACATTGGGTGACTGCTAAAGACAGGAGGAGGGGCTATACCTTAGTTACCACATTTCCTACCCCTTTATTTTTCACAATTTCTATTAACTGGGAAACATTTGAACATCCAACAACATATACAAATATACAATTTCAGGTGATTAAAGATCAAGTCTCTGAGGTGCTCTCCTTATACGGCTAGAGCAGCATTGCTCTACCACTTGAGGTTCCTCAATGGGATCGACAGGATCTGGAACTGCGGCATGAGACACATCATTGGAATGTGGCAGTTCAGGGTTTGGCAACTTTACAGAGACATTGGGCATGTCTATTCTACGTCGATGAGTCATCTCAGGAATTGACAGTTCAACGTTAATCACAGGGGAATATTTGGTTGTTGGAATGTCTCTCCGGCACGGATATGATCTATGTGCTTACGGACGATTCTATCTCCCACTTGTACTTGGGAAGATAATGGACCAGTCTCTGAGACAATGGTCCAGAAGCCCAACAGGCCAAACTTTAGCATGAATACTGTGTCATCTACACTGAATGTGCGAGCTTTGCTGTGTATGCCGTGGTCCAATTTTTAATTACTCTGATTATACTCTACCTTGCCCTCTAAATTTCAAAACACCAGGTGTAACCTTGTATGTAGATGGCGTTTCATCAATAATTCGGACGGTGTTGAACCCGTCGTCAAATGTGTTGTTGTACGATAATGGAAAAGAAACTGGGAAGTCGAGATCAGAGTGCCTTCCGATAGCTCTCTCATACCAGACTTTACTGCCCCCTAGGCTAGGCTATTTAATGAGGGATGGTAAGGAACTGTTTTAATATGTCTGATTCCATTCAGTTGCATAAATTTCTGAAACTCTGCGCTGGCAAAAGCGGTGCCATTACCTGAAACAGTAATTTCAGGTAGGCCATGTATACTGAAACTGTGACATAGCTTCTCGATAGTTGCATTTGGCGTTGGCGACTTGACTTCATATACATCCATCCACTTGGAATGTGCATCTATAATTAACAAGGACCTGGTACCCAAGAATGTTCCTACGTAATCAGTATAATCAAACCAGGGTTGACCAGGCCACTCCCATGGATGCAGAACAGGCAACTTCTGTTGTTGCTGACAATGGAGACAGTGCTTGACCAAGTTTTCTGTATCTCCATCAATGCCTGACCACCATACATCACTTCGCACAAACATTTGCATTTTTGATATGCCCGGATGGGCACTATGGAGTCCTGTCAAGAGCAGCTCTCTGCCTTGTGGTGGGACCACCACTCTTGCCCCCCACAACAAAATCCTGCCTTGGCAGCTCAATGCCGCCTGTATGGCATGGAATGGTCTCAATTCTTCGGACACAGGCAAGTTTGACCATCCTTTTAAGACAAAGTCTCTGACTTTCGATAATGTTGGATCTGTTCGCCCAATTTCTAATTTGTTTTGCACTCACAGGCAAAGAATCTAAGTTCAATAATACGCTAATTCCTGTGCAACAGGAGTATGCACAATACTGCCTGGCAATGAGAGATGAGTGAGTGCATCTCAGTATTTGCAATGTGTAGGCCAGGATGATACATAAAAGAATATTCGTACGCAGATAATGTCAGAGCCCATCATTATATTCTTGCTAATGCTATTGGCGGGATGGCCTTGTCCTTACTGAATAAACTTACTGGGTTACAGTCCGACACAATGGTGAAATGTCGTCCATGCAGGTAGTGGTGGAATTTCTTCACCCCGAATACTAACGATAAACCTTCCTTTTCTAGCTGGGAATAACTCTTCTCAGCTGTGGAGAGAGTTCTCGAGACATAGTAAAAAGGCCTTTCAGAGCCATTTTACATTCTATGGGATTACACAGTTCCCACACCGTAGGGAGAGGCAACACATGTTAATACCAGCTTTCTCGATGGGTCATAGTTACCAATAGATGTGACAAATGCAACAATTCCTTTGCTTTCACAAAGTCTTCCTCCTTTTGTGTCCCCCAAAGCCAACAGTGGTTCTTTTTTAGTAATGAGTGTAATGGTGCCAACATAGTTGATAAGTTTGGTAAGAAGCAGTTATAGCAGTTGATCATGCCCAGGAAGGACTTGAGTTCAGTTACATTGGATAATGATGGCGCATCTTTTATTGCCTGAACTTTATCTTCCACTGGGTGCAGTACCATGGCATCCACCCTGTGGCCTAGATAAGTCACTTCTGGTGCCTGAAATGTGCATGTTTCTTTCTTTAACCATAAGCCGGCTTCCATGAACTTCCTTAGCACCTCCTCCAGGCTGGTCAAGTGTTCTGTCTTGGTTAACCCCGTGATGAGGACATCTTCTAGATATACAATTACTTGTGGGCGTCCTTGCAAAAGGCTCTCCATTGTTCTCTGGAAGATAGCACACACTGACGAGACCCCGAAGGGTAGAAGGGTGTATTGATAGAGATCCTTGCATTTGTTAATGGTTATGTACTCCCTTGATGTGCTATCCAGCTCTAGTTGCTGGTAAGCGTGGCTCATATCCAATTTTTTATAGTGTTTGCCTCCAGCCAGTTTGGCATATAAGTCATCTATCTTTGGTAAAGTGTACTTGTCTAGTTTGGCTGCCTTATTCACAGTCAATTTATAGTCTCCACAGATACGTATGGTGCAGTCGGGCTTAACCACTGGAACTATGGGCGTAGCCCATTCCGAGAATTGAACAGGTTGGATAATGCCCAGCTTTTCTAACTGGCACAGCTCCTCGTCAACTTTATCTTTCAATGTATAAGGCACAGTTCTTGCCTTAAAGAAGCGAGGTGTCATCTATGGTTCCACATGTATCTTGGCCTGTATGCCTTTTAACTTCTCTAGTTCTTCGCAAAAAAACATGTTGTATTTTCTTACAAGTTCTGGAACTTCATCAGATTTGAGATGAAATATCTCAGACCAGTCGAGCTTGATCTTCTGTAACCAGTCACGGCCTAGAAAACTGGGCCCTTCTCCTTTCACAATTATTACAGGCAGCTGAGCTGTCTGTTGCTTGTAAGAAATTGGTACTTTGGCGATGCTCTTTATCTGAATGGATTCTCCTGTGTATGTCCTTAATTTAGTGGTTGTTCGCTCCAGGTTTATTGGCTGTCTACCTTCATTATAGTGCCTGACAGTGTGATCTCCTAGCACCATAATTGAGGCTCCCGTATCCACCGCTATTATTAGTGGCTTCTCAATAACTTGGATTGCGACTGTGATAGGTTCGGTTTTCACACCGGTTACGTTACACAGAGAATAAACGTCATTGTTGGCTGCTTCAGTCTCCGCTATATTCTTTAATTCGATCATGTTGGTTTGCTGCTTTGCAGGCTGCTTCAGCTTTGCCCGGCATTGTCTTACCATGTGACCTTTCTTATGGCTGTAATGGCATTCTGCCTCCTTGAATTTAGAGGTGTCCCCTCCGTGGTCACCTCCACATCTATAACAATTTAATCTTGAAGTCACTGCTGAAGCGTTTCTACTAGACTTTTCCATGTTTCTCACATTGGACATTACATCTCACTTCGATACTGTGGGTCTGGTTTTCGCACCATGGTCAGTGGTAGGCTCCTGTCCCACATGAAGAACACGTCGCCATGTTGTATGTGTTGCAAAGCCTGCGAGTCTCTTGCAGCACTTTCCACAGTGCGGGAGATTTCAAGGGTGTGCTTAAAGTTGATGTCAACCTCAGTGAGTAAGCAGTGCTGTACGGCATCGTCCTTAACTCCACAAACTAATCGGCCCCCCCAGCAAATCATTTAATGTGTTCCCAAAGTCACAGTGTTCTGTTAACTGCTTAAGGTTCACTACGTAGGTTGCAATGGAATGTCCCAGGGCTTTAACTCTGGAATTAAATTTAAAATGCTGCATTATTACAGATGGCTTTAGCTGGAAGTGTGTTTTCGCAAAGCCTAATTCATTATAGGGCTTAGAATTAGGCGTGCTTGGGACCATGAGGTTGAGGATGAGGTTGTATGTTTTACTGCCACATACACTCAAGAGGATGGTTTTCTGCTTCTCCTCCGCGGTAATTTTGTTTGCTATGAAATAAAATCCGAGGCGATGTACATACTGGGTCCAGTCTTCCATAGTCACATCATATGGATCAATTCTGCTGAAGAATGGCATGACTGGTGAGTAGCTTTTTAAAAAAATTTGCTGTACTCACAGTACAGGGCAAGGTGCGGAATGGGAGCTAATTTTACCCTTGCCGCCAAATGTAATAACTCAACAGAGTTGACTGGTTTCGACAAGAAACAGCTAAACTTTATTACAGAGAGCTTTTCAGGTGCTACATGCTCGATCAGGACTCTTGTCAGAAAGCCCCACCCTCCAGATTGCCCACGCTTAGGACACATTAGACAGAGCCTCAACAGAACATCATGTGACCCCTGATAGACACCAGGAGGGGCTATGCTCTCAGTTACCACAGCCACTTAATGTTCCGGGGTGAGTTCACTGAGGAACACAACCTCCAAAACGATAGTGGGTGACTTACTGAAGGTATTCTGCAGGATGGAAATCCTAAAGGAGATCTTAATGGAGCAGGGGTTCCCCTTTTTATCTAAACTGATGAAAGATCTTTGTACCTTGTTCCATATTGTATTAAGAGCCTAAGAACCTTTGTGACACACCCTTACACTGACGCCCCTGTAGAGAGGTTCAATAGAACCCTCAAGAATACACTAAGAAAGGTTGTGAATATGTATGGGTGTAACTGGGATACCTTATTGCTGTATCTCCTGTTTGCAGTCAGGCAGGTGCCAAAGTCTCGATCATTCAGTTGATTCATTGACGATAGCTACATGGAATCCTCAACTTGCTAAAGAGGAATGGGAGGAACAAAACGGTTCTTCCAAAACATATTGTTGAACACATCGTGATGGTGAGAGAGCAGATCAAGGCAGTTATGCCCATAATAAGGACACATTTAAAGAAGGCACAGGGAAACAAGAGAACTCAGTATAATAAAGAGGCTGCGTTCAGGACGTTCCAACAGATGACCAAGTGATAGCCCTTGCCTGTACAACTAAGAGAAAGCTCTTTACAGAGTAGTAGGAACTTTGGTTACAGAAGCAGTAGGCCCAATGAACCATAAGGTCAGATAATCTCAGAGAAGGAAGGCTGAACAGATCTGTAACGTGAACATCCTAAAGCCACAGAGAAGGCATAACTCACTGACTGCCCATTGACCCTACAAGCTCTGACAGGGATCATTGTTAGAGAGGACCAGCGGGCACAATACCAGCACAGCACCAGGCTCAGCATGGAACTTCTAAGTTGAAATCTATCTGGCTAAACATGTGGTTATCAACTATGAAAGCAATTATAATTTAAAGGCCTCATTAGACTGCGCATTTGATCCATCCTAAATCTGACACCCAGTACTGTGAGAGCTGACTGCTTTCACCTATTTCTGTCACCCCCTCCTCTACTTTCTACACCAAGTACTTCTGGGAGTAAAGGAATGACCATTAGTATCTTAACCTGGATCCTGACATTCCCTCCTTCTATACAGCTTCCTGTGCTTGGTCGTAAACCTGCCTTTCCTTACTCTAACACCTCATTCTTCAGAAATGTTGCTCAATTAACAGCTACCCAGGGCTCTCTAGTGCTATTTCACCACTTAAAACTTCATCTAATTGCCGTCATAGCTGGAAGAGAACCGCTCCTTCTTCTATTTTCAATTGGTTGACCCACTACAGGGGAGTTTGATATCAATTTTTGTACTGGAAACAGGAGAATGTTTGTATTTTCTTCATCCTCATAATTCTCAAAAACTAGAAGTAATCCGCTGTCATCACTCAAAATTACATCAAAAAGCAGTTGCCAATCTCATGCCCTGTAAAGTTCTTTGTAGTAAAATATGCAGGAGTAGTGTCACTGGCAAATTGTTCTTCATTTTCTACCTTTTGGCAGATGTTAGCAGCCAGTCTCTATACCCCATACATCCAGTGTCAATGCTGCAAGTGAATGAACAAGTTCAGGTGAATGCACTGGATAGGCTGCTGATGGGTCAGATGTTTCTTCTGACCTTTTTCTCAAGTTTTTAATGAGGTAACTTTGTAAGGAACCACTTTTGCTAAAGGCAAACATATTTCCATTTATTTTGAATACTTTAAGATATCTCTCCCATTGGGCATGGCATACTCTGTGAGGCAGGCAACGTAGTGATTACATTCAATGGAAACATTTAGATTTTAAACAATAGAGAATGTGAATGTGAAAAGGGAGAGATCTTACTCACATATAAGGAATTGGGAAGGACAAGGAAACCTATATTACAATTGGCAAATAGCTGCCTGAATTAAACAGCTATGGACAATTCCATTCTTGACCCCCAGCCTCTCCACTGATAGAAGGATGGTCTTTGAGAGAAGTAGCTATGAGGAAAGGGCATCTTTGTTGGTTTGTTCAATTCAAGTCTGAGTAACAATTTGCAAGACAATGGGTGGAATCGCCCCAGGTTTACACTAAGTGCGGTAATGGGCGTGAAAAAGGCGTTTTACCCGTCGGCCGCCACAGCGGGTTTTCACGCCATATCGTCCTCTTCCCACCTCATAAATTATGCAGTCATGGGAAACGCACCACTTCGCGGGCGGGTAACCTCCAATTGGCCCATCACGCCATTACCTTGTCGCTTCCTCACGCTGGATGCCATATTTAAAATGCAGCCGCATGCACACCTCTCAATGCTTGCAGCCCAGGACTCCAGTGAAGACATGGCCCCAAAAGCCTGGAAGATTGCAGCCCACCCCCCCACCCCAATTCAGTGATGCATCCCTGGGATGCCTTCTGGATGCTGTGGTGGCCTGTTGCGAAGTTCTCTACCCTGTCGCAGTAGACCCAGCAGTCTCACCACTCCGGCTTGGGAGGTGGTGACAGAAGGTGGTCAGTGCAAATGCTACACAGAGGAGGTCAGCCATCCAGTGCAGAAACAGATGAGTGATCTCATCCATACCATCCGGGTAAGTCAACCTTCTCATCAATGTCAACTCACCCACTCTCAAGCCCGTCACACTGGCATTCACTCACTGCCAGTTCAAGGGACATCGCCACTCAATCTCTCACACACACCCTCACATCTCCATCTGGCATCACCTCCTCTGGAGATTGCCTCCTCTTCCCGTCTATGGTTCCATGCCTGCCATCCTTCATTTTTGGCCTGGCATGCGCCTGGCTCACAGTCTCTCCGTCTGTCTTTATGCATGGCAACATCATGCACAATCACCGAGAGAGGTCCCAGACCAGGGGTGGAGTGCTGGATGTCAAGGGCCTCATCTGTTCAAAAGCCATGCATTGGAGCTAACTGGAGAGGATGTCGACCGTTCTTACAGCGATGGTGTGGTCGGTAGTGAACACCCACATGAGGATCCTGCATCACATCATCCTTCTCTCAACACTACTCTGAGTCCACTGTTCTGTGTTCAACATGGCTGCCAAGCACCTATAATCTCCACTTCCTGTCCTAGGCACATTTGACACGTCGCCCTCAAGAATCTTGACCCCGACCTCAGTGCCGAGGGCACCTTGGATGAGGACCCTGAGGGCAACACCATTGAAGATCCGTCACTGCGCTCACACACACCCTCCCAGTGCAGGGACACACACCTCAGTGGGACCTAGATGGAGAGCAGCCTCAGGATCACAATCTGGTGAGTACAGCACACAATCTGTTCTTCAGAAGGTGGAAGCAGGGACGTCCTTGGTTGCCGGCACTCAGAGGACTGCTGGAGGCAAGGAATCTGCTGCGTCCGAGTCGATGACGAGCCTCTGGGTTCGGTCCACAATCAGCTGTTGGAGCTGCTAAGACAAACATGGGACCATCAGGAAGGGATGTTTGGTGCACTCCTCAGATTGCAAGGGACAATGGAGGAGTATGTCTGCCTTCAGTCCAAGGTGATAGCGCCAGCGTGCTGATGCACTGAGGTCAACACTGGCAGGATGGTGGCCGCCATGGAGACCTTGGTCCAGGACGTTGGTCCTGCACTGCTGCGCGGGCTGAACCCCATTGTTGATGCCATAGTTGGCCCCCAACAGTGTCAACACAAGAGAGGTGCGGGGCAGCCCGATCTCACTCCAGCTTCCCTTTTCCTCAAGGAATCAGCCAAGGGCCATTGAGCACCCATAGAGAGGAGGTCCAGCAGCTTGAAACTCCAGGGCCAACCATCCAGGTGACTCCGGGAATATCCGGCAGAACCAAATTCCCTCTTGCTGTGACCCCCACAGCTCCAGTTCCACAGGCCAAGGAGGGTGTCACTGCCACACAGCAGGACCCTGAAAGCAGGCTGGGCCCCCCAGGTCTCAGCCCTCCAGAGGATGCCTACTAAGGTCATCACTGACAGGGCATCATAGTCAGCAGTCAGTGGAAGTCAGGGAAGCACCTAGACGTAGCGGCAGGGTTAGTAAAGTTAAGAAGATGTAGTTGTACAGCCTGGACACTGGTATTAATCACTTGTATGTAATGTTCACTTTGTTAATAAATTCCCAAGAATATATCCTTGTCTATGGATCTTTGTTATGATGAACATTGTTTGTCTCACTCAGATGTGAAACCTCGATTCCTGCAGAAGATAAAGGCAGCTGCCTAAGTCCAGGGCCTCTTCCCTGTGCAGTGTGTAATCTTCAGACCAAAGTGATGATCCGGCTTCACACTCAATGGACACATTAGTGATACCTGCACCTCGATGGTGCTGGTCATTGCTGCCAGAATGTCATGGGCAGGCGTCACAGAGTTCCAACATTCTCTCTGTGTGCTCTCAGCATTTGAGGTGGGGCTGGCCCCCATCTCTTCAGCACCTGTGTCTAGTTACTCTGTGCTCCTGAAGGGGACAGGTACTGAAGGCTGACAAAGGATCAGGTGCATTAGTTTCACAGCTGCATCTCCATAATATGACCCTGTTCACAGAGCGTAAGCGATCTGCCCTCAGCCAGACAGAAGTCAGACATTCACAGAGGCTATATGAAGATCTATGGAGTGTCGTCACTGAATGTTGTCATCATCCTTCTGGAATCTAGTGACGAATAGGGTCTCTGCTGCATCTCCATGACATGAGCCTGAGCACTGAGGGTATGTGTGCTGCCATCAGCCACACAAGAGTCAAACATTCACAGATGCAGGGTGAGGATGTTAGGACTGTCCTCGCTGCATCTCATCATCATCCTCCACAAACCTTGCAGCTATGAGGGCCTCCTGCGCACGCCTGTCTCCTCTACCCAGTGTGATGGCCTCATCATTGGCATCTTCACCTTCAAGGACCTCATCATGTCATTCCCTTCGACATCCTCCTCACTGGAGGAGATGTGCGGCTCTTCTATCTCCTCCTCAGCCAGGCCCTCCCCACTGTTGTGTAGCGTGCAGTAAGCTACGATGATGAGCGACACTCTTGGTGAATTGTATTACAATGCTCCACTGGACCTGTCAAGGCATCAGAGCCTCATTTTCAGAATGCCTATTGTTTGCTCCATCAAAGTCCAGGTTACAGCATGAGCCTTATTATACCGTTGCTCTGCTGCAGTCTGAGGTTGCTGCACGAGCGTCATCAGCCACATCCTCTGTGGGTAGCCCTTGTCCCTGAGAAGCCAATCTTGCAGCCTCTCTGGACCCTGGAAGATGTCAGGGATCTGAGACCTGCTAAGGGTGTAGGAGTTGTGAACACTCCCTGGGAATCACTTGCAGCCCTGTAGGATGCGTTTGTGGTGGTCACACACCAGCTGAACTTTCAGCGAGTGGAAGCCCTTGCGGTTGACATAGTTGACTACTTGTTGCCATAGGCATCTAAGTGCCATATGATTGCAGTTGATGGCACCCTGCACCTGTGGAAAATCTGAGATCTGTGAAAATCCCAGCGCTCTTTCTTCCTGGCTTTCCTGATCCCAGGTGAAATGCACAAAATTCTTTGCGAAGATGGCATTTGTGACCTCCGGGATACACTTGTGTGTGGAGGCTTGCAAGATCCCACACAGGCCACCTGCATAGCCACTGGCGTAAAAATTGAGCACCCTGGCTGCTTTCACAGCCACTGGTAGTGGATGCCCTCCATGTCCCCATGGCACCAAATCCTGCAGCGGGTGGCATATGTGATCGACCAGTTCCCTCGGCATGTGCAGTCTTTGGTGACACTGAGTCATCTACAGGAATGACAAGCACCGTCTATAGATCCTGGGTCTAGCAAAACGTCTGCGAGTGATGGCTCGCTGTGGATCTTCAGCTGCGTGCGTAGCAGGCCCTGTGGCCCCTTCATTTCGAGGGAGGTGCTCCACCCTTTGTTGAGCCAGGTGCCTCCGCTGCTCTCTTCTTCTTCCTCTCTGGTCTCTGTAAGCCATGAGGCAAACTGCTAAATCACTAGGCCCCATGATCCTGGTGTTCTCCTCCTGCAGGATCAAAGAGAGAGATACATGGGTTAGTATTTGTGTCCTAAGAACCTATCTTGGTTAAGTCTGAAGGCCCCTCCATGCACGCAGGAGAGTGCTGGCCACTACTTGGATGGCCAGTGTGCAGTGCGCCCATTGGCTGTCTGAAACCCCACTCACCTCCGCCCCACTCCACTTGACCGATTGACAGCAGCTTCGGCCACTGGACTGCATGCTGTGCTCTCAGCTCAGGCACAGGCATTCTCCCAACCCGCACTGCAAGGCTGCGCTGTTAATTTGAACCATGAGGGATACTGGTCCAAACCTTAATAAAGACATTGTAAGGGGCTGTAAGCGCCATGGCCACCTTTCGCAAGGGGATTCTACAACTTGCTCAGTCAGGCAATTGTTCTGCTGCCCCCTAAAAAGCACATTAATTTGTAGTCTGCACCCAAAGGGTGAAAAGTTCTGGAGCATTTGGTGGCACTTTCATGCTTTTGTGCTGCTTGAGTGGGCAGAAAGTCTTCATAGGCCCGACCCAAAGAATGTCAATGGAGCTGCTGCTAAATGGTCTCAGCTGCGGAAGAATGCTTTCTTTTGACAAGCTTTTCCAAGTGTGTGGCTGCTTCCCTCATCCACCCCACCCCACCCCACCCCCACACACACCCCACCCCCTGACCTGGCATATGTGCTGATTTATTCCCTCCAGTCTCTGCTGGCCAGATGCACACCTTTTAAAAGCAGTGTGAAGCACGCCATTCTGAAGTCACGTCAACGTGGGTGGTAACTTTGACATGGGAGGATGATTCCAGTGTGTAGGGCTTATAATGAGAAGCTAAAGTGTTGAAATTAGGCTCCGGACGTGCGGTAGCGGGAAACGCAACCCGCCATTGACTGGTGGACCAGACGATCGCAACCTGGTTTCATTATGGCGTGAAATTAATTTTTGGCCTTCTTGACATATTGTCAGCTCATGGCCGCCATGCTGCCCTCCATCAATGGGACCTGATGATTCCGCCCAATGAAAGACATGGCATGAATATGATTGGGTCTCATTTACACTGCTTCTAGGAGTGGTTGCCAAATCTCAGTCAAGTTGGATAACAACATATACAACTATCCTGTATCTTACCCAGAATTACTGAAGGTCCACACAGAACATCAACAGAACTTTACTGCCTGTATGTTAGAAGGAAAAATTTCTTCAGTCACGCAGTCCACTAATGAGCAAGATTTTTACTACAGTGGGTTCACACAGCTTGTTACAATGGAGGTTGGAGCAATGACACCATCAAAGGCATATGAATCCCACTGACTTTCAGCAATGGTGCCAGTACAACAGCAAAACTAATACTTGCATGTGTATAGTGCCTTCAACAACAAAAATTCACATTTATATAGCACCTTTATAAAAGTGAAAAGGCCCAAGGTGTTCCACAGAAGTGTTATCAAACAAAATTTGGCAATGAGCCAAATGACAGATGACCAAGGAGGTAGGTTTTAGGAGATTCCTAAAGGTAAAAAGAGAGATGGAGAAGAGGATGTTTAGGCAGGGAATCCCAATGCTTTGGACCTAGGTAGCTGAAGGTACGGCCAACAATGGCAGAGCAGTTAAATTAATGGATAATTTAGCTAATGTGCAAGATCCTGGCACAAATAACTTGTGATTCTTTCTTCTCTGAATGTTCAAATCTTCCTCAGAATGAAAACTAACAGGACAAAAATAGTCCTATAGTGATTGCTGCTGACAATAATGGATCAACATTTAACATCCATCTGATATTCCTTTGTTTTCTATTTTAACACAGGAGTTGATTGATTTATTTATTTAAATGGGCAATCTTTAAAAAAAGAAATAGATTAATGTCATATGAACTGATTGTTTGTTTGTGGCTGACAGTAACATCAATTCCTAGGCTACAGTAACAGAGGAATGAGGTCGGTCATTCAGCCGCATCGATGTGCATTTAAACAGCTTTCAAGTGACTCAGTGCACGAGGCCCATTCCTTGCACTGTTCAGGATGCTAGATTTCATTTGACGGCACCTAAGAAATTGATCGCCCTGGCACATGAAGCAACTGCTTGGGATTGTTAAATGAAGAAAAGTAAGATTGATCAAAGAGATCTACCTTGTTACCTATTCTTGCCTCTTTTTATTAAGGAAAAGCTTATTAATCATGACAGTCACACTGCTCCACAGTTTAACTGGATTGTTCAATAGTTTGGACATGTGGCAAAAGATGCCACAATTGAAGAGGTTGGTAAAATTGAATTGATTCAAAGTCGGGTAACTTTCTCAGCATAGACTTTGAAAGAATGAGACTGGCACGGACCACTGAATAGACAGTAGTTCTGGAATGCTGCATTGGCTGGGAAAACAGTCAGTGCATTAGTGGCCTTACTGTAAAAAGGTTAAATAATAATAATGGATTTGAAGGTCTGTCCTTAGTGTAGCCATGGCAGACTTAAGCCATGCCTTCATATAAGCATATAATAGTTAAATCATTACAGTGCTGAGATTCCCATAATTTCTGTAATTCCCATCTTTATTACATTTTTTCTTCTTAATACTGAGAGCACCAGTCAGCAACTAAATCTCACTTAGGAGTAAAGTTAAATACAGTGTAAAGCCTAAATCCCTTGGGTCGCACGCCCAGGCTGAAATCTTGGCTGAAAATGAATAGTATCGGCAGGTCAGAGAAAACTTTGTGTGTAGCTGCTTTGTGCTCAGCGATGGTGCTGACTGGAATATCTGGGCCTATGTTACTCTAATAAAGAACAGCAACTTCACAACATAACATATCTCATAAACCCTCGTGCAACAACAAAGCTTTGCTCCTGCATGGTGGAATCCCTGTGGGTTCAGCAGAGGTAGAGGCAGGCTGCTCAGATCCTTGATCTGAATGCTGAAATACACTTGGTCAATGGCCTTTGGGTTATGGAGACTGCCGAAGACTGCTCCATCTACACCATTGTGGGAACCTCGGCCATCAGAAGAGGAGGTAGCAAGTGAGGTGCTGACTGAGGTGGGGGACAACAGCTGAGAAGCGAAAGTGTTTTGAATCCATGTTCCTTTCACTGTCACCCCTCTCATAGCCCAGCTGTACTCTACTGGAGAGCACTTTGGTGCAGATCAGTGTAGTGCTGCAAGGCCAAAGCTAACATATTTGTCAACCGATTTAAGGTGGTAGGAATGTTTGCATCCAAAGTCTTTACAGCCATGGTCATGGTGCATGTGCATTTGGTGTCCCAAGGATTTGGCCAGCCTATCTACACAAGAAGATATCATTGCAATGCTTTGCGACAACAGATGCTTCATTGTCTCTAAATCTGTGGTCAGTGAGCTTGGAAGGTTTGTCAGTGCATCACACATTCTCTGCTGCTCCTCAATGATTATCATTTTCATTGCTGGCTCCTAGAGTTCAGCACGTGTGTCCAGCAGAGCAGAGCTTAGAGAGGGCTGTGGGCTCCAATGTGGGCACTCTATTACTGTCTCTGCCACAGCTTTGGCAACTTGTGAAATATGGCTCACCAGGTGAAAGCCCAACTATCTGTCTAACTGGACCCACTGAAGTGCGAGCAACTGAGTTGTGCGTGGTAACCCTGGGCAGGATTTTACGTCTGTTGGGTGGGTGTGCACCCGACCTGATTGGGCATAAGATCTCATGCCATGACGTCAGGTGAGCGTCCCAACATCATCACACACTCTGGCAATCTTTCGGTTGGCGGGCGTGCACGAGAGTCAGCAGCGCGCCCATCGACAATTAAGGGGCCTATTAAGGCCCTTAAAGATTTAATTAAGTTGTATTTTTTGCTGCCCACTCAACCATTTAGTTCGCAGGTGGGCGAATAGGCCAGGCAGCCTGTGCATTTTTCACGAATCCTCATCCATGGGCGGGATGAGATTTTCAACAGTAAAGAAAAAACTCAAAAAAATGTTTCCACTTCATTTTAAACATGTCCCTCTTCATGTGACTGAGCCACATGTGGGGACATGTTTATAACATTTATTAAAGCTTTATTCACCTTTGTCCAAATCTTCAGCTCCCTGAGGCAGCTCTGTGCCCTCAGGGAGCTGTCAGCGCACGCTTCCCCGCGCCTGCACAGACTTCTGCGCTCACCCTCTTCCCGCCCCCACCCCAACAGTGCTGAGTATTTCAGTGCGCCTTTCATGCTGGCTGGCCATTGGTTGGCCAGGCAGCATGAAACTGCAGCTGGGGCCTGATCGCAGGCGGTGGTCCATTTCAGGGCAGCTCCTGGGCGTACCTGCCACACCCACCTGACGAAGGGGATGAGTCTTGTGTCAGTGCACCCTCAGAGTGCATCAGCATTATCTGCAAGGTCCATGGACTCCTACTGCATGTATGAGGGAGGAGAGAAAAGATATGAACTAGCACTGGCAAGGTAAGAATGTTGCAACTGATCATTTTCAAGATGATCATATTTCACTCTCTGTTAAAATCAAGTCAACATGACTGAGTGTTGCATAACATGTGGACCACTGATATTTAATTGTTTCACTAGGTAGCTGGGAAATGCCCATCTCCCTACCTCTGAAGCCAACAATGCTAAGATGCCACTGATCCCTACTGCTGTCTCCTCTGCACTCGTGAGCTGGGGAATCTGTGGAGGACCACGTCCAGGTCTCTCCCTCCCCTTAGAGTTCTGCCCTCTCTTCTTCTGCGATGTGGGAAAGAAAAGGCCTATGAGTCACTGTAATGGCATATGCTCACCTAATGGGTGCTGTGTATTTATAGTGAGGTTGACATAAGGTTCACGAGGATGAGAGTAATTGGTGGTGGTGGATGGATAGATGGAGATGTGAGGCAGTGCGTAGAAAGATGTGTGAGCATGAAAGGTAAATGGGTATGAGGGTTGATACGATGGAGTAGGCTGGAAAGGCAGAGTGATGGGTTGGAATGATGCATGTAGCAAGATGTAGGTGAATGTGAAACTGTACATACTTTTCTTGACCTGGAAAGGTCATTAAGGCACTTTGCATGGCCCAATGTTCCTGATACTGACCTCCGGCAACACTGTCTTTGTACCAGTAACAGGCTCCTTCCCCACACTGCTGGTGAAGAATATCTTTCTCCAGCTTCTCACAGCCTCTGGCAGCCCAAAGGGAGATGTGTTTGAAGCAGCTCCCAGTCTTTGGTCGTCTTGAATCCTCTGAGACACCTTGTCTACTCTGTCTTCAACTCCAATGGAGTTGAGATCGTGCTATGTGGGTCTTCTGCTGCCATGCAATAAACTCCAAACTTAGAAATAAAATGATGATGAGTTGGTTGCATTCGAATGTCACTCAAAAATGCACTGAACTTACTTTTGGGTTTTCGCACATGACATTTAACCTCCTCCAGCCCATCCCTACTTGCAACATGTCTACATATTAATATCAGGGTCCAAAGGCAGAATTTTCAGCCACTGATAGGGACAA
The DNA here is from genome assembly GCF_964194155.1 of Cetorhinus maximus. Taxonomy (NCBI): domain Eukaryota; kingdom Metazoa; phylum Chordata; class Chondrichthyes; order Lamniformes; family Cetorhinidae; genus Cetorhinus; species Cetorhinus maximus. The sequence goes on along the minus strand of NC_135880.1, from coordinate 145,767,088 downwards.
GCAGGGAGACAAGCACATGCAAAAATTTGCTCCACTGGCCAGCACACTGGTTTTTCCACACCATCCCACCCGGGGCCATTGAATGATGTGATCATCCAGTGTTCACCCACAAGTGGCAGATAACCAACTAATTACGGCCCATTACGGCCTACTGTCAGAGGCTGACTGAAATTTTCCAGTTGAATTCTGGCTGCCATGAAGGGTTGGAGACTAAACCATCTGCCTGAAAGCTGCCTCCTGGTGGAACACCGGGGAGGGCTGGGGGCATGGGGGTAATGTTCCATGGCTTTGAGGCCCTCTCCGCCTCCTTGGCCTCCACAAAACTGGTCCAGTTGCTGAGGGGATTTTAAAAATTTGAATGTTTAAAAAGTTGAAGAGAGCATACCTCAAAATGGAGGCACCCTCTCTCTTCCTTGCCTCATGGGGAGATGGTGGCACAGTGGTGATGCCACTAAGTTAACAATCCAGGGGGACAGGGTTCACATCCTACCATGGCAGCTGGTGGAATTTAAATTCAATTAATAAAATCTGGAATAGTCCCAATAATGGTGACCATGAAACTATCATTGATTGTTGTAAAAACCCATCTGGTTCACTCGTGCCCATTAGGGATGGAGATCTGCTGTCCTCACCTGGTCTGGACGACATGTGACTCCAGATCCACAGCAATGTGGTTGACTCTTCTTCTTCTTCTGAAATGGCCTAGCAAGTCACACTGGGCAATTAGGGATGGGCAACAAATGCAGGTCTTACCAGTGATGCCCACATCCCATGAAATAACATTTTTTTTTAAAGTTAGGTGGTGAGCCTTTCCTCTGGTCACTAATTGGCCAATTCATGGAAAATTACAGCTGGTGACTGATTAGTGAGGTGTTGTGACCCCAAATGACGCCAAAATCAGAGTCCTGATCCAAAAGGCAAAATACTGCTCAATGCCTCTGAATTGGGACTTAAACAACAACTGGCACTCACACACAGTACAACATCCCAAGGCCTTTCACAGGAGTGTAACCAAACAAAATTTGGCACCTAATAAGCCACATAAGGAGAGATGAGGACAGGTGACATTGGTCAAAGTGGCAAGTCTTAAGTCTTCTTATTCAGTTGCAAGAGTGGGACGACTGAACCAAGGCTGCTGGCAAGTATTTTTTGAGGGAAAGAAATAATTCAACACCAGTAATCACTCACTCTTGCTGCTCTGGTGAGGTAACTGAAGCAGTTTCTGCAATGTATCCAGGTCCTCAGTCTCTCCTGGAGCTAATTACCTCAGCGGTCTGTCTTGGCCAGTGGACAGAGTGCTTGCTAGCCCTGCGAGTTCTGCTGGTAAGTAGGTGGAGTTCCCTCCTCACATCTTCCTCAAGCACCTCCAGGGATGCTTCTGATGAGAATTTGATGGCTTGCCTGCAACTCATTTCTCCAAGAATTCTTCTTACAAACAACCTAGAAACAATAGAAGTCACAAGGAAATGCTTTAAGTGGTGCATGACCACTTTAAATAGGCCTCCAGCAGACCAACTGCAAATTCCTCCTCAGAAGTGAGTGAAGTTTCTGGTCAGGTTATTCACTTCAGTTTATAATGAGGCCAGGGAACTAAAGTACCCGTGTCTGTTTTTTGCTGAAACGGGTGAGTTTTAAAGTGAAACCAAAGAGAATTTTAACCCTCCATCACCCAAAGGAATGATACAATTGCACTGTGAACCTATTCCACATCATTATAACTTGCCTGAAATTAAGCATGGACAGGACACCACCCCAAAGGAGCAGGGGCCTAATTTAACATCACATCCCTTTCACAAACAGTATATTTTAACATTGGCTAGACAAGACTCATATGTTCAGTTAAGTGCCTTTATGCACTCTTGTGGGACAGGTGGAGCGGGAGTGCTCCCCTGGCCCTCGAGGAATGCTTCAACCTCCCTCCCCGCCCACCCACCCCCAACCCCCGCAGCTTGTGAGCTCTCTCTCCCAGCTGCCATGTTCACTGATTTCTGCCCTTCTAGCCATGATCTCTAGCCTTCTTCGCTTCTGCGCTGACCTCTCTCAGCTACCTCACCCCCAAAGCTCAGATCTCTTACTCCCTCCCTCCTGTGATGACCTGCATCCCACATACTTCCAATCCCCGATTACTCATAGCCTCCCCCTTCCTGATTGCTGAGGACTGTCCCCAAGTAGCCCTGGCTGCGGCCTCCTGCCACTGGTTTTCCCATTGGCCAGTTTGTCAATTTGACCGACTATCAGGCTGGAAACAAAGAAAAAAAAATTATGATGAGATCCTACCGTTAAATTCAGCAGGACCACCACCACCAAAGTCTCTCCCCAACTATCACACACATCCCATGTCCCCCTAAAAAGCAGGATCAAAATCTTTGCTGTTTTTACATCTACATTTTCTTGCATGATTTATTTTGCTTTTGTTTTAGATTAGCTCGAGTTATTCACTTAAACGACCAAGTAAGCAATGAAAATGGTTCCAATCTTCACCAAACCTCTATCCTCGTACCTGTCCCTGCTCTTACAATAAAAGTAGAATGTAAAATAAGTTAAAATACAAGACAATACAGAGTGTACCTGGATGAATATGAACTGATATGATTCATTAATTTCAGAACAAGCATTGCCTGTATCAGAATACTGTCCTCTAATATCTCGCATAATCATCCATTTTTGCCTATCTTCTGGTCTCCTTGGAGACCACAGAATACAAAGGTCATAAGTTGGTGTGATTTCATTTTGTTATATTGCTTTAATTTCATAATTTGTAACCGCAGTCAACATGGATTAAATAATTGCGTCGTCTCAGAAGACTTAATCTGCCACCAACGGGTGTCCACTCATTCATTCATAATGACTTGAAAGTGACCTTTATCAATGATGAAATATTAGTGCCTGTGAAGGTTCTTTGCTAAAGAATATTGAGGAAGATAACTTAGCCTGAAGCTCCCAGCTGTGCATTTAAGGTCAAAGAAGAATTTCTGGTGACTATACAAATATGCAACTTGGTAAAATATGGGCTGATAGCGTGTGCTGAAGGTTTTAAGGCATTTTGAACAGCTATGTTGTTTCAAGAGCCTTCATTTACAGCTCAGAAAGAAATAGTGGTGCCTGTTTATGCTTTATTATTCTCCAACTAATTGTACTTGAACACTTTTGTAATGTCCTCAGTTTCTATTGCCCCATTTACATTGCTGAAAGCAGTACTGACCAAAATAAATAAATAACCACCCATAGACAAACTATTCAAAAATATTGATTTTGCAATGTTATTTCTTGTTGCTTGGCCTTCCATGAGGATTGGATAAAGTGCATATAAATGGTCCCCATTATAAGTACAACTGGAACAAAAACAAAAATACCTGGAAAAACTCCTACAGGTCTGGCAGCATCTGTGGAGAGGAACACAGTTAATGTTTCGAGTCCGAATGACCCTTCAAAAGAACAGTTCTGTTGAAGGGTCATTCGGACTCGAAACGTTAACTGTGTTCCTCTCCACAGATGCTGCCCGACCTGCTGAGTTTTTCCAGGTATTTTTGTTTTTGTTTTGGATTTCCAGCATCCGCAGTTTTTTGCTTTTATCTAAGTACAACTGGACCTTGATATCTAAGAAACTAAGTGCATTACCTATATTTTCATGTGAGCTATAACATCGTGGGACACATATCCTATCTTCGCAAGAAGTGAGTTTGGATAAATGAAGTGTCTTTGGATTCAAGGTTGACTCAGAATGAGACAACTGGAAATGAAAGTTCAAAACCGGGTCAAACCTTGGTGACAGGCTTGGTAATGGAAGAAGAGGAAATGTTGAAAATAGCTGGTCAGTCAGCATTCAAGTAGAGAGCAGATGAGTTAATGTTTTGGGTTTAAGGCCTTGGTCAGATAGAAGTGATGGTAGGTACGGATAGCATCATAGTGCATATGTTACTTGCCAAGTAATCTAAACACCTTAAATAAAAATCAGGAGATATAAGTTCAAATCAAAAACCACGGCAGTGAGGGAATTTAAATTCAGTGAAATAAATAAATCAAAAATTGAAGTATTTTGTCACTTCTTAACAATTTAGAATACAAGCGCACACACACACACACATATGCACATGCACACACAAACACACACACGCACGCACGCACACACACACACACACACACGTGTATGCTTCTGAACCCCTGCTTCTTGTGTAAAAGCAGAAGGTTCCTTTATTCCTTATTCTACACCAGAGGGTAATACATCTGGTGCTTAGCACACCCCACTGTCTTTTTAACTAAAATGTCTTTTTACAAAAAAGCATAAATGTCAAACACAAACATCACATCTCCCGCCCCCCCACCCCACCCCACCCCCCCCCCCCCCCCCACCGCCCCCACCCTACCCCCCCACCGCCCCACCCCCTGCCTTTAGCCAGAAACAAATCGGTCAGGTGGTTTGCAGATTTGCTTTGGTTTAGAGAGGAGTATCAGCTTAGGTATCTCAGTTTGTTTGCTTAGAAGTGGAAGGTTCTGCTGTTCCACTTGTTTCTGTTCAGGTTCAACAGTTGCAGCTACAGGGGCTACAGGTTTGCCTGCTGAATCAAGTCGGGTTTCACCAACTGGAGCAGATGTTTCCCAGAAATCTCCCACTCTGACTGGAGATCTCTGGAAATTTAGTTCCTTGGATTTGGCTTCTTTAATCTGGTCAGCGTGTCTCTTCCAGATTCCATAGGAAGATTCAACATCATAGGTCAGTGGTCCTCGATGCTTGATGAGTCTTCCCAGGAGCAACTTTCGTATCCCACAGTAATTTCAGACCCAAGCAGTCTGATCCAGATTAAATTCACGAGCTGGTTTACTTGTTTCACTTGACCTTTTCTGATCAAGTTGCCTTGAGCCAATCTTTCCTTTCAAATCTGGACACAGCAAATCCATTCTGGTATGCAGCCATCTTCCAAACATCAGCTCAGCAGGATATACGCCTGTTGTTGAATGTAGAGTGTTATGATACATCATCAAAAAGCTCTTCAGCTTCAACTTCCAATCTGTTTGCCTCCTCCCCTTCAATTTGGCTGTTTTGAATGTCTGGACAAAGCGCTCTGCTTCACTATTTGAGGATAGGTGGTAAGGTGAGATGAGAATCCGCTTGATCCCATTGTTTTTCAGGAATTTTTGAAATTCACATGATGTGAACTGTGTGCCATTGTCAGGCACAATCTTCTCGGGCAATCCAAAAGTAGTGAACACATTCCTGAGAGCATCAGTGGTCTTTACTGAAGTAGTCGACTTCATGGGAATAACATGAGGCCACTTTGTGCGGGCATCCACAACAATCAGGAACTTATGCCTGAGAAGTAGTCTGGCAAAGTCCACATGGAGTAGCTGCTGAGGGTGGTCAGGCCAAGCTCACGGATGTAATGGGGCAGATGCAGGAGAAGACTTCATTTCTTGGCATGGGGAGCAATCACTGATCATGCCTTCAATGTCTTTATCCAAATGTAGCCACCATATATGCAGACGAGCTGATGCTTTCATTTGGACAATTCCCATATGATTGAGGTGAAGTGCTTCTATCAATCGTATTTAGAATTTTGGAGGAATAACAACTCTGATTCCCCATAACAAACAACCATCTTGCAGAGTCAGCATAAATATACACTTATAGTAAGGTCTAAGCTCATTAATCACTTCTTGGGGTGCACACAAAACTTTCTGTGTGTACAGGTAAACTTTAGAGAGCACAGCATTCCTCTGTGATTCAAGTTGAATTTGATCCACTTTAACAGGTAACATGTCTATCTGGTTCACCTTGAAAGCAGTAACTTCACTTCGGGTTGTGGAGCTTTGGTGTAACGGGAGTCTGGAAAGTGCGTCTGCATTTCCATGATTCTCAGTGGAGTGAAATGTAATTTCGTACTGGTCAGCAGATAAGATCAGTGACCACCTTTGTAGGTGGCAAGTGTCAAGGTTTATGACTTCAGGCTAAGCAGCCAGGTCAAAGGCTTGTGGTCTGTGAATAACATGAATTTATGCCCATACGAATATTGGTGGAATTTCTTGACCCCATAGACTAATCTAATCTAAGCTTCCTTCTCAATTTGGACATAATTTTGATCTGCCTTGGGCAAAGTGCATGAGGCGTTTCCAATAGCCTTTCACGGCCATCAGGAAATGTGTGGGAGATGACAGCTCCAACACCATATCCAGATGCATCACAAGCTAGGCTGACAGGTAACTTTTCATTGAAATGTGCCAAGAGTTTAGCAGAAGTGAGCTCTTGCTTGAGTTCCTTGAAATTTTCCTGACAGGCTTGTGACCAATCCCATTTTGCATTCTTCTTCAGCAGATTATTCAGTGATGCTGCCTTGTAGCCAAACTGGAAATGAACTTGCCCTAGGTCAGGATTTTCTGGTGGTTGGACGAGCTCAGCAGTCAGACCCGGGAGTAGTCGGGAAGCTGACCGCTGCCCACGACCGGGCTCTGATCACGATTTCACGATGGCTGGTCAATTAACAGCCAGCCAGCGTGAAGCACGAGCTGCAGCGCTCAGCGCTCAGCGCTGCCGGGCTGGGAGGCAGGAGGAGCATGAGCACTGAAGTTCACGCATGCGTGCGAGTGTGCACAGTAAAAGCTCCTTGAGGCACAGAGCTGCCTCAGGGGGCTGAAGCTTTGTGAACATAAAAAATAAAGAATTTTTAAAATGTTAATAACATGTCCTCTCATGTGACTCTGTCACATGAGCAGGGACATGTTACAAATTAATTTGAAAAATTGTTTTTTTTTTAAATCACTGATGGAAACCTCATCCCTCCCGTGAATGAGGTTTTGCAAAAAATCCAAAGGTCGCTTGGCCTTTTCGCCTGACAACCAACTGTAAGGTTGGACAGGCAGCAAAAAAATTCACTTAATTATTACTTTAATGGCTTTAATAAGCCTGTTAAGTGTCGGCAGGCGCACTGCCAACTCCCGTGTGTGCCCGCCGACCGAAATATCGCACGAGTGCAGGATGACGTCGGGACACTCGCCCGACATCATCTCGTGTCATTTTGTGCTCATTCAGATCGGGCACCCACCCAATGAGCGCAATATCCTGCCCATAGTAATTCACAAGTCCCAAAAACAAACAAAGCTCCTTAACCTTTTTGTGTTGTGGTGCTTTCACCACCTCCTCCACATTTCTGGGTGAGGTTAAGGGGCCAGTTTCGTTGATCACATGTCTCCACTGAGGGCTTCAGGAATGAGCATTTGGATTTCTTACAGCAGATGCCATATTTTTCCAGTTTACGCAGGACCCTGCCTAGGTTCCCTAAATGAGTTGGGAAGCTTTTCTCGGTGATGAACATGTCATCTTGGAAGCAGGTTACACCAGGGAGGCCCTGCAGTATTTTGGCAATGGCCTGCTGGAATAAGGCTGGTGATGACAGGATTCCAAATGGTAGTCGTTTGTATTGATACAGGCCTCTGTGTGCGCTGATGGATGTAAACTTCCTGGAATCTTCGCTCAGCTGCATTTGCTTTGTGAATAATTCACTTCCATTCAGAGCAGCGAACAGGTCCTCAATTTTCGGTAGCGGGTACTGATGCACTTCCAGGAAAGGATTAATGGTGATTTTATAGTCACCACATATTCTGATAGACTCGTCATCCTTCATTACTGGGGCTATTCGAGCAGCCAACTCTGCATAATCAACTTTCTCAATTATCTGAAAGTTTTCAAGTCGTTCTAGTTCCTTCTCAATTTTCTGTCACATTGAGTAGGGAACTGAATGTGGTTTGAAGGACCTTGGAGAAGCTTTGGCCTTCACAGCAAGTTCGGCTTCAATGTCTTTAATAACTCCAAGGCTTTCTTCAAAGACATCAGTATGCTTGTCAAACAAGGACTGCAATATGGGGTAGAAATGCACTTTATTTTATTCCAGTCCAGCTGAATTTCTTTTAGCCAGTTCCTGCCCATAAGCGATGGACGATCCCCTTTCACAATGATAAGTGGCAACCTTGCTATTTGATCTCCATACTTAGCTTGAGCGAACATTTTTCCGAGTATATTCACAGGCTCACCAGTGTAGGTACTAAGCTGGAGGAGGGTCTTCTCCAATGGGCATTTCTTGAAAATTTTCTCCCGTGTCTTCTCTGAAGCAACAGAAACAGGTGCTCCAGTGTCAACCTCCATTTCAACCACTTCACCATTTAAGGCAATGTGAACTTTCAGTCCTTCATCTAGTTTCAGATCAGACTGAATGCAATACAATTGTTCTTCCTCACTATCGCTGTTAGTTTCACTTTCTGTCTCATCTGGACTCACATTACTTTTGTATTTTGTTCCCAAGTAATGTGTCTTTTTAATAAGTAAACTGCCTATTTATTTTCAAGCACGACTTCTCTGTGTGCTCCTCGTGATGCCCGTTCTTGGCGGTACTGTTTTACTGTGATCAGCCTTTGATCTACATTTACGCTGTATGTGTCCATTTTTCCACAGTAGAGGCAATCAGCGGTTTTCCACTTACAGGCTTCAGCATTATGCCCTATTCCATTACAGCGGTAACATGTTTGGAAGCGAGTATACCCTGACTTTACTATTTTAACTTTGGCATTGTTAGAATGCACTTTCAAATCTCCAGCTTGTTTCTCTGCCATTTCTATGCTTTGAGCAATCTCAAACGCTTTCTTCAGTGTCAACTCTTGCTCCGCTAACAATCTACGCTGAATTCTTTCATTTCTTAGTCCACAAACCAAGCGATCATGCAATGCTTCTTCCAGGTAACCTTTAAAATCACAATATTCTTCTCATTTTCTCAACCCAGCCAGGAACTAGGAAACTCACTCACCCTCATGCTGTTCTCTTCAGTGAAACTTGAATCTCTCAGCAATAATTGCTGGTCTGGGATCGAAGTGCTTTTTCAAAATGACGACAAGCTCTTTAAAGTTCTTATCTGCTGGCTTGTCAGGAGCAATGAGATTTCTCAGTAAAGTGAAATTTTTCATTCCAATGTCTGTAAGAAGCACTGAAGCCTGCTTTTCCTCTTCAATCTCATTCACAATGAAAAACTGTTCCATTTGCTCGACATAAATTACAAAGTCCATAGTAGCTGGATCTAAAGCCCCTAATAATGATGACAGTCACTTCTTAACAATTTAGAATACAAGTGCACACACACACATATCTGCTTCTGAACCCCTGCTTCCTGTGTAAAACCAGAAGGTTCCTTTGTTCTTTTTCTACCAGAGGGTAATATATCCTGGACTTAGCACATCCTACTGGCAGGTTTTTTATATAGCATTCTTTTTAACTAAAATGTCCTTTTACAAAGAAGCATAAACGTTAAACAAACATCACAGAAATAAAAAACTAGAGTCAATTGATTATGAAATCAATCCTCAGAGACCTGTCAATTAGGCCATGCCCTGTAACAGAAAAAAAAGGGTTTTAAAGTGGCCTCGCAGCTCTCAGAAATCAATCCGAGCACAATGGCAGCCATTACTGTCTCGGAGCTTGTGACCCCAAAATCATTGTGTCCCACAATTTGGGAAGCCCTAGCTTAAGAAGCTCAATACCATCCAGGACAAAGCAGTCTGCTTGATTGGCATCACATCCACTACATTAAAAAAAAAGCCTTTTTACCACTAACACTGCAACAATTCACCAAAGCTTCTTTGACAGCCCCTTCCAAATGCATTTCCTCTATAAGGTAGACAATGGCAGTAGACACAAGGGAACATCACCACCCGCAAGTTCCCCTCCAAGTCACACACCGTCCTGACTTGGAAATATATCAGCATTCCTTTATTGTTGCTGGGTCAAAATCCTGCACTCCCTCCCTAGCAGCACCTACAACACACTGTTAGGATCCCAGCTGATGTTAATACTGGACAAGTCAGATCCCAAAGTGAAACCTGGCTTGATAGATCCTAACTTGGTTTTTTTTTTGGGAACCTTTAACATAAAGAATAAAACATTTATTAAACAAGGAAAATAATAAATTATATTATACTAGACAAAAAGGTTGGAAAGATCTCAATACAAACAAAAGAAAATTATTCAAACTCACCCTATTTCTTTTATCCCAGCAATATGCTTACAGACAAAAATGCAGTGAAGATTTATCACTGTCTTAACACTAAAACTTCTTGCTTGGGCTGGCCCAGTGTAAACGGTTTCCTTCCAGTAGATTTCTGAGCATTCACTGGATGCTTTTTCCCTAACTGGTATCTCTCCCTGAGACACCCAAAACCGCACTCTAAACTCACTAGTACTTCAACTACAGAGCAAACACATGAGTTCACTAAACTCAGTTCCCTGGCAGCCTTGCTGGATTTCTTACTGTAGAGCTTAGGATTCTTTTCTTCACTCTCTGACATATACACTCTGAACTTCTTTTCTGTCTTTCTCTGTGCCTTTGTGTGTCACTAGATCCCTGCCGCTAGGCAACAGCACAGTTTTTTCTACTTTGTATTTTTCGTTCTAGAATCACTAAACTACTAACCCCTTTGTAACCCATCTCTTCACTTCAAGAGCTGTAAAACCTCATTAAGAATGCATGTATACAAACAAATCCAGAAAATCTAATCTTTTTGCTAAGATGCCCTCCAGACTTCCCGGCACCAAGCCCACAAAAAAACTAAATGAAACTGAAACCATGTTTAACCTTTCTTGACACATAAATATAAATTAAACTTGAAGTTATACATTGTTCCTGACAATGCAATCTGCAACAATTCAAGAAGGCGACTCACCACCACCTTCTCATGGGTAATCAGGGACGGGCAGCAAATTCTGGCCTTGCTGGCGATGCTCACATCCCATCAATCAATAAAAAATTAACAGACCTGAGATTGTTAGGCCCACAGTTCTTCAAGGCATTGTTGCTCATTAAGCAATTCGCCTGGAGTCGCTAACTGAATCTGGAAAAATAGATCTATCACTAAGGGCTTGGCTTCTTTCCACTTAGCTGCAGATAACCCTGCAAGGCAAAGTAATAATGAATGGGTTCTGATAAATTACTCAGCCTTAAATTCCAGCAATGTCTCTCCTCCCCCTACTTGGGGTCCTTGCATCTTGCCTGTGTCTAACTTCTCTGAACTTGAATAAATAAGATGACTCCCTGCAGGGAAAAAGAATGATCAAACAACCCGCATGCAATTCTCAGCAGTTTCATCTGAGGTCTTTTAACTAGGATGATGGGTTTCTGCACATGTCATTTACCCAATAGACCAAAAAATACATCACAAATGCTAGAGGAACTGTTATTATGCAACAGCTTGAAATATCAAAAACAAAATATTAAAAATTCATCCAATGCCAAGGCCAAAATTTAATTTTATTCGAAGCAATATCAAACAACTATCGATGATTAATGGATAGAAATTTCTAAACCCTGCTGTTTCAGTTCTCTGACCAATAGTAAGGCAACTTGACAGTTATAAATTACATTTTGAAATACAAAAGCTAAATCTTTATAAAACACTGGTTATGCCCCAACTAGAGGATCATGGCTAATTCTGAGCACCATACTTTAGTGAAGGCTTTAGAGCTGGTATAGAAGGAATTTAACAGGTTTGAGGGGATTCATTTATTTGGGAGAGGCGACAGAAGTTGGGATTGTTTTCCCTAGGGCAGAGAAATTTAAGGGGAGATTTCATCCAGTTGTCTAAAATTATGAAAGGTTTTGATAAAGTAGGTAAGGAAAAACTGATTCCATTGGCTGGAGGATCAGTAACAAAGGACACAGCTTTAAAATAACTGGTAAAAGGTTGGGGTGGGGTTCAAAAGTTAATTTTAAAAAGGAAGAAAATCACTACTTAAAATGGAAAAAAAATGTAGGGCTATGGGGCTATGGGGAAAAAGCAAGGAATGAGACTAATTGGCTGCTCTTTCAAACAGCATAATGGATCGAATGACTTCTGGCTGTGATGTATGATCCTATTAATCCATGATCTGTGCCAAATATGTTTTTAAAGTAATGCAAAATCTCATTAATTGGAATTCCAGAATATAATATTCCAACGAAGCAATGATTTTGCGTATTAGTAAAATGTTTTCCATCTTTGCCCTGCTGAAGAATGCCCTTTGGCAACTGAACCGCAGAAGTGTTTACACTATGGTCTCAAATCTACACTGCAGTAGATAGTCAGCTGAGTTCTTGGTCGGTCATTGACCCTTTCATACACCATCTTTAGCATTACTTGTGAAACTTCACAGCAATGGTCAGAATTTTCCATCCCCGTTGGTATTGGGCGTCATGGCAGGAGTGAGCGGACAATATGACAAGAAGGCCAAAAATCAGTTTCACCCCGTCATGAAACCAGTTTGCAATTATCCGTTCCACCTGTCAATGGCAGGCTGCATTTCTCACCGCTGCACATCGAAAAGGTCATTTTAATACATTTGCATCTAATTATAAGCTCTGCTCGCTGGAATCAACCCCCCATGTGAAATTTACCACCCTCATCAGCAGAAAAATACACCGGCCCAGAACACATCTTGACAAGTGGTGACATGCAGAAGTCGGGACTTACCGTTAAGTCCTTGCTCACATGGAGGACATCTGAGGAGCAGAAGATGCTGGAGCCCCTACAGCTACCAGACCCCGGAGGAACACATGCAATGCATGCTGGGTGGGTTTATATGGACATGTCTCTATTGCGAAGCAGCTCATGGAAGGTGGAAGGCCTCTGTTGATGTCTGGGGTCTGCTTTGGGACATCAGTATCTTGGGCATGGTCTGCTGCAGATGATCATTGAGGCAGTGGAGAGGAAGGTCCAGCTGTGAGTGGGAGAGGAATGTGTACCAGGGGATGAGGTTGCGAGGAGGGGAAAGAAGGTTTTGGGGGGGGTAAGGTTGGGAGCGGGTAATGATGGTGTCAGGGAAGGGTGAAATTAGAAAGGGGAGAGGGAGTATGGGGGGGAAGGGGGTGTAACAGGGGGGAATGCAGCAACTGGCGAGGAAGGTGTAGGGGGGCAGGAAGATATAAGGGAAGGAGTTCAGAGGGAGGAAGGACTTCGGGGGAGGAAGGAATTTTGAGGGGGGCAGGAGTCTGGGGGGAGGAAGGAGTCCGGAGGGAGGAATGGGTCCGGAGAGAGAGGGAGTAAGGGCTGAAGAGGGAGTAAAGGGGGGAATGTGTAGATAGATGTGCAAGGGAGTGGTCTGTGGAGTCGATGACTGCCTCCTGGGGATTGAACTGAGAGTTGGCATGGTAGGAGGGAATAGTGAGTATGACAGAAGGCTGAGTGAGCCAGTAGAATGGAAGGGTGAGGGCGCAATGATAGAGGTAGAAGTGGTGGCGAGAGAGGTTGATGGGGACTTGGAGGCAGACACGGACCCTGGGGGTGGGAAGGAGTTTAGGGAGGTCAATGTGGATGGGAGTGGGATTCTCAGGAAGATAGGAAATGTGTTTGTTCACCTGGACATCCTGGAAAGGCAAGGATTCTGGTTGGTTGGTGATGGTGAGGAGACGGAAGGTGATGCCAGGTGGGGGAAAGGACATGAATGACTGGGGGAGGTGAAAGGACTGTGGAGCTGGAAACAAACATTACAACAACCATGTTTCTGAAATCGAAAATGAGCGGAGCTTTATATTGGATGGGTACAGGTGTTGCATGGGAGTGTGATCAGTGGGTGGGCGGAGATGCAGCTCAGCTCAGATGGACAACTGAGAGAGCACCCCAGCAGGCAGCATTGAAAATGCTCAGGACATTGAGATGAGTGTGATGGAGGAAGGTTCTGTGTGTCTGGGAGAGGGCTTGCACCAGGCTCCGAAAGGCCCTGCCATGCATACACTTCCCCCTCCAGAATCGCTTGTGGTCCAGCTGCGTGCCACTGAACTGTTAGTGGCGGGAGTGGGGGTGATGCATGGGGAGGACTTGCGAAGCCTGTCATTGAAGCTGAAAAACACCATTACACATTATTCAGTGAAAATTTTTAGATTTTCAGATTATAAAGTGACAAAATGTGTTCACCCATGTAAGCACTTGTGATCAGAAATTCTTAACTTTTCTAGGCTGTCCTCCTGTGGGCTGGCTGCTCCCTCTGCAGTGACAGAGGATGAGGTAGAGGGGGTCACAGGCAAAGGGGACTTGGAGGGAGCAGACAGCCTCTGAGATTCCTGAGAGGATGACCCAGGGGTGTCCAGCTGCTGCTCCTCCTACCTTCAAGTGCCTGAGGGCCCTGGCCTGACTCCTTGATGGGAAGGAGCACCTGGAGGGACATCAAGGTGGCCTGTTTCCCTCTCATGTTCCCAGTGCAGGAACTTACCTATGGCTACCACAATGGAGTGCAGGTGTGTGTGCATCTCTGCATTCTGCTGGAGCAGGGTCGCCCTTCCCATGGACACCTCCATACGCACACATGTGGGCACCACTTCTTCAGAGAGCAGACAGATGATGTCTTCTGACTCACAAGCCACTCTGTTGGGGGCTTCCAAAGTTCCGTGTGATGCTCCCCCACCTTCTGCTGACTCTCCAGGGTGAGTTGGAAGAACGAATCCAGAGGCTCATCATCTGACTCAGACCTCACAGATGCCTCTTCCCCAGCAGTCCTCTGAGCGCTGGGGAGCTTGGCTGAACCTGCCTCCTCCTGCTGTGGACACGTTACCGTGTGGCGACTACCAGATTGTGAACCCGAGCCTGTTCTAACTCTAGATCCCACCGAGGTGTATTTCTCTGCGTTGGTGGAGACTGAGGGTAAGCGCTGTGACAGCGTCAGTGCAGACTCGATAGGCCGAAGGGCCTCTTCTGCACTGTGTGATTCTGTGATTCTGCGATTCGGTGACAGGTCTTCCAGGCTGCTTATTTCCAGCTCTTCAATGGAGGAGGTGTCCTTTTGGCTGGAGGTGAGGACCTGGATGGAGCTGAGGACATCGGTCGCTTGGCAGGGCTCCCTGTGAATCAAATTAGAGATAATTGGTGCATGGCAGCAGGGTCAAAAGCAATGGAGAGAGCACTCACAATTGCGTTGAGAGAGCGATGATGTGGTGCAGAATTCTCATGTGGGTGTTCGCCACCAATCTCACCGTTCCACAGGCAGTGTCCACATCCTCATCAGTCAGTGCGATGGCATGCTTCTCAAAGTAAGTGAGGGTTTTAATGTGGGCCACTCCACATCTGATCTGGGACCTCTCCCTGCTGTTGTGAGCCAGCTTCTCCTGCACGAAAACAGATGGAGAGAGTGTGAGCAGGACACATGGCACTGCGCGGAATGTTTGTGTGGTGAGCGAAGGCATGACGGGATGAGGACATGAGCTCCAGAGGATTTGAGCCTGATGGAGGTCTGAGGGTGTGTGTGAGAATTAGTAGTTTTGGTAACTAGATGAATTGTCCCTCCCTCCTGTCAATCACTCATCATGTGATATGATTATGAAGGCTTCGACCAATAAGCTTATTGCGTGAATAATCCAGTGGGCAGGACTTCCCACAGAGATCGCGTCTAGTGTGCAAGCACCTCCTAAATAAAGTTTAGCCTTTTCTTCACCAAACTTGCCACTCCATCAAGCTGTTAGATGTGGTAACGAGGAGAAAACCGACCTCTGCTGCACACTTCACCCTGGTTGATGTGAGTAAAACAAAGTCGAACAAGACTTACCAGTCATGACACAATTTGGAAGAATCAATTCATACAAATGTTAACATTGAGGATTGGAGTCAGTATGCTGAGCAACTTGGGTTCTATTTTGTTGCAAACGAGATTAGTGCTGAAGAAAAACATAAAGCTATCCTGCTGAGTGAACGTGGAAGCAAAACGTATAACCTGATTTGAAACCTGACTAACTGAGCACACCAGGTTCTAAGTCACACAGTAAGCGAGTGGAACTCGTGAAATCGTACTTTCAGCCCAAACCATCTGTGATAATTTGAGAGTTTGTACCCTGGGAGAGTCCATTGCTACCTTTGTGGTGAATCTGAAACATCTAATCAAATACCGTGAGTTTGGGGTTGCCTTGAATGACAAGCTGTGGGACAGACTTGTGTGCGGAGTCAGGGACGATGTCATACAGCGGCGCTTGCTAGCCAAATCTGGCACCGATTTCAAGCACACCCTGGAACTTTCTCTTGCTATGAAAAGTACTGCGAAAGGCTCACAGGCTTTGTAGCATGTGGATAATGGCATCGTATTCCATGTTGAACGGGAACCTGCCGCTGAGATGGTGCACAAAACAGAACAGCAGATTTGAAATGCGATTCTATGCACACTACACGAAGACTTTGGGAGCCTAATGGTAATATGTCAACTAATAAGATATGCATTTGCTACAGATGTCGGAGAAATCATGGAGCAGATGTTTGTAGATTCAATGAGGCAGAGTGCAATTCCTGCCACAGGAAAGGACACCTGGTGAGGCAGTGCAGAACAAAGGATAGGCAAACAGCAAAATCACAAACAAGTCTAATTGAGCGATACAGCAAACGTTGAGGCTGCTACTATTAATGTATACTTTCTGTATCATGTGACTGATGTTAAATCTGAGCTCATTATAGTGATGGTGCAAGTGAATAGCAAGCAACTGCAGATGGAGGTGGATACCTCCAGTGCTTCAACTACTGTTGTTGGGGAGCACAAGTTCAAGTACCTCAGTGAAGGGAGTCAGCCATTGACATTGGAGCGGACATCCGCCAAGCTGAGAACTTACACTAGAGAATCCATTCAGATCAAAGGCATTGCTGCTGTCCCAGTCTGCTACAAACAACAGACAGCCCAACAGCATGCGATAATCGTACAGGGGGAGGGGCCGAGTCTTTTGGGTCAAGATTGGCTGCAGAAAATAAAACTTGATTATTCAGAAATATTCCATTTGAATTCCAATGGAATTCCACAGCTCTTGAAGAAATATGATGCTGTTTTTCAAGACAAATTGGGAAAACTGAAGGGCATGCAAGCTAAAATGCTCGTCCATCCCCAGGAAGCACGACGTTTCTTCAAGGCCAGAGCAGTGCCTTACTCACTAAAAGAAAAAGTGGAAGCAGAGTTGTGTAGGTCGGAAAACCTGGGAATAATTCAGCCTGTCCATTTTTCTGAATGGGCCACACCCACAGTCCCAATATACGTATATACAGTGACTACAAACTGACAGTCATCAAAGCAGCAAAGTTAGACAAATACCCCATTCCTAGAATCGATGACCTGTACACCAAGTTAGCAGGAGGCAAGTCATATGGAGAGAGTCCTGCAGGGACTTCCAAGTACGTAGGTGAAGTTCTCATCACTGGACTAACTGAAGCTGGACATTTAGCCAACCTTGAGGAAATGTTGAGAAAATCTATGGAAACAGGTGTGCATTTGAAGCAAGAAAAATGCACATTTCAAGCATCGGAGGTAACCTACCTGGGTCAAAGAGTGAATTTTATGGGGCTGCATCCTATTGAAGGCAAGGTCCAAGCAATGAAAGCATTATCACCCTCTAATGTGATGGAGCTTAAAACTTTCCTAGGTATGATAAATTACTATAGCCATTTTTTACCAAATCTATCCACTGTACTGGCACCACTACATTTGTTGCTGAGGAAGAACCACCTCTGGGGGTCACAGCAAGAAGAAGCCTTTGTAACAGTGAAGAAACTGCTTCATTCATCATGCATGGTGGTACATGATGACTGTCATGAAGCTATCATATTTTTCATAATATTATTGTGGGATATTGTAAAGTAGGCTTATGTTTGTGCCTTTCTGTGTATGGATAGTTCTGCCTGTGTGGCTGATTTAATTAAATTAGAGACAGATAGATTGCAAGGTTGAAATTATCAAGAGAGTTAGGTATGAAAGGGCATGTGAAATGCCAATGAGTGAGCTAAGGTAAAGTCAGCAGATAGGGGATGAATGAAATTTTTATTTTAAGAAAAGTGGAGTGGTGTTTGGTTTTCAAAGGAATGGTCGGATGTTTACAATTCACAAGATAAATAATGCAGGCTATTACATTAATTTTTCCCAAAAGGGCTGACCATAATGACAACATAAAAGATTTTTATATTCTGGGAAAAGTAAATTGCAAAGACATGTGGGAACGATGGGATTTACAAATCAAAGAAGGGAAAATATATTTAAAGAAGGAGGGAAGGCTATGAGGGGTGGCCGTGTAATATCTGAAAGGTACACCATGTGAAACGGACTTGAGGAAAAGCCTCTAGCTACTTTGCAGAAGTCTGCTGTTCCAGTAACCAAAGTTGCGTTAAAAGCCTTTGGAATTCCATTATCGAGTGGGTGCTTGGGGTAACCTTGTTGGATTGTCACAATAAATTTACAATTTATTTTGGACTGTTGCCTTAAAGGGAGTGTATAGTTGGGAGTCTGGTTAACTAGAAATTTTGGGAGTTGTTATAATATTAAGAAACCACATAATTGTAATCTTCTGTATGTGTTTTATTCTTTTCTTTTGTTAATAAATGTTTTAATTTAATTTTTAAAATCTCTAAAGGTATTAGTGGACTCACTACTTCTGAATTCAGTGCACAAATCTTCTTGTAAAAAATACAAATTACAAAACTGTTGTGATAGCGTGGCCAAGTTTCCCTTGTGGATTTGGTTAGCCTGGCAAATACTGCCTGCTGGATCATAACATGACCCATCTAAAGAGCTAGTGTTAACATGTGATGCTTCTCCTTATGGTGTAGGAGCCGTTCTATCACATCAAATGGAGGATGGATCAGAAAGACCCACTGGTTACGTTTCAAGAAAACTTTCCCAAGCTGAAAAGGGCTACTCTCAGTTGGAAAAAGAAAGATTATCGGTTGTATTTGGTGTCAAAAAGTTTCACCAATACCTACAAGGGTGACATTTTGCAATTGTGTTTGACCATAATCTGCTGACAGGTTTGTTCAGCAAAGGCAAAGCTATTCTACCTATAACTTCAGCGAGAATCCAACATTGGGCTTTGACACTATCAGCTTATGAGCACACATTCATGTACCACCCTGGCTCACATATAACCAACGCAGATGCCATTAGTCATCTTCCATTACCGGGTAATCTTGTCAATACACCAGTTCCACAAGAGTTAGTGTTATTGTTAAATTTCTTGGATTTATCACCCGTATGTGCCAAAAAGATCAAGACTTGGACAAACAGAGACCCAGTAGTGTCAAAAGTCAAAGACTTTGTTTTATGGCCAAGAACAATGAGTTGCTGCCATTTTATTCCAGAAACACTGAACTGAGTTGTCAAGATGGAATTTTGCTGTGGGGTTCAAGAGTCGTGGTCTCATCACAGGGTAGAGGGTGACTCTTGCCAGAGCTCCACAGTGTACACCCAGGCATAGAACCATAGAGCCATAGAAAAGTTACAGCACAGAAAGAGGCCATTCGGCCCATCTTGTCCATGCAAGCCCAAGGACACCCAGGTGCCCTTTCTAATCCCACCTTCCTGCACCCGGCCCATAGCCCTGCAGCTTACAGCACTTTAGGTGCAGATCCAGGTACTTTTTAAAAGAGTTTAAAGTTTCTGCCTCTACCACCAACTTGGGCAGCAAATTCCAGACACCCACTACCCTCTTTGTAAAAAAGTTCTTCCTCATGTCCCCCCAACACCCTCTTCCACTTATCTTGAATCTATGTCCCCTGGTTCTTGAATTCTCCATCAAGGGAAACAATTTTATCCTGTCCACTCTATCTATTCCCCTCATAATCTTGTACACCTCAATCAAGTCACCTCTCAGCCTTCTTTGTTCTAAGGAAAATAACCCTAACCTATCCAATCTCTCCTCGTAGCTACACTTTTCTAACCCTGGTAACATTCTTGTAAACCTCCTCCGCACTCTCTCCAGAGCTATTATGTCCTTCCTGTAATGTGGTGACCAGAACTGCACACAATCGAAGATGAAGATGCTGGCACATAGCTACGTCTGGTGGCCAGGAATAGACAGTGACGTCAAGAGCATGGTTAAACACAGTTCCCTTTGCCAGCAACACCAGAAGCTACCTGTTTCAGCAACTCTTCACTCATGAGAATGGCCTGGTTGACCTTAGGCTGCATATTGGCCATGAGGGACCATTTCTAGGCAGCATATTCCTATTAATCATCAATGCACATTCAAAATGGCTTGATGTCTATGAAGCAAAAATGCAATCTTCAACTGCAGCTATTAAAAAGCTGTGTTATTCCTTTGGTATACCCGGTTTACCTGAGGTTATTGTTTCTGATAATGGAACAGTTTTCACCAGGATGGAATTTCAGAGATTGATGGACATGAATGGTATCTGGCACATAAAGACAGCTTCCTGCCATTCTTCATTCAATGGTTTTACCGAAAGAGCTGTCCAGATCTTTAAAGCTGGTATGAAGAAGTTATCTAGATGTACTTTAGAGTCTCGCCTTTCCATATTTCTCTTAATTTACCATACAACACCATGTAGTACTACGGGCTCAACACCGTCAGAGTTACTGATGAAACACAACTTGTGTATGTATTTAGTATGGTGTTTCCAAATCTAGAGGGGAAGGTGACACAGAGCCAGAATAATCAAAAATTGAACTATGATCTACACAGCAAGGCTCATAGGCGACCCTGTGCAGGTGCGGAGCCATCATTTCAGAGTCTGGTCCATTCTCTTTTCAGGTGCAAGTTGAAGACAGAATTGTACGTAAACACATAGATCATATTAAAGCTAGAGAAACATCCCAACATATGCAAGATCAATCCGTGATTGATATTTCACCGCCGATTTCTGAGGGGTGTGATCGTCCTAGAGCTGATATTCCAGACGTATCTAATGAGATGTCAAATACAGAACTACCCAGTTCCAACGATGTATCTCCTAGTGCAGCTCCAGATCCCATTAACCCTGTTAAGGAACCTTCTTTGGTAGAGCTAAGCCACTCTAACCGTCTCCGCCGAGCTCCTCAGTGACTTGATTTGTAATCACCAGAGACTGTACAAATGTTTGCTAGTTTTTCTGACTTTTTTTATTGTAAATGTAAGAAACTTAAAGGGGGAGGAAGTGTAGTAACTAGATGTATTGTTCCTCCCTCCTGATAATCACTCACCGTGGGACTTCAACGAATAAACTTATTGCGCGGGTAATCCTGTGGGCGGGACTTCTGACGGAGAGATTGCGTCTAGCGTGCAAGCACATCTACATGCCTCCTAAATAAAGTTTAGCCTTTTCTTCGCCAAACTTGCTGCTCCATCAAGTTCTTACAATGGTGTTGTCCTTTGAGGTATGAGATCCCTGTGGATGTGTGATGGGTTTGTGAGTGTGTGAGTTGAGAGTGAAGAAAAGAGTGACTTACCCTAGCGGAACAGCATTCACCCTAATTCGGCACTGGATTGCTGTCCTCTTTTGCAGGGTGTTGGTGCTGACCACTGCTCCCCATGCTGGACTGGTGATCTCGCCTGTTGGCCTTCAGCCAGAAAGGGGGCAGAGGACATCACGGCAGGCATCCACTACTTCCAGTAGGCGCTTGAGGGAGCAGTATGTTTCCTTCCTTTGGCAGCCATCAGTTCCCAGCAACTTCCTATCCCTTGAAGAGTGCTAGCTCTGTGCAGGGGTACCCTTTAAATATGACGCCCAGATTACTGAAGGTCTGAGGCGACGGCAGGATGGGTGAATCAGAGGCCACCCCGACAGCAACCTGGCGTGTTTCCCTGGAATGAATTATTAATGAGGCAGGATGCGCTGGGAATGGGACAATACAGCATGAAAAGCCACCATTGTGGCTGGCTGGTAAAACATCCTTTTTCCCGCCTGCTACCGTACCTAGTGCAAATATGGGATGATTCTGCCCATTGTTTCAAATAATGTGCAAATGATGAATCACATTGAAGATCTCTTTACATGTTGGAATAACTGGGGAAATCAGGCAATATTATTACACACCTGATGACTTTCACTATACCACAGTTATATTGCAACTGGCTCAAGCCAACTGCATATTAATTTCAAAGCACCTTTTTGTCTCTTATCACATGTAGATAGAAAGTTAAATATCCTGTCAGCTCTTTCATCATATTAGCAATGAAAAATATAGTCCAGTGGATCATGATTATTAAAGTTTTAAAGAAGTTTGCTTTCAACTCATTACAGTTGTACTGTGCTCAGTGTATGAGACAATCTTCTTTAGTTCTCTCATTCTTGATCAAACCCTAAACTCACAGGTGTTTGACCACAGTAAAACCAGAATATTTTGCATTGTTTTGTAATGACTGTGATGTGCAGTATAATTGCCTAAAATCTTATCATATTTTTATTATATATATTTGAAGTGCTATAAATGCCATTCTGAGTTCATCTTTTACTGGTCAGTTAATTCCAAAGTCCAATTTAATCAGGTTCATAAAAGGAAGATTTATATTTAACCTTTCACAACCTTAGGATGTTCCAAAGCGCTTTATCACCAATTAAGAACTTTAGAAGACAAGTCACTGTTGTAATATAAGGAACGTAGCAGCCAATTTGTGCATGTCAAGTTCCCACAAACATCTGTTAAATAAATGACCTGATCATTTTTTTAGTGATGTCTATTAAGGGATAAATGCTGACCAAGACACCAAGAGAACTCTCCGGTTCATCTTCGAATAATGCCATGGTATATTTTACATGCACCTAAGAGGGCAGACAGGACCTCAATTTAACATCTCATCCAAAAGATGGCATCTCTGACAGTGTCAGACTCCCTCAGTAGTGCATTGAAACACCAGACTAGATTATGAGTTCATAGCTCTGAAGTTGGGTTTGAAGCCACAGCCTATTGATTCAGAGGCAGGAATGTTACCACTGATTGTTCACTCAGTTGATTCCTGAGATGAGGGGGTCATCCTATGATGAAAGATTGGACAGATTAGGCCTGTATCCATTGACGTTCAGAAGAATGAGAGGCAACCTTATTGAAACATATAAGATCTTGAGGGGACTTGACAGGGTGAACACTGAAAAGATGTTTCCTCTTGTGGGAGAGACTAGAACTAGAGGACACAGTTTAAAAATAAGGGGGTTCTTCCATTTAAGATGGGGATGAAGAGAATTTTTTTCTCTCTCAGAGAGTTTTTAGTCTGTGGAACTCTCTTCCCTAGAGAGTGGTGGAGGCTGGGTCATTGAATATTTTTATAATTGAATTATATAGATTCTTGATTGACAAGGGAATCAAAGGGTATAGGGGGTAAGAAGGAAAGTGGAGTTGAGGCCACAGTCAGATCAGCCATGATCTTATTGAATGGTGGAGCAGGCTTGAGGGGCCGAATGGCCTACTCCTTCTCCTAATTCGTACGTTTGTATGTTCATATGTTCATATTATGACAGGAGTTGAGAAGAAGAGGATGAAAAGCTTTTCCAAAACACAAAAATGCAAAGAATACCACCATTTTAAATATTTATTTTCTATTCTATGCTTTGCCCTCCAATCACTTGCAATGTCACACATTGGTCACTGAATGCAAGTTTATATTCAGCCCTCTCATGATATTCAACAATCCCCAGTTATAAGTTTTTAAATCTCAATCACTTCAGCTGTAAAAGATTCAGTTCTTCAAGCATGACATTAACAGGCAGTATCAGTTCTGTGCTGTGGCTGAGTTAGTTACACTCTTGTCTCAAAATCAACAAGGATCCAGGTTCAAGGCCCACGTGAGAGTTTTAGCACAAAAATCAAGGTGGCCACTCCAGTGGCGTACTGAACTTTCAAAGGTAGTGAGCGGAATCGTCCCAGATTTGCTCAAAGTGCGGTAGCAGGCATGAAAAAAGACGTTTTACCCGTCGGCCGAAATGGTGGACTTTTGTGTTGTTACGCCCCCTTCCCACCTCATTAATTATGCAGCCACGGGAATCATACTGGCCAGAATTTTCCGGCTGACGTGTGGATGGCGGATGCGGATGACGTATGCTAATGTCGCGCGAGTGTGCCGACGTCAGCGCGCGCCATCGCGATAGTTCGCCCGCCATTAATTGAAGGGCTCGTTAAGCCCCTTAACTTGCCAATTGTCCATGATTTTGAGGGGCCCGTGCGAACTTCGGGTCGGCGCACGGGCCCAACGGGAAGGAGATTATTTAAGAAAACTTTGGCAATGTCGGGATATGTGGACTCAGAGGGGTTGTTCATGTTTTTGACAAAGTTATAATTGATGAAAGTGTTTAAAAGTTGCCTGTGTGATTGTTAGCAGTTCTCATCGATTTCCAAGAGCTTCTCGTGTACTTTGAAACCAGTCTGCAGACAATAATCTTTCTCGGGCCTGCAGCTTTCTGGAGGCCTCCATTTAGCCTGGGGATATGGGTTCTGACCTCTCCACAGGAGGCAGCTCCCCTGAGGAGGAAGGGAGGGATAGAATAAGGAGGAGGCCAGGACAGGACAATCTGCCTCCAGGGGAGCTACCTTTGGGACAAGCACAAGGGCGCAGGCACAAGGGGCGCAAGGCCAAGAGGTCCAAGGTGCAAGGGTCCGCAGAAGATGCCACTATCCTGCTGCCAGGGTATACAGGCGGCGAAGCAGCTACCTCAATATGACTGAGGTGCAGTGCCAAAGAAGGCTCCAACTGTCAAGGGAAATAGTCAACTATATCTGTCAGACGATTGGCCCTGAGATCTCCCCTAACTGTGTGGGAGGACACCCCATGCCAGCGACTCTGAAGCTCACAGCTGCCTCCACTTCTATGCCCCTGGCTCCTCCCAGGGCTCGGTGGGTGATCTTTGCGGAATCTCCCAATCAGCTGTCCACACTTGTGTCAAGCAGGTTACAGATGCTCTGTTCACACTTCCGCCACAACCAGGCAAGTCAGGCATAGCGAGCCAGAGGCTTTGTGGCCATTGCTGGCTTCCCCCGTGTCCAGGGTGCAATAGACTGCACACATGTGGCCATCAAGGCGCCAGCAGGTGAGCCCGGTGCCTTTATGTGCAGATAGTGTGTGATCACAGGATGCTGATTCTACAAGTCTGTGCAAGGTACCCAGGCAGCTCCCATGACGTCTACATCCTCAGACCCTCCCAGATGCCGGGGCTCTTCAGTGCTCCAGCTCGGCTGGATGGATGGCTGCTGGGTGACTAGGGCCATCCCCTCAGAAGGTGGCTCATGACGCCTCTCCGCCGTCCAATATCAGAAGCTGAGCAGCGCTACAATAGGAGCCACAGCACCACAAGGGCTGTGGTGGAGAGAGCCATCGGTCTTCTCAAGATGCGCTGCCGATGCCTGGACCACTCAGGGGCGCACTCCAGTACTCCCCAGATCGTGTCTCTGTGATAGTGGTAGTCAGCTGCGCCCTGCACAATCTTGCACTGGAAAGGGGGGATGCAGTTGATGATGAAGACCTTGACACCCTGGATGAGGCTGCACATGATGAATCCAGCAGTGCCTCAGAGGATGAGAAAGCACAGGGCGATGATGAGGGGCAGCACGCCGACCCGCAACTACACCAAGGAGCAAGGTTCCAAAGAACCTTCAGCTAGCTCCACACACGTGGATCAGCAGGAACAGCATTGTCTGGCACTTCCACACGTGGCACTTAGGTGCCACATCTTCCACCTGTTCAGCTGCAATAAGGGCTTAGTACAGAAACATCAATGTCCACTCAAACCCTCATGATAAATATGTGAAAAGGAAAAATGCACCACAAACAAAAGACCCTCAGCCAAGGTTACAAAGGTGGACTTTATTTTGCCCAAAACAGAAACACACACCACTTGTTAGCGATCACAAAAATATGGGTCCCTAATCTTAGGCCAACACAAAATCACCAGTGACATACCCGTGGAGTGCCTAACATGCCTTATGCTTACGTTTCCGGGTGCTACGTCTAGGTGCCACCCCATCACTTGGAGTGGCTTGTGAGACAGCCTGTTCACTCTGCTGTCCTGTTGGCCTCGATGACCTTGGCGGGTGTCTTCTGGCCCATGGAGGTTGTGATGGCCCCGCCTGGGAGGGAGTGGCCAGTTCTAAAACAGGCACCTCCCCGGTTGTCGCAGACTCAACGGAAGAAACGTTGACTGGCAGAGGGGTGGAGGAGCTGCTGCCCTCAACCGGAACGCACTGAGAGGAGCTCGCAGCGACGGCAGGCAGCTGCTGTGCCGACGTGAGGTCCAAATCTACCTTCCTGCTCAACGCAGATGCATGGGCACCGAGTGCTGGCGCTTGGTGTCCACAACATCTCCCACAATGGAAAACACCACCTGTGGCCAGAACCGCTATGAGGGCTTGCAGGTCAGAGCATAACCCAATCATATTTTGATCCATTTGGTGGAAGCCCCTCTCTATGAGAGTTGCCAATCTCTCATTGGAGGAAGCCTGAAGCTCTGCCCTGAGGGCCAAACCTTCACGTGCACTCTGCCTGGACTCCTCTGTCACAGAAAGCAACTGAAGCATTCCCTCATGCAACCCTGCCAGATGCAAACACACTTCCTGCCACCTGTCCTGCAGCTGCTGTAATGGGGACAACTCCAGAGGCACGTCATCAGTGCCGGACTCAGCATGTGCCTGGTCCCCTGCAGCCCTCCGGCTGCTTGTGCCATCAGCACTCTCTGCCCCTACCATCTCCTCCAACGATCGTGATGTGCCCTCTCCACTGTGACCCGGGACACTAGCCGACGGTAAAGTCCCCACCGAGGTGTGTGTGTCTGCGCTGGTGCCTGGCTGGCTAAAATGATGTGCCACAAGTTACACATGTTGGCCCTCAGGTGTGGAGGGGGGGCTGCGGGGTCGAGGTGAGGGTCGCTCTGGTGGTGATGCTGAAATTAACAACAAGGACAGTGCATCAGTTAGCGTACATTCAGTTCAACCTTTCAGCTCTTTCCCCCCCAGCCTCATAAGTCGCTCACCCTTCAAGACCCTAAGGAGAAGAACATTGGTGAGGTGAAAAAGAGGCAAGACAAGCCCCAACCATTAAACGCACATGCAGACAGGCTGGTCAGATGGCCTCAGGAATGCCACATGGCTATGAACCTTAGGAGTGGGGAGAGTGCAGAGGTACCTGACCTGGATGCATTGTGGCCTGGATAGTTGCGGGGTTGAGGAAACATTGCAAACAGTAGCGACATTTGCCGTGGATCACAGGAGATTGAGAGGTCACATTATTGGCCTTCATTCCGTAAGGAGGGGCATAGACCATGTGGGCAGAAGGCAACATTTCCCCTTGGCGCAGGGATGAGTAACGTGCTGGCATTCATCTAAGTTGAGTGCCATGAGGGTTCACAGCTGAGGTGCTGAGGACCTTTTGGACAAAGTAATGTGGGGCGCATTGGCTGAAAGGGTGCTGGAGGTCCCAAACCCCCTCAGATGAAATAAGTCTTTGGCTGTGCAGCAGCGATCCAATGGCATGTTAGACCATGGTGATAGTGGTCACAAATGGGATAAGGTGACTTTGGAAGGTGGTGGAGACGTGATTCCTCAAGGGGACGAGGGTCCCTTCTCTATGACCCACACGTCAGAATGCCTCAGTCAGTGAATGAGCATTGTTTCAGCATTAACGATTGCAGCAACCATCAGTGGTTTGGATGGTGGGCAGACAGAGTGGATGGGACTGTGGACCTCAAATACCTGCCTGCTGGACCCCAGCCTTGCCGCCCCCGGCCGCCCTGGCCTCCTGACTCCTGCCCAGTTCCATGTCCTGCTCTTCAAAAGGCGTGAGGTGCTGCAGGAGGGCGTGCCCACCTCCAGACCTCTGGCGCTCCCTGGCATTGTGGTGAGTTTTTTCCAGCAAAACAGAGAAGAGGATTTATTGGGGCTGATCGCTCATGTACTCTGCACGCGCACACCACACCCCAACCACATTGGCCCATCTGAGGCCTCCAGCGGCTCCTGTCCACACTACTGGTGATCAGTCCCCAGAAGATAGTACGGCTGGTCCCAATCCCCTCCCCCAACGGCCACCTTGGACACATTCGGCATCCATCACTTTGAATATCACACGGGTCTTAGCGCCCATGGCAAGGAGGTGCAACTAGGTGCGGCGCTGATGCCAGCAGATGGCACTTGCCCAAAACACCTTGAGGCTCCCCTTGCACCATCTCATTACCATCAATATGACATGTGTTGGAGTTCTGAGTATGTGTCTAGCGGCCTCCCCTGCAGGTTGCCCCAGACTACTCAAATGCCACAAAGACCAACATATGCTGCGGGGAGAATCCTTCTTCTCCTCAACCACTAAGGCTGATGTAAGCATGGTCAGTATCCATTTGCCCACCCAGCGTGCGACAGATGCTCAATGAAGTAACGACAGCAAGACATGGTGGGGAGGGTCAAAGGCTAAGACTGCCTTCTGGGTCAAATGGCCAAGACAGACATGGCACTCACCCTTCCAAAGCGCAGCAAATCATTGAATCTTTTCCTGCACTGTGTGCCAGTGCACCGCATGTCATCATGGGCGCTTACAGCGTCACCCACCTCCTCCCACGCCTGGCTGGTGACATGGGGGGCCCATCTCCTCCCGTCCTCAGGATACAGAAGGTGCCGACAGATGCCCACCTCTTGCAGGAGGACAAGACATGCATTGGAAAATCGGGGGGGCACAGTGGCCCCCCGCTGGCCTATCCTGCAGCCTGCACCTCCTCCTGCTCATGCTGCTCTCCACTCGCACCTCCCTCCCTCTCTCCACGAGTGGCCATGGTGCACTGCCTCAAGCAGGCTGCCTGGCCACTCTTTATGTAGGTTGCCAGCTCCCCATTGGAACCGGCAGTCTGAGGCCGCCCGCCTCCGAGACTATTTTCCCGTTCTCCACGGGAGTCGCTTACCCGTGGGGTGGGCCTTAATTGGCCCACCCGGGGGAAATGGTGGCGTGGCCAGTTTCTTCAGTGGCAATCGGCCACCCGCCCGCCGCCAAGTCAGTCGGACCCGACCGGCAAATGGAAAATTCTGCCCACTGTCTTGCTGGCGGGCAGCCTGCGCTTTTCCAGCCACACTGCTACCTTGTCACTTCCTCACGCATCCTGCATACATCCTGTATCTTTAAACCGCAGCCACGCGCACACTTCTCAATACTTGCAGTCCAGGACTGTTCCGGCGAAGACATGACCCCAAAAGCCAAGAAGAGTGCAGACCCCTGATTCAGTAACACATCCCTGGGATGCCTTCTGGGCGCCTTGGAGGCCCACCATGCTGTCTTCTGCCCACACTCTGGTTGCAGGAGGCCCATCGGTTTCACCACTCCAGCTTGGGAGGCAGTGGATAAGGTGGCCAGTGCCAATGCTGCACACAAGAGGTCAGCCATCTAGTGCAGAAAATGGATGAATGATCTCATCCGTGCCACCAGGGCGAGGCAACCATCTCATCACTCTAAACTCACACACTCAAGCCCATCACACATTCACTGGTATCTCACTCACTGCCAGCTCAAGGGACATCACCACTCACTCTCTCACACACACCCTCGCATCTCCACCTGGCCTCATCTCCTCTGGAGGCTGCCTCCTCAGCCCTCACCATCTTGAGGCCACTTGCACAGATCAACATGTGCCTCCACACACACCCTGCGATACCCACTCCCGCAGTACAGCCCTCGTCCTGCAGCCTCTTCCTTGCTTAAGGCCATTTCTCTCCCCTCACCAATCAAGTCCTAGTCCTGTAGCCATCGAAAAGCCACCCTGGCCTAACGGCTGGTCTGGTAGGTAGAGACCTGCCCGTGAGCGCCCCCTTAAAGGCGATGTGATGCGGCCTGTGAAGCCTGGCGCTGATGGCCGTGAGCACTGCCCGAAGCAAGGTAGGCAAACAAACCTCAAAGTCCTGAGCAAAATGCAGCTCACCAAGTGCACATCACTTATGTACAGTTGTGAAACACATCACGCCGACGTTCCCGAATGATCCAATGTGGGGGTGTGATTCCGGCGAGCAGGGCTTATAATGAGATTATAAAGTATTGAAATTAGGTTCCTGACATGTGGTGGTGGGAAATGCAGCCCACCATTGGTGGGTGGAGGGGACGATTGCAAACTGGTTTCACAACGGCGTAAAACCGATTTTTAGCCTTCCTTCCATATTGTCCCTGCCCCCGCCTATCATGACACCCGACGCCAATGGGACTGAAAAGTTCCAGCCAGTGTCTTTCGGTTAAGACATTAAACCAAGGCTCTAACTGTTTGTGGGAGCTTGCTGTGCGCAAATCATCTGTGATGTTGCCTACTTTACAAACATGACTACACTTCAAAGAGTACTACAGGGCAGGACTTCCTGGCCCCGCCCACTGACTGGATCTTCCGGTCCTGCCAAAGCCTATGGACTTTTGGCTGGCTCGCCACTCTAGGGCTGGAAAATCCCAGCCACAGTGTCTGTAAAGGGCTTTGAGATATCCGTGATTGTGAAAAGAATTATATAAATATTGTTTTTTCTTTTCTTGTGCAACTGGCAACATAGTACAACATACTGAATATCCCACTACTTTACAAAGCAAAGGGTACCTGCTGGAAAAGCAAACACATAGGCTGGATAACTGGGTGTTTCATCTCCAGAGAAATACTCAACAAAACTAGTCGATGACATGACCATGTTAGGTGCATTATCCTGGTCACCAAGGAAATCTTCACAAGACTCAACACTTTGGTCAAATCATTGATTCATGGACAACATTTTTTATTCTTTGATGGCATGTGGGTGTTGCTGGCAAAGCCAGCATTAGTACCCTATCCCTGATTGCCCTTGAGAATTTGGTGGTGAGCCGCCCTCTTGAACCACTGCAGTCCATCTGGTATAGGTGCGCCCACAATGCTGGTAGGAAGGGAGTTCCAGTTGATCCAGTGACAGTCAGGGAACGGTGATATATTTCCAAGGATGGTGAGAGACTTGGATGGGAACACCCAGGTGGTGGTGTTCATATGCATCGGCTCCCCTTGTCCTTCTAGGTGGTAGGAGTCATGGGTTTGGAAGGTGCTGTTGAAGGAGCCTTGGTGAGTTCCTGCAGTGCATCTTATATGTGGTACACAGTGCTGTCATTATGCTTCAGTGGTGGACACTGTGAATGTTTAAGTTGGTGGATGGGGTGTTGATGAAGTGGGCTGCTTTGTCCTGGATGGTGTTGAACTTCTTGATTGTTTTTGGAGCTGCACCGGTCCAGATAAGTGGAGGGTATTCCATCATTGTTACCTGTCTTGTGCCTTGTAGATGGTAGACAGGATCTGGGGAGTCAGGAGGTCTGTAACTCACCATAGAATTCCCAGGCTCTGACTTGCTCCTATAGCCACAGTATTTATATGGCTGCTCCAATTCAGTTCTGGTTAATGGTAACCTTTAGGATGTTGATAATGGGGGATTCAGTGATGATGATGCCATTAAGTATCAAGGGAAGATGATGAGATTCTCTCATGTTGGAGGTGGCCATTGCCTGGCACTTGTGTGGCTCGGATTTTACTTGCCACTTATCTGACCAGGCATGTATGTTGTCTAAGTCTTACTGAAAATGGACACGGGCTGCTTCGGTATTGGAGACATTGTGAATGGCGTTGAACTTTGTGCAATCGTCAGCAAACATCCCCACTTTCAAACTTATAGTGGAGAGAGGGTCATTGATGAAGCAGCTGAAGGTGGTTGGGCCTAGGACACTATTCAGGAAATCCGGCAGTGATGTCCTGGGACTGAGATGACTGGCCTCTAACAATCACAACCATCCTCCTTTGTGTTAGGTATGATTGCAACCAGTGGAGAGTTTTTTTTCCCCTGATTCCCATTGGCTTCAATTTTGCTAGGGCTCCTTGTTGCCACATTCAGTCAAAGGCGGCCTTGATGTCAAGGCAAGTCACTCTCACCTCACCTCTTGAGTTCAGCTGTTTTGTCTAAGGCTGTAATGAGGTCAGGAGCTGAGTGGCCCTGGAAGAACTCAAATTGAGCATTGGCGAATGGTGATTTTATTGCTGTGCAAGTGCCTCTTGAGGGCACTGTCAATGACCCCTTGTATCACTTCCCTGACGATTTCAACTACTTTATGTGGACAGGACATACCTGGGCAATTTTCCACATTGCTGGGTAGATGCCAATGTTGTAGCTGTACTGGAACAGCTTGGCTAGGGGCGCAGCAAGTTCTGGAGCGCATGTCTTCACCGCTATTGCCGGGATGTTGTCATGGCCCATAGCCTTTGCAGTATCCAGTGCCTTCAGCTGTTTCTTGATATCATGTGGAATGAATCAAATTGGCTGAAGACTGGCATCTGTGATGCTGGGGACCTCAGGAGGAGGTTAAGATGGATCATCCAATCAGCACTTCCATCTTAAGATGCGTGCAAATGCTTCAGCCTTGTCTTTTACACTGGTGTGCTGGGCTCTCACGTCATTGAGGATGGGGATATTTGGGGAGCCTCCTCATTCAGTGAGTTGTTTAATTGACCACCAACATTCACGACTGGATATGGCAGGATTGCAGAGCTTTGATCTGATCCATTGGGCTGGGATCGCTCACATGTGTCTATCATATGCTGCTTCCACTGTTTGTATGCAAGTAATCCTACATTGTAGCTTCACCAGGTTGACATCTCATTTTTAGGTCTGCCTGGTGCTGCTCCTGGAATGCCCTCCTGTGCTCTTCATTGAAACAGGGTTGATCCTCCAGCTTGATTGTAATGATAGAGTGAGGGCTATGCCTGGTCATGAGGTTACAGATTGTGATTCAATTTGCAGATTGGTGAGGGCAAGGTCAAGTAGGTTTTACCCTCTTGCTGATTCCCTCACCATATGCCACAGACCCAGTCTAGCAGCTATGTCCTTCAGGACTTGGCCAGCTTGGTCAGTAGTGGTATTACCGAGCCACTCTTGGTGAAGGACATTGAAGTTGCCCACCCAGAGTCTAATCTGTGCCCAAGTCACCCTCGGTGCTTCCTTCAAATGGTTTTCAACATGAAAGAGTACTGATTCATCAGCTGAGGGAGGGTAGTATGTAATAATCAGCAAGAGGTTTCCTTGCCCATGTTTGATCTGATGCCGATGACTTCATTGGGTCTGGAATCAATGTTGAGGACACTCATGGCTATACCACAATGCCAGCACATCTGCTGGGAGAGTCCTGCCAGTGGGACAGGATATCCTGAGGGATGGTGATGGTGGTATTGGAACATTGGCTGTAAGGTATGATTTGGTGAGTATGAGTATGTCAAGGTGTTGTTTGACTTGTCTGTGGGACAGCTCTCCCAATTCTGGTACAAGCCCCAGATGTTAGTAAGAAAGATTTTTCAGGGCCAACAGAGCTAAGTGTGCCATCGTCATTTCCAGTGCCTAGGTCGATGCCAGATGGTTCATCCGGTTTTATTCCTTCATGCATTCTCAATAGTTTCATGAATTATCCATGTATATTTTCACCAATAGCTTCACAATCTCATCTGATTAGTTGTATCAATAGTTCTGTCAAAGCACAGTAAGAAAACAGTAATATTTTTGCACCTATCACCTTCAGACATGGGCAGGATCCTTTCCTTCATGATACCTCAGCTCAGGATCCTTTCTGTTTTATGTTTCACACTTTTACCCTTGGGAACGGCATGAAGTGAGATGTCAGCCCTATTGAGTATTTCACACTTGATAAATTCGCTATCAGAGCAAGGCCAATATGATTTCTTGCTGAAAGTTCTGCAAACAAGAGTCAGAACATAGTGTAAGCGAAGGCTTGATTTTGCATTCAATCACTCCAAGCTTCTGTTGTTTGCTATTAATGAAGCCTGCACTATTGCCATGGCTGGCACTCAGATCAAGCCTTCTTAACTAAATCCTTTTGTGATAGCAACCATTTCTCGCTGAATAAAATACAAGATGGTAACTGTGTTGCAGTTTCTGGTTTGATGCCAAATATTATCAGTTGTCCATTGATTGCCTGAAGATACTGAACTGTGAGTCTGCATGTAAGGTTCATTCATCTGAAGTGATTGTGGAATGATAGGCTAGAAACCATCAAGATTTGTCACAAAGCTGATTGTGAGCCATATTGCACACTACTCTCCTATCAAGATGTCATGGAGAGTTTGAGATTGGGATGTAGAAGGATACAATGACTAGGTACTAGGTATAGGTACTCTTATTCAACATTTCAGCAAGAAAATATACAATACATTGCTATGAAATCTATCTACATCAGTAAAGAAGAAAGATCGAACTTGCATTTAAACAGCACTTCTCATGATCAGGACGCCCCAAAGTGCTTTACAACCAATTAAGTGCTTTTTAAAAGTATGGTCACTGATGTAATGTAGGAAACATGGTAGTCATGGAAACATGGGGTTAGTCATTATGTTACTGGGCTAGTCATCCAGAGGCCTGGACTAATGTTCCTGCAGTTCAAATCTCAGGGGATGGAGCATAGGTGCAGCTAAGCCAAGTTGCAGTGAAGGGCCTTGGGAGTCATGAAACAGGCACCTGGAGAATCAGTGCGAGACATGTTTCCATGTGTTGGAGTTGTCTGAGGCACTGCAGAGTCATGGAATGTGAATGGAGGATTCTGTTCATCTCATGTGCTCCTCGATGCCTCAGTGTTTTGAGTACATCCTCTTGGAGACCTGTGTGCAGCATCACTCAGAGTGGGTGCAGGAACAGTGTACCGACACATACAGAATACTTGTTACAGTCTGCAGCAGTGAGCGCAAATGGCACAAAGAAGCATGGGGTGGATGCCAACTGTCCCCCAGCTGGTGTTTCCCTCTAGAGATCAAAGGTACAATGAAAGGGTTGAGGAGGTGACAGATGGTGATAAAGGTGCCACCCCACATGGGACTCCATCATCATTATCCACCTCATTGGCCCTTAGACAGAGGAAACATCTGTAAAGTTATGCCCTGTGACAGAGGCTGACCCTGCAATAATACCATGCAGCAGCCTTTGGAGATGCCCCCCAGCACCACCCTGATGAGGCTGACCACCACAGGCATCTCAGTCCCAGACAGGCACTAGTGAGTATTATGCCTCCATTTCATCATCAGCCACAGGAGGAGCAACTCGTGGGAGTGGCTGTGAGCAGAGGCTGCTGCGTCGGTAATGTCACCTTGTGGATCACTTCCTATTGTAAGTAATATCAAATTGTTATTGGATAACACACTGGACATGTTGTTGCACTAAAGCAGACGTATGTCCTTTCATTTCATCATGGCTAAAGGGTAAGGCAGGAGAATGGAAAATAAGAGTTAGCAAAGCAATGGGGTGTGTTGGGGGAAGAGTGTGTCAGGTGGACACTCCTGCAGCATTTGTCACATTGGAAGGTTGCTGACTTTTATTCTTAATGGGTGCTTGCTGTCACTCAGCTAAAGGAGAATCTCCTCTCCAAATATCCTGCAGACTGAGTCTCTCTCAGGTGTAATGTATCTAGATCAGAGTGGCCCTAGCATCCCTCCTATTTTGGTGAATGTACTAAGCTTACCATGGTGACATCCCTGCAAAGTATGGGGACTGTCTCCAGTTCTACTTCAGCCTCCTCCTCTTCTTCATCTTCTTCCTCTTGGGAGCTGTGCCTATCCAGCCCTTCTTCCTCTTCAAGGTTCACACTTGGAAGGCCATGTTGAGTACAGCAGACTACCACAATGCGGGAGAGGGAATGTACTGGAGGGCACCACCCACCACCCCTCTCACCACCCCGGCCATTTAACAAACCTGAACTTCATGAGACTGATGGCCTGCTCAGTGATGACCCTTGTGATCAGGTGGGATCGGTTGTTTCTCAGCCTCCTTGACAGAATTTCATCAGTCACCCCTTCAAGTGATAAATCTTACCTGCTAACAGCCACGGGTTTCTGATGCCTCCATGAAGAGTTGCCAGAGGATGAAGGCATCAGGCCAGCTGGACATTTAGGGAGTGCAATCCCTATTGGAAGAAATTTCCTGGCTGGTCAGTTGGTGCCTTGCTGACCACACGAGCATTATGGATAACCTGCTGCAATTGAGGACGTCAGCAATGGCAGCAAATCCCACTGTCCTTAGACATTGAGTGCTACTATCCACCTGGAATTCAACGTAATCCCCTCTCAAGCAGAGCATCCTCTTGTGATGCAATGATCTGCTGCTGCCTATGAGGTGTCAACAATGTCTGCTCCATTCCTTGGGAAGAACCAATTGCAAAAAAGTACACAGCATGGTGACTTTACTGACACGGGAAGGCCATGGCGATGGTTCCTGTGAACACTTGGATGACCCTCAATGAGAGCACAAAGTTCAGCAGCCATCTGCCTGGACAAGCATAGCCTCCTGGGGAACTGATAGTCCAATGTGTCCAAGTAACTTCTCCTTTGGCAATAGACCTTATGATGAGGACGTTGCCTTTATTGCCTTCCTTCCCCTCGTTCCTCACCCCTGTGCCCCTGTTGCCAGGGCTTTACCTCTGCTCCTGCAGATGCTGCCCCTTACCACTAGTTGATCCTAACTAAGAGTAGCTTTATCTCATTTCTTATTGTGTCCTTCCTTCTTTTCAATCGGACTGTGGAGACTTCCTTAACCTCACTCCCATAAACTGGTGAGGCCTGCAAGCTGAAGGACCCAGTCACCAATCCCACAAAGCCACACCCTTCCAAAAATGCCTTTTTCCAGAGAAGAGATATTCCAGATAATTCTCCTGACAATGTGCAACTGTTTGCCTGTGAATGAAGGCCCTCTTTGATCCAATTCCCTCTTAAATAGTTAAAAACAAAAAACTACTGCGGATGCTGGAAATCCAAAACAAAAACAGAATTACCTGGAAAAACTCAGCAGGTCTGGCAGCATCGGTGGAGAAGAAAAGAGTCGACGTCTTTTCTTCTCCACCGATGCTGCCAGACCCTCTTAAATAGTGTCTTGCTGCTGTCCTGCCATTTTGACTTG
Organism: Cetorhinus maximus; assembly: GCF_964194155.1. Taxonomy (NCBI): domain Eukaryota; kingdom Metazoa; phylum Chordata; class Chondrichthyes; order Lamniformes; family Cetorhinidae; genus Cetorhinus; species Cetorhinus maximus. The sequence goes on along the minus strand of NC_135880.1, from coordinate 145,730,493 downwards.
CTCCCTGCTGTGTTAATGCTTCCTCCTCCCTGATTTAGTTAATACTCTTTTAAAAAAAACTAGCTTCATTTTCCAGATTTATTAATTGAGTTTAAATTCCACTAGTTGCTATGGTTGGATTTGAAACTATACCCCTAGGACCATTAGCCTGGCATTCTGGATTACTCACCAAGTGATATTAGCACTACACCACTCTCCCCACCCAACATAGTATGGATAAGTGTCATTAGGTTCTGCCTGATGACATTCTGCTGTAATGAGAGTGTAAAGAGCAGCTGGGAAGGTGCAGTTTTCAGCACCAGGATCAGGGCCAAGCAAGAGGCTGAGTGGCTGTCAGCAAGCAAGACTCTATTATCTGGCTAAACTGGGGCATTCATTATATTCTATTGTGCTGTAATTTGGACCCAGTCAAGCTGTCTCTATCCTTTACCACCACAATTCATAAGCCATAAATCAGCTGAGCAATGGTTTGTCCCATATGGCCGAGTTACCCTAGGTGAGGTGGAAGTATGAAGAAAATGAATGAGGCGTGAAAAGCAGGCTCTGGATGAATTTAAAGTAGACACCTCATTACTCAGTGCCAGGCCGTAGGCCTTATGGCACACTGCCCAGTTGAGTGAGATTTTGCAAGACATTAGTTTGCTATTTGTTCTTATTCCAAGTATGTTACAGACAGTGGACAAAAGAAATGGCCTGGTTGTTTACATGGCTTTTTTTTTAAAGCGGCAGGTATTCTGATGTCCAACAGAAACTAGCTATAAAACTTCCAGACATCAAGGTTGCACAGCATTCTTTCATACCTTAAAAATAAAATGTGATTCATCCTCAGAAAACATTAGAATGTGAACTCAGTAAAACTTGTAAATCAACTTACAGGTCAGGACTCACCATAGGCTAGACTGACTACTACAATCGACGGACAAAAACATGGAAATGATTTAAATGTGTTGGGCAGACACTTTGTGGCGGTGTACAGCTGTATATCTCTTCATGTTGCATCCATGATAGAAATTAAAATCAAGCTGTAGTGCATAAATGCTGTAAAAACCAGTGTCTTTTTTATTGCTTTCTGAAATTACTTCAATATTTCAGGCCAGCACTAATAAACTCACCATAAATGCTAACATCAGTTAAAAAGCACCTGTATGTGCATTTTTTTGAAATATTGTGTTAGGTAGTTGCCCAATCAGAAATGCAGTTAGCTTTTTGAGATAAATGCAGGCTCTGCAAACTGGAGCTCTGGTTTCACAAATTGTTAAGCTGGTATATTGAAATCAATATATATGTTTTGGTTGATTAACTGAAAATGAATCATTGCACCTTTGATATTCTCTTCTTGGTGTCTCATTTACTGCTTAATTAAAAGAATATTGCATCACTGGCGCAACATTGTAATTTCACACAGGAAAGGGACTGAGTTAATTCACTTGTGACTTTATTTCTGATTAGTTATGCAGCTCTTCTCACACACAAAATATGTTGCAGATTAATTTGTATCTCCACATAAAACCTTTTATGACCACTGTATTTATTTACTGCTTTAAGAATCGCCTTTTTTCAAAGCAAGTATTCAGCCTGACACTATTATAACCATTAGATGTGCAACTGCTTCCAGAGGCATTCAGAATCTTCTGACATTTTGTATAACTTGGCTTTGTGGTGGCTGTGACAGAAGGCTACCAGGCCTGAAACTGCCTGAAAAACAATCAGTGAAGGAAGTACATGACTTTTCTGTTGATGAACAGAGCCCTGATTATTTATTTATTTGTTTGTTTGTTCATTTATTTATTGTGAAAGGTATTTTATTGACATTCCCTGCAAAGAGATAGGAATGAATACAATAACATTGCAAGGAAAGAAGCACAGAGCATGGATTTTGGTTCCAGTTGTGGCTTCTATAACATGTCATGTTTCTCTACCCTTTCAGACAAGTACAAGGAAATCTACAGGAGTGGCACAGCACTTCACTGTACTCTTTGTAGAAACTTCAAATCAAATAGTTCAGACTCTAAAGCCAGCAAATTTATTGATTCAGAGAGCTCCATGCGATATTTAAATCATTCAATAATTCTCACAACAACAACAACCTGTATTTGCATTGGCTTGTAAAGTAGTAAAAAAAATCCCAAGACACCTCACAGGAGTGTAATCAAACAAAGTTTGACACCGAATCACATAAAGGGTTATTAGGATAGGTGACCAAAAGTTTGATCAAAGAGGTAAGATTTAAGGAGCAACTTAAAGGAGAGAAAGGTGGAGACAGAGATTTAAGGAGAGAATTCCAGAGCTTAGAGCCTAGGCAGCTGAATGCATGGTTTCCAGGCATGCAAAAGAGAACAGAAGTGGGGAAGAACAATGACCTTATCAGTTACACAGATAAGGAAGGGCAAGGCTATAAAGGAATTTGAACGTAAGAATGAGAATTTTAAATGTATGACCTTTTCAGACCAAGAGCCACTTTAGGTTCACAACATGGGGGTGATATATGAATGGGACTTGGTGCAAGTTAGAAAACAGGCAGCAGAGTTTTGAAAAAGTGCAAATTTATGAAGGATGGAATATGCGAGGCTGGTCAGGAGAATATCGTAACAGACGAATCTAGGGGTAGCAAAGGGATGGTCATGAAACATAACAGTTTGTTGATGGTCTAATCATGGAATCACAGAATCCTTACAGTACAGAAGGAGGCTATTTGGCCCATCAAGTCTCTCTGAAAGAGCATTTTACCTAGCCCCAGTCCTTGCCTTATTCCCTATCTCCTTGCACATTCTCTCTTTTCAGATAGCAATCCAATTCCATTTTCAATACCTTGATTGAACCTGCCTCCACCACCCTCTCAGGAAGTTTGTTCCAGACTCCAACCACCCTCTGGGTGAAAAAACATTTCCTCACATCACTTTCACTTCTTTTGTCAATTATTTTGAATCTGTGCCCTCTAGTCTTGATGCTCTCTTGAGTAGGAACATTTTCTCATATTTACCCTGGCCATGCCCCTCAGGACCTTGAATACCTCTATCAAGTCTCCTCTCAGCCTTCTTTTCTCCAAAGAAAACAGTCCCAACCTCTCCAATCTATCCTCATAGCTACAGTTCTTTATCCCTAGAATCATTCTTGTGGACCTCCTCTGTACTCTGTTCAATGCCTTCACATCCTTCCTCAAGTATGTCGCCCAGAATTGGACGTAGTACTCCAGATGAGGCCTAACTAAAGTCTTACACAAGTTCAACATGACCTCTTTACTCTTGTACTTAATGCCCCTATTAATAAAGCCTAAGATACTATATGCTTTATTAACTGCTCTCTCAACATTCCCTGCCGACTTCAATAACTTATGTACATATACACCATATACACCAAGGTCCCTCTATTCCAGCACCTCCTTTAGAGTCCTCCCTTTATTTTATACTGTCTCAATAAACTGTTCCTGCAAAAATGAATCACCTCACACTTCTCTGTGTTGTACTTCATCTGCCACTTGTCTGTGCAATCCACCAACATGTCTGTGTCCTTTGAAGTTCAAGACTATCCTCAACATAGTTGACAATGTTTCCAATCTTCGTATTATCTGCAAATTTTGAAATCATGCCCTGAACATCGCAGTCTAGCTCATTAATATATACCACGAAGAGCAAGAGTCCCGAAACTGACCCCTGGGGAACTCCACTACAAACCTTCCTCCAACCTTATGGAATCCATGTTGGTTTCCTTAATCATCCTGCACTTGTTTAAGTGACTGTTGATTTTGTCCCAGGCTGTAGTTTCCAGAAGTCAAACTGACTGGTCTGTAGTTTCCTGCTTTATCCTTGCACCCTTTTTTGAACAAGGGTGTAACATTCACAGTCAGTATGCTGGCACCACCCCTGTGTCTAAGCAAGACTTGAAGATTATCACGAGTGCCTCTGCAATTTCCACTCTCAACTCCCTCTGTACCCTTGGATTTATCTCATCCGGTCCTGGTACCTTATCTATTTTAAGTAAAGATAGCCTTTCCAAAACTTTCTCCTTTCCAATTGTAAATTCTTCTAGTGTACTAGTTATCTCCTCTTTCACCTCAGCCTAGGTAGCATCTTCTACCTTTGCAAAGACAGGTGCAAAGTACTAGTTTAATACCTCCGCTATTTCTCCTGCCTCTATGTGCAAGTCCTCTTTTTTATCCCTAATTAGCCCCACTCTTTCTTTTACCACCTTTTTATTATTTATATGCTTATAGAAGGCCTTGTGATTTCCTTTTATTTTAGCTGCCAGTCTCTTTACATGCTCTTTTCTTGCTCTTCTTATTAGTATCTTCACTTCCCTTCTGGTCCTTCTATATTCAGTCTGATTCTCCATTGTATTTTCTACATGACATCTGTCGTACGTGCACTTCTTCCTTTTCATCTTCACCTCTATCTCTCTCATTGGCCAGGATGCTCTGGACTTATTTGACCTGCCTTTCCCCTTCAAGGCAATCTACCTTGACATTGCCTGCGCTACTTTTTCTTTAACAGTGGTTCATTGTTCAGCCATCGTCTTTTCTGCCAACATTTGATTCCAACTCACACGACTCAGATGTACTCTCATCCTATCAAAGTTGGCTTTCCCTCAATTAATTATCCCTGCTCTGGATTGTTTCTTGTCCTTTTCCATGACCAGCCTAAACCTTATGATACAATGGCCCCTGTCCCCTACCTGCCCTCCCACTGATATTTGATCCACTTGGGCCAACTCATTCCCCAGAACCAGGTCCAACTTCTCATTGGACCGGAAATGTCCTGCTGCAAAAAATTATCTTGAACACATTCCTTTTGTCCCTTTGTGCTAACCCCAACCCAGCCTATATTTGGATAACTGAAGTCACCCATTATGTTTACTCTATAATTCTTGCACCTCTCTGTAATTTTTTTGTAAATTTGTTTCTCTACATCTATTCCACTAGTTGGTGATCTATATACTACTCCAATCAATGCTATTGCACCTTTTTCATTCCTTACCTCTGGCCAGAGAGATTCCATCCTTGACCCCTCTGGAACATCCTCCCTCTCCAGTATTCTAATGCCATCTTTAATCAATACTGCCACAAAAACATCGCCAGGTACATTTAATATACTTCCATCGTACTTCTGAATGTCTTGCTGATATTTCAACCCATTTACTGACATTGTCCCATAATCTATCAGATTGGAAAGAAGGAAATCTGTGCAATCACAATCACATCGTAATCTGGTTAATGCTCCAGGTTAGCTGGCTACAGCCTGAGTGGCAAGGGGTTTTGTGTAGCACTCTCCCAGTTTTGATATCTGTAAAATTAAGTTCAAGTGAAATCATTTAGCAATATCTAAGTTCTTACCTCTGAAAGTGATGGCTTGAGCCTTCTCCACTCATTCCAGCATGTGGGAGAAGTTGAGGGGGTGAGACTAATAAAGGAGTAACTTTCTTCAAGTTACATACCAACTTGGTCTAAAGGGGAAAATAATTTTCTTGTACATCCTTATTATTGCTAGCTAGGGCAAACTAGTAGGTTTATAATATCATTTAATAAATTAATGTAACAGCAGCTTTAAAATTACTGCTGGCCTCAATTGAAATAACAGACAAAAGAATGTCAATAGGCATTTAATCATATTCAGTACAATTAATGTCGAAGGTAGTATCTGTGATATACAATTTATTTCAACATTAGCCATTCCTCTATAGTTTGGGCTGGAATATGTCTCCTTTTTTGCTTATTAAAAGTGCTTGCATTTTTTTTCTCAAACTCCAAATACTGACAGAACATGATTCAGGATATATTCACCAAGGAGACAAAAACAAGCGGAAAGGTGCTTGCCAACCCTCCAGGCTAGTAAAGTTAAACCAGTAAGACAACATGAGCATAAAATGAACTGAGATTCCTGGGCTTAATGCCAGGCCCCCTGGGCTTTGTACAGACCTAGCTTTGTGTTTTGGACATCTCTGGCCTAGGAGATCAATTGCCTTTCCAAGCAGGACAAATGTCTGCTCAGGATCATGATAGCCATTTGTTGTTGGGTGTATTGTCTAAATCCAGGCAGAAAACACCTTTATAAAGAGATTACATTAAAGCCGAGAAAACCTTTTTCAAAAAGTCTTTCAGTCAACACCATGGCAAGCTACTTGCTATGTTCAAAGTCAGCCCTCAATACGAATGGTGTAGAGAGGTTGAATCATCAGTGAATAATTTAAGAGGATGTGATTATTCAAAAGAAAAGAAGATTCCTGAAGAAATATTTATAGGCCGAAAGCAATTCTTTTGGACAAAGCTTCTTTTAAAAAGAACTAACAATTTTATTTCATGAGGATTGCTGAAAAAAGAGACATGCTATCAAACCTTTTCGTCTTGCACTCATCAGGATAGCTCAGAAGAACTTTCCAACATTAACGGGGGAACAACAATTTATATCGCATGAGAAAAGAGTGTTGATTGGTTGGCAAGTGGACTTTGACTCGTGGAGGCATTGCCATAGAGAATGCAGCATGGAACTGCCCAGCTTTGTTCAAATTCAAACCGGGCAAGTCAACTCTGATCACTTAAGGCATTTTTCAACTAAACAAAAGCTTAGGGAACAGTCATTCCCTGATTCACTCCCCGAGGCAATGCCATTACCATCTGGGTCGGCCTGCCACTTTGAATTTGAACAAAGCTGAGCAATTAACTGTTCCATGCTGCATTCTCCATGGCAATTCCTCCACCGATCGGAGTCCACTTGCCAATCAATCACCACTTCCTTCCCAATGCAGTATAAATTGTTGTTCCCCCTTTACTGTTGGAAAATTCTTGTGAACTACCCTGATGAGTGCAAGGTGAAAATTTTGATAGCATGTCTCTTTTTTTAGCAATACTCAAATTATGTACTACCAAAGGACAATTTTATTTCTGATTTTTCCCTTCCCCCGCTGCTTAAGGCCTCACCTAGTGATCTGACACTGATGTCACAGAACCAAATTGAATTTTCTTATTGTTAATAGCACTGGGAGATCAAACTACTGTTCCACCTCACCAAGAGTTGAGTTGTAACTGAGACAAATTAATCCACTTTAACAAGGAGTGGATGAATTTCCGTTGGAGTTCTCCCAATTGTCCACCATAACTTCTGTGGAATTGCTTAAAAAACAAAGCCCAATGGAATTTAATGGCAAAGAAGAACTTTTTATTTATAAGTGTTTTTTAAATATCCAAAATAGCAATCCTTGAGAAAATGAGCTCACTAGGGGTTTTCAATCCAGGAACAGATAAATTACATTATAGAATTTAAGATGAATATAGATACTTAACTGGGAGGTTTTCTTGTCCCAATCTCTCTAATTTTGGGTGAATCTTGCATGACGGAGATAGAAAAATCAGGTGGGCAGTTATTCCACCATGATTCCACCACACAATGCCACATTCATGATCTCCTGTTAGAAGTGATGGCATAGAAATGTCTTTCGGGAATCAAAAATAGTGTGGCATGATCGGAAAGTAAAACGCATGACACCAACCTTCATAAACAGGCGTGGGGTCAAACCAGGAAACTACTGGCCAATCAGCCTAGCACCAGTATAAAAGCGAAATACTGTGGATGCTGGAAATCTGAAATAAAAAACAGAAAATGCTGGAAAAACTCAGCAGGTCTGGTAACATCTGTGGAGAGAGAAACAGGGTTAACATTGCGAGTCAGTATGACTTCTTCAGAGCTAAAGAGAAGTAGAATTGAAGTCTGAAGAAGAGTCATACGGACTTGAAACATTAACTCTATTTCTCTCTCCACAGGTGCTGCCAGACCTGCTGAGATTTTCCAAAATTTTCTGTTTTTATTTTAGCCTAGCACCAGTTATGGGTAATGTATTAAAAGGCTTCATGAAAGAGGGGCAATGAAACACCAAGATGGACATAGAAGGAGTCAACATGGAGTTACAAGAGAAATCAAAGCATCTTACAACATAAAAGGAGTTAATTTGGCCCACTGTGCTTCTTCCAGTTTTTCAAAAGAACAATCCAATTAGTCCCACCCACCTACTTTTTATACAGCCCTACAAATTATTTATTTCCAAATATAGATGTCAAATTCCCTTTTGAAACCTACTATTGAATCAGTTTTTGCCACTTTTTCATTCCATTGCATTCCAGATCATAACAGCTCATTGCATTGAAAAAAAAATTGCCTCATCTCCCATTTCCAATTATCTTAAATTAGTGTTGTTGGTTGCTGACTCTGCTGCCAGTGAAAACAATTTCTCCAAATCTGCTTTATCAAAAGCTTTCATCATTTTAAAGGTCTGGTCTAAAATAATTACTGGAGTTCTTCAAGGAAATAATGGACCATGTTGATAATGGAAATTCTGTGGGTGTAGTATATTTAGATTTCAGTAAGGGTTTTGATACTATGCACACAAGCAATTAGTCCACAAGGTAAGAAGACATGCAATAGGAGGCAGACAGCTGAGATGGATTAAAAATTGGCTAAATCAGGGAAAAGTAAGGAAGATTGTGAATAAGGCAGTGCCACTAATGCACGAGATTAGCAGCAGGTATCATGAACATACGGGTTCATGCTTATATGAGGGAAGTGTTTAGACAATGTGCCTATCATGAACAAGTAGTTTAAAGGTAATGTGTGAGGCGTGTGATGTATGAGTATGAAGAGAAATTGGTGTAGTGAAGTGTAGTGTAGTGATTGCAAGAGGCTGAAGGGAAGTGTGGGAAGGGAGTATTGCGAGTGTTGAAGCTGTAAGTGATATAGGTGTGAGCTGAGATGAAGAAAGCAGAATTCTTAGCTTGATCGCACTGGTGAGGTCATTGAACTTTCTTCTACATTGTAAACATGTCCTGGGAGCTAAACTTCTGGTCTTAAACAGCTTAGTGGCTTCTGCCCATTGGTGGTGGAGTTGTTGGTTGGTAGGTTTTCTCCTCACTGGAATGAACAGGATCTCCATCCTCATGTCCATTGCTTGGACCAGGGATGCCAATATCAGATCAGAGCACCTTGAAGCCCTGTCTGGACCTCTTTCAGCCATTTCACTACTTGTGAAGTCTTCCTCCTGTCTGCAGCAAGAGTACACATTGCATTTAAGAGATGCTGGTTATTTTTAAGTGGTGTCACTCAAGCCCGACTTCCCACTTCCCCCAGATAGGCATGCAGCCAATCAATAGCACTGGTTGCACAGACCTTTGTCATGCTAATGAGCTGACCGTATCAAATTCACATAGTCCCTGTGACAAGGTGAACAGGTGCAAGCTATGCACCTCTTGCCAAGTGTATGCTTGTTTTCAGGTGCGACAGAATTCCTAAGCCCATATTCTAGACTCCATGGGCAGAATTTCTCTTTTTTGAAACTAGGTGTGGTAGCGGGCAGGCTCCGTGACACAATTCCCACTGATAGAATGGTGGGTATTCACACTCAATTCTGCACTTGAAAGCTCATTAATTATTCACAGGTGAGTTGCTCTCTGAATCATCTGGCGGATCAGGAACTGATTCGTCCATCCCGCCATAACCTAACAGGGTGGAAGGTCCGGGCGCCATATTTAAAAGCCACACAAGCACACGCATCTCACTCTCTCTAGCCCAGTTGTCTGCAGGAGACCTTTAGAGATGCTTTCCGACCAGAAGAAGAAGGCTGCAAGCAATGCCCTCCAGGCCTTGATAAGAGGAGTAGGCCAGCATAGGGATGTGCTTTATCCCAGGGATGGCTCCAAGAAGCATACCAGCCTCATCTCTCTGGCCTGAGAAACCATAGCATGGCTGGCCACCACACCCACAATGCCATTCAGTGCAGGAAGGGGATGAATGACCTAATCCACACTACCAGGGTAAATCAGCCTTCAACTCCCTCCAGTATCAAACTCTTATCATGGCATCATGTCCTCAAAGAGCTACTCTCTTCAGGGATCTCAGACAGCCATTAGCAGGGAACACATATCATCACTGATTATCTCACAGAAACTTTCACATCACCACCATCCCATCTATCATGCAGCTCACACTCTATCCTCAGCCTCTTCTGGGGAGGACTCACCACATACTGGGGGCATGCGTCTTTCCCAACCTCTGCTCCATCCCTTCTCATAACATTCCTTTCTTTTGTCATCATCCAGGCCAAGCTCGCCCACAACAGACTGGAAAGATCCCAGAGCAGAAGAGGGATGGCCGACATCATACCCCTCCTCAAGTTTGAGGAGGATGCCGCCAAGCTGGCTGGGGAGGACAGGGATCACTCCTGCGAGGAAGGGAGATCATCTTGTCCCAGCAGCTTAGTACAGATCACATCCCCATGAGTGCATCATATCCTGACATTCACAGTGAGTGACATGCAATCTTGTAATCTGCCTGGTCATGAATTAAAACTATCTTCTCTCTCTTATAGGCACCAAAGATCTTGGCATATTAGGAGGGCTACCTCGGATGAGAAAGCTGAGGAAGTCACCGAGGAAGAACTGTCACTGCACTCACTCGCACTCTCCATTAGCGCAGAGGCACACACCTCAGTGGGTCATAGCCCTAGATTAGGCATGGGGCCACCTACTGGAGAACACCTCACTGACACATCTCTGCAGCAGTCGGAGGCAGAGGCAGCCCAGGTCTCCGGCACTCAGAGGGTTGCTGTTCACCAGCCACTCACTGAGTCTGAGTGAGTTGATGAGCTTCTACGAGTGGCTGCCAGCACATTGCTGGAGATGCAATGGCAGGCAACGAAACATCAGGCAGAGATGCGGCAATCACTCAGCAGACTGGAGAGAAGGATGGAGGAGTCTGTCCGCGTTCTGTCTAATGCCATAGCTCTGACTTGCGAGCACCTTGAGTTTGCCATGGCAAGGTTGGCGATCACCATGGAGGCCTTGGTCCAGTAAGTTTTTCCAGATTTGCGCTCGGCCCTGGACTCTGCGGCCAGACAGATCAGTGGGTACCATCAGTGCCTCGGCAAGAGGGGGACGAGGCAATTTACCTCCCTCCAAGGTGCCCCTTCTCCTCAAGGAGTCAGGGATGGGCCCTCTGGCACTTACAGGGAGAATGTGCATCAGCCAGACACCACGGGGGCCTTCACTCAGGACACTCCAAGGGTATCCAGCCGCTCAGAATCCCGTCTCCTGTGACCCCATCTACTCTAGCTGGTCAGGCCAAGGCGGATGCATCTGGCCCTGAGCAGGAGACCTTTATCAGGTCGGGGTCCTCCAGGCCTCGGAACATCAAAGGATATCTGCCAAAGTCATTACAGACAATGGGACATAGCAGTCAGTAGACTGCCTCCACCTCTGCTGTGGATGTCGGGCCTGCACCCAGGTGTAGTGGTAGAGTTCGGAAAATCACGGGTGTGCTAGCACTGTATAAATATTGCACTTTTGTTAATACATTTGATGTTTATGTGAATGGCTTGATCAACTGAAGGCATTGTGATTATGTACATTTGAAACCTCTTATTTTGAGGTTTAGCCATCCTCTCCCTCAGTGATAGTGTCTCTTTGTGAGATTCACATTCATGTGATGAGTGATCACTGAAGATAGCACCTGCACCTTTGTGCGATGTCAGGGAGATGTGTTGAAATCTTTATTGGAAGCGTGTGCCTAATGCGCTTGGAAACCTTTTACTTCACGGTACACCAGCCTTGAGTGATTAGTGGCAGTTGTGTCTCCTCAGTGGCATTGGTGACGGCTGCTTCAAGTAAATAAGGGGGAGGTGATGGCGTACTGGTATTGTCGCTGGACTAGTAATCCAGAGACCCAGGGTAATGCTCTGGCGACCCAGGTTTGAATCCCGCCTGGCAGATGGTGGAATTTGAATTCAATAGTTCAATTAAAAGTCTAATGATAACCATAAAACTATTGTCAATTGTTGTAAAAACTTATCCGGTTCACTATCGCCCTTACCTGATCTGGCCTACATGTGACTTCAGGCCCACAGCAATGTGGTTGACTCTTAAATGCCCTCTGAAATGGCCTAGCAAGCCACTCAGTTGTACCAAACCGCTACAAAGTCTCAAAGTCCGGCATTGACCTAGGCACCGGAAACGACAACAGCAAACTCAGCCCTATCGACCCTGCAAAGTCCTCCTTACTAACATCTGGGGGCTAGTGCCAAAATTGGGAGAGCTGTCTCACGTGCTAGTCCTCCTCACAGAATCATACCTTACAGATAATGTCCCAGACACCACCATCACCATGGAGGGTGGTATCTCCAGGAGAGGTGGCGGAACAGTGCTATACAGTTGGGAGGGAGTTACCCTGGGAGTCCTCAACATTGACTCCTGGCCCAATGAAGTCTAATGGCATCAGGTCAAACATGGGCAAGGAAACTGCCTGCTGATTACCATGTACCGCCCTCCCTCAGCTGATGAATCAGTACTCCTCCATGTTGAACACCTCTTGAAGGAAGCACTGAGGGTGCCATGGCTGCAGAATGTACTCTGGGTGGGGGACTTCAATGTACATCACTACTGACCGAGCTGGCCGAGTCCTAAAGGATATAACTGTGGGTCTGCGGTGGTGAGGGAACCAACAACAGGGAAAAACATACTTGACCTCATCCTTACCAACCTGCCTGCCACAGTTGCATCTGTCCATGACAGCATCAGTAGGAGTGACCACTGCACAGTCTTTGTGGAGATGAAGTCCCGCTTTCATATTGAGGATACCCTCCATCGTGCTGTGTGGCACTACCACCTTGCTAAATGTGACAGATTTCAAACAGGTCTAGCAACTCAAAACTTGGCATCCATGAGACTTTGCGGGCCATCAGCAGCAGCAGAATTGTACTCAAACACAATCTGTAACCTCAAGGCCCGGCATATGCCCCATTCTACCATTATAATCAAGCCAGGGGATCCATCTTGGTTCAATGAAGAGTGCAGGAGGGCATGCCAGGAGCAACACCAGGCATACCTAAAAATGAGGTGTCAACTGTGAGAAGCTATAATGCAGGACTATGTGCCTGCCAAACAGCATAAGCAGCATGTGATAGACAGAGTTAAGTGATCCCACAACCAATGGATCAGATCTAAGCTTTGCAATCCTGCCACATCCAGTTGTGAATGCCAGTGGACAATTAAACAACTCACTGGAGGAGGAGGCTCCACAAATTTCCCCATCCTCAATGATGGAGGTGCCTAGCACATCAGTGTAAAAGATAAGGCTGAAGCATTTGCTACAATCTTCAGCCAGAAGTGCCTAGCGGATGATCCATCTCGGCCTCCTCTGGAGGTCCCCAGCCTCATAGATGCCAGTCTTCAGCCAATTCAATTCACTCCACGTGATATCAAGAAATGGCTGAAGGCACTGGATACTGCAAAGGCTATGGGCCCTGACAATATCCAGCAATAGTGCTGAAGACTTGCCGCACCCCTAGCCAAGCTGTTTCAGTACAGCTACAACACTGGCATCTACCCGGCTATGTGGAAAATTGCCCAAGTATGTCCTGTACATGAAAAGAAGGACAAATTTAACCCAGCCAATTACCGCCCCACCAATCTACTCTCCATCATCCGTAAAGTGATGGAAGGGGTCATCAACTGTGCTATCATGTGGCACTTTGCTTAGCAATAACCTACTCACTGACACCCAGTTTGGGTGCCGCCAGGGCCACTTAGCTCCTGACCTCATTACAGCCTTGCTTCAAACATGGGCAAAAGAGCCTAACTTCCGAGGTGAGGTGAGAGTGACTGCCCTTGACTTCAGGGCCGCAGTTGACCAAGTGTGACATCAAGAAGCCCTAGTAAAACTGGAGTCAATGGGAATGAGGGGGAAATCTCTCTACTGGTTGGAGTCACACCTAGCACAAATGATGATGGTTGTGGTTGTTGGAGGTCAGTTATCTCAGCTTCAGTAACGACTACAAAAGAGTTCCTTAGGGTAGTATCCTAGGCCCAACCATCTTCAGCTGCTTCATCAATGACCCTCCTTCCAACATAAGGACTGAAGTGGGTATGTTCACTGATGATTGCACAATGTTCAGCACCATTCACAACTTCTCAGATACTGAAGCAGTCCATGAGCACACAGAGAGCGTACCTGCGAAGCGCAGCGACGGCGAGAGATAAAGACTGGCAGCAGAGAGCCCTTCAACCTGTTTCCACCTGTCAGGGTCAAAGTGTGATATCAAAGGAAAACAGGTGAGTGATTGGTGGGTATCTATTCCATGATTCTTTTGAATGGCCAAGTGGTTTAAGTCAGGAGACGTTATTACAGCTGAAGAGCACAGTTAACAAATCCACTTTTAAAATATTTAACATCCTAATTAATTAATTAGATAAATAGAGATAGCTGGATAGGCGGTGTGTTGCAGCTATAGTATGTGAGAGCTGGTAGACACCAGTGCGATCTACATGGACCAAATCTGCAGCAAATGTTGGCTGCTCGAGGAACTTCGGCTCAGAGCTGATGAGCTGGAGTCCGAGCTGTGGACACTGTGACACATCAGGGAGGGGGAGAGTTACCTGGACACTGTGTTTCAGGAGATAGTCACATCCCTTAGATTAATTACATCAAATTTAGACCGTGGCCAGGTACAGGAGGGTGTGACTGTGAATGACGCAGGTATGTGGATCCAGAATTTGGTTTTGGAGGAGCCTCAGCCAGTGCCTTTGTCCAATAGGTATGAGGTTCGTGCTCCTGGTGAGGACAAGGGCACAGACTGCAGGGAGGATGAGCGAACTGACCATAGCCCATAGCACTATGGTACAGATCACCATTCAAGTGGGGGGAGAAAAGAGAAATGTAGTCGTAATAGGGGATAGCATAGTTAGGGGAATAGGTACTGTTTTCTGCAGCAAAGACAGAGAGTCCCAAAGGCTGTGTTTCCTACCTGGTGCCAAGATTAAGGACATCTCTTCTGGGCTGGGGAGGATCTTGGAGTGGGAGGGGAAGGATCAGTTGTCGTGATTCACGTAGGCACCAATGACATAGGTAGGACTAGGAAAGAGTTTCTGCTAAGGGACTATGAGCAGCTCGGGGCTAAATTTAAAAGCAGGGCCACAAAGGTAATAATCTCTGGATTACCACCTGAGCCATGTGCAAATTGGCATAGGGTAAATAAGATTAGAAAGGTAAATGTATGGCTCAAAGATTGGTGTGGGAGAAATGGGTTCTGATTCATAGGCACTGACACCAGTCCTGGGGAAGGAGAGAGCTATTCCATTGGGACGGGCTTTACTTGAACCATGCTGGGACCAGTGTCCTGGTGAATCGTATAACTAGGGTTGTAGATAGGGCTTTAAACTAATTGGTGGGGTGGGGGGGAGGGTTCAACTGAAGGGAAATTTATAAAATCAAAAAGAAACAATACAGCAGAAGTGCAAGTAGCGAAGAGGCCAATGATAATCAAAATATGACAGGAAGGGACGGAAAATATAAACAGAAGAGTGTAGCAGAAATTAGAACCAGAATGAGTAATAATGGTAAAAAGTCAAAGCTTAAGGCTCTTTATCTGAATGCATGCAGCATTTATAACAAAATAGTTATGAGTTGATGGCACAAATAGAAATAAATGAATATGACTTGATTGTTATTACAGAGACATGGGTGCAGGGTGGCCAAGACTGAACTCAATATTCAAGGGTATTCGACCTTCTGGAAAAAAAGACAAAAAGGAAAAGGAGGTGGGGTAGCTTTGTTAATAAAGGAAGGTATCAGTGCAGTGGTCAATGGTGATATAGGTGCAATAGATCGTGATGTGGAATCAGTTTGGGTGGAAATAAGGAATAGCAAGGGGAAGAAGTCACAGGAGGGAGTCGTCTATAGGCCCCCAAAGAGTTGCCTCACTGTTGGACCCAGTATAAATTGGGAAATAATGGAGGCATGTAAGGAGGGTGCTACAATTGTTATAGGTGATTTTAATCTGCATATTGACTGGATAAATCAAATTGGCAGGGGAAACATGGAAGACGAATTTGTCGGGATTGTTTCTGAGAGCAATACGTTTCAGAACCTATCTGGGAACAGGCTATTTTAGATCTAATAATGTGTAATGAGGTGGGATTAATAAGAGATATCGTAGTTAAGGATCCTTTAGGGGGTAGCGATCACAACATGTTTCAAATTCAGTTTGAGTGCAAGCAACTTGGGTCTCAAACCAGTGTCCTCAACTTAAATAAGGGCAATTACAGAGGTATGAGGAAAGAGTTGTCTAAAGCGGGCTGAGAAAATAGACTAAGGGGAAGGCCAGTGGATGAGCAGCGGCAGATATTTAAGCAGATATTTCATAATGCTCAGCAAAAATTTATCCTGGTCGAAAAGAAGGACTTGATGAGAAGGTGAGAAGGAGAAACCACCCGTGGTTAATAAAGGCGGTCAAGGAGAGTATCCAATCAAAAACTAAGGCATATAAAGTGGTGAAAACTAGTGTTAGGCCAGAGGATTAGGAACTTCTTTAGAAATTAGCAGCGGATGACTAAAAAGCTAATGAAGAGGGAGAAAATTGATTATGAAAGTAAATTGGCAAGAAATATAAAAACAAACAGCAAGAACTTCTACGGGTATATAAAAAGAGAGAGTGGCTAAAGTGATCGTGGGACCCTTGGAGGATGCGACTGGAGAATTGATAACAGGGGACAGGGAAATGGCAGATAATTTAAACCAATATTTTGCATCGGTCTTCATGGTGGAGAACACTATAAATATCCCAAAGATATCAGATAAGCGAGGAGCTAATGGGAGGAAAGGTCTTGTAACAGTCTCTGTCACAAAGGACAAAGTATTTGACAAACTAATGGGACTAAAGGCAAACAATTCAATAGGACTTGATGGCCTGTATCCAAGGGTTTCAAAGGAAGTGGCTGCAGGGATAGTGGAGGCATTGATCGAAATATTCCTTCACTGTTGCTGGGTCAAAATCCTGGAACTCCTTTCCTAACAGCACTGTGGGTGTACCTACACCACAGGGACTGCAGCAGTTCAAGAAGGCAGCTCACCACCACCTTCTCAAGGGCATCTAGGAATGGGTAATAAATGTTGGTCTAGCAAGCGAAGCCCACATCCTGTGAATGAATTTTAAAAAAGAGTTGACGCAGTGTTCTCGCTGTAGTGTTGACTTTCACTTCCCAGAGCGAGTGCATACAGGGTGCACCACTGACCTTCTTAGAGATCATGGCCTAGTCAATCTTGAGGGTAGAAGGTGCAAGTCTGAATACCGAACATGCTCTCTGTTGGACATCCTTTTCAATGAAATGGAATGGCATTCAGAGCCAGGAGAAATATGGCTATCTCCCGTTGCCTTCACTTTACTCCTCCTGGAATCTGGTAGCAATTAAAGTAACATGGGCAGGTTTTCCACATTGTGCTTCCTCGATGGCATCATGCCATGGAAATTGACACTCATCACCCTTTTCAGGTTTCTGGCCCTCCTGCTCTTCATTCTCCAAGGAGCACTCATCCTCCTCCATTTCTCCTCTAGCAAAGGATCACCCCTTTGCAGTGCCAGGTTCCGAAGGACGCAATGCACCATGGTGATGCAGAAGACCCTATTGGAGTGTACTGCAGAGCCCATCCTGAGCAGTCCAAACATCAGAAGCGCAACTTTAGGATGTCAATGGTCTGCTCAATTATGGACCGTGTGGAGCTATGAGCTGCATTATGCCTCTCTTCTGAAGTACTCTGAGGGTGAGACATGGATGTCATGAGGTACCCCTTATCCCTAAGTAGCCATCCTGTAGACGTACAGGCCCTTTGAATATCAGAAGCACTTTGGAACGACTCAGGATGTATGAGTTATGGAAACTCCCAGGGTACCTGGTGCAAACGCGCATTAGTGCTTCCGATGATCGTGCGCCAGTTGAACATTGATGGAATGATAGCCTTTATAGTTGATAAACACTAGGGACTGCTCCCATGGAGCCCTTAAAGCCACATGGATACAATCAATTGCACCGGCACTCTTGGGAAGCCAGAGATAGCTGTAAACCCATTGAATCTCGCAGCCGGGCTCTGTTCATCAACAGCTGACCTCACATAGCGATGTGCCTATCTGTAGTGGGCATCTGTGACATCCTTGATGCATCAATGTGTGCTGGACTGCAATGATCCACGAGCACAACGGTGACCTTCAAGATCACTGGCAAGGGATAGCCTCCCACTCCGATGGGCATTAGTTCCTCCCAAAGGATGTAGCAGATGTGATCCACCAGAGCTCGAGACAAGCACTGATGTGCGCGACATTGTCTCCCTCTCTCTCTCATCTGCAGATAGGAGAGTCTTCTTTGGTAGACCCTTGGTCTAGTGAGTCCTCTCCGTGGTCTGGGTCTATCCTCCTGATCCTCATGCTCTTGCTGTGGCTCCCCTGCATCCTGGATCTAAGGCGGCACCTCCTCCTGCAACTGCACTCAGCATTGCCTGTCCCTTCTTCTCCTCTTCCGCTCTATTAGAACCCTCAAGAAGGCAGCATTGAGCCCTGGATCCATAATTGTTTTATCCTTCTCTCTGAAATGATAGGTTGAATAGATTAATGAATAATAGTTGAAAATAGTGTAGCTCATGAACCAAAAGCAACTGTAATGGCCTATAGAGGCTTCTGCCCTACTGGCCTTCTGGCTGATGTAGCCTTTTATCTGAGGCACTAACACACACATCGAGGTGATCAAGATGCCATCCCTGAGGCCTAACAGCTCAATCCCACAGTGCTTGGAGAAGGTTTGAATGACATGTGCGACCTGACCTAATGACTTTGGCCCATTACGTATGCCAATTCTGGAAGGCACATGAAAGGCCTCCATTGTTGGGATGCCACACATGCAGCACCTGTGCTTCCTTAACTGTTGCCTGCATTCCCAAATTTCACATTCCCGTGTGTTAATGTTGAGGTGCAGCAACTGTCCTCCTTTAGTATAACCTTCACATCGTCTACTTCCTTTGTGAAGACAGGTGCAAAGTATTTCTTTAATGCTTGCCAGGATATGAATATTTCCTTCTGGCTCCTTAACAAGCACAACTTTCTCCTTGGCTAATCTCTTACATTTTAAATGTTTATAAAATGTTTTAGGATTGTAGGTAATGTTGCCTACTAATCTTTCTTTGTAACTTCTCTTTGTCTCCCATTTCAATCCTGTCCTGCACCATAACTGAATCTTACTCCTGACAGTAGTCATTGGGATCCTTTTTTCTCTTTTAACACTTATACCCTTTATGATCTAGGGCACATTAGTTTTGGATGTTTGGGCTAAAAATTTGATAGCAGTCTATGCCGACAATACAGCTTTCAGGCTAGGACTGATAGGTGGCAAGTAACATTCGTGCCACACAAGCGTCAGGTAATGACCATCTCCAGCAAGAGAGATTCTTACCACTTTGCCTTGACATTCATGAATTTGCCATAATTCAATCCCCCACCATCAACAATCTGTGGATTACCATTGACTAGAAACTTAACTGGACCAGCCACATAAATAGTGTGCCTACAAGAGCAGGTCTGAAGGCTGGGAATTCACATTAGTTTTCACATGTATGCTGATGACACCCAGCTCTACCTCACCACAGCCTCCCTCAACTCTTCCACTGTTGGCTAAATTATTAGTCTGCTTATCTAACATCCAGTACTGGATGAGCAGGAATTTCCTCTAATCAAATATTGGGAAGAGTGAGATCATTGTCTTTGGACCCCACTCCAAACTGTTTCCTAGCTACCAACTCCATCCCCACCCCGTGCAACGGCCTGAGATATACCAACATATGAAATAGGAGCTGAAGTAGGCCATTTGGCCCCTTGAGCCTGCTCAACTATTCAATAAGATTATGGCTCATCTGTTAGTGTGTCGAGTTCTACATTCCCATCTACCCCCATAACCTTTGATTCCCTTGCCTAACAAGAATCTATCTACCTTTGCCTTAAAAATATTGAGTAACCCCGCCTCCTGAGGCAGAGAGTTCCAAAGTCGCACAACTCTCTGAGAGAAAAAATTCCCATCATCTCTGCTCTATAAGGGTGACCCCTAATTTTAAAACAGTGCCCCCTAGCTCTGCACTCACCCACAAGAAGAAACATCTTTTCCATGTCCACCTTATCAAGACCATTCAGGATCTTATATACTTCAATCAAGTCACCCCTCACTCTTCTAAACTCCAGTGGAAACAAGCCCAGCCTGTCCAACCTATCCACATAAGACAATCCACTCATTCCAGGTATCAATCTAGTAAACCTCCTTTGAACCACCGCCAATGGGTTTACATCCTTCATTAAATAAGGAGACCAAAACTACACACAGTATTCGAGATGCGGTCTCACCAGTGCCCTGTATAACTGAAGCATAACATCCTTACTTTTATGTTCAATTCCTCTCGTGATAAAGGATAGCATTCCATTGACCTTCTTAATTACATGCTGTACCTGCATACTAACTTTTTGTGACTCATACATGAGGGCACCTAGGTCCCTCTGCACCTCGGAATTCTGTAGTCATTCTCCGTTTAAGTAATACTCTGCTTTTCTTCCTACCAAAATGAACAACTTCACATTTTCCCACATTATACTCTATCTGCAGATTTTTGCCCACTCACGCCACTTATCTATATCTGTCTAGAAACTCCTTGTGTCTTCTTCACACCATACTTTCCTACCTATTTTTGTGTTGCCTGCAAATTTAGCTACCATGCCTTTGCTTGCCTCTATCCCTAACATTTAAAATAGTACATAAATTGGTGGTAAACATAATAAAAAATATAAAAAAGAAACATAAATAAGTGATTAATATAAATAAGGAATTATTTAAAACACATTAAAGATGGCTGGACAGGTGATGTGATTAAAGCTGCAGCATGTGGGAGCTCCTGTACAACATTGAGATCCAGAGCAAGTGCCTTCAGTTGTCTAAGCCTAAACTCTAGGATTCCATGCCTACATCTCTCTGCCTCTCTCTCCCTCTTTCCTTTATTAAGACACTCCTTAAAACCTACCTCTTTGCCCAAGTTTTTTGACATCAGCACCAATATTGCTTTACATAACTTGGTGTCGAATGCTGTTTTATAATCATTCTATGAAGTGCCTTGGGACATTTTATTACAATAAAGGCACTATAAATACAAGTTGTTGTTATTATTCTGCAACAGTGACTCCAGAAAGGAAGAAGTCAAGTGTGAGATGGAATACACCATCCAGTAAAAAGCTTGACTGGCCTTCTATCCATTATTTTAAACATTCGTTCATCCCAACACTGGTGTACCATGGCTGCAGTACGGACAATATACAAGATGCACTGCAACAACTCACCAAACCACCTTCAACAGCACATTCAAAACCCACAACCTCTGCAGCCTACAAGAACAAGTGCAGCAGGTGGATGGGGATACCACTCAGTTCCTCCGCGAGCCACACACCATCCTGACTTGGAAGTAAAATGCCTTTACTTCATCACCAAGATAAAAGAAAAATACTGTGGATGCTGGAAATCTGAAACAAAAACAAAAATAGCTGGAAAAACTCAGCAGGTTTGACAGCATCTGCGGAAAGGAATACAGTTAACGTTTCAAGTCCGTGTGATTCTTCATCAGAACTGAGGAAATGTAGAAATGAGGTGAAATATAAGCTGGTTGAGGGGGGTGGGACAGGTAGAGCTGGATAGAGAGCCAGTGATAGGTGGAGGCAAAGAAGAGATTGCCAAATATGTCATAGACAAAAGGACAAAGGGGTGTTGACGGTGGTGACATTAAGGATAGAAAGCAGGACGAGCAAGTGACAGATAGCACTAGTGGGGGTGGGATGGGGAAAGGGATTGAAATAGGCTAAAAGGTGGAGATGAAACAATGGATGGAAATACATTTAAAAATAATGGAAATAGGTGGGAAAAGAAAAATATATTTAAAGAAAAAAAGATGATAAATTATTGGAAAAAAGGGATCGGAAATGGGGTGTGGATGGAGGAGAGAGTTCATGATCTGAAGTTGTTGAACTCAATATTCAGTCCGGCAGGGTGTAAAGTGCCTAGTTGGAAGATGATGTGCTATTCCTCCAGTTTGCGTTGAGCTTCACTGGAACAATGCAGCAGGCCAAGGACGGATATGTGGGCACGAGAGCAGGGTGGAGTGTTGAAATGGCAAGTGACAGGGAGGTCTGGGTCATGCTTGCGGACAGACCGAAGGTGTTCCGCAAAGCAGTCACCCAGTCTGCGTTTGGTCTCTCTAATGTGGAGGAGACCGCATTGGGAGCAGCGAATGCAGTAGACCAAATTGAGGGAAGTGCAAGTGAAGTGCTGCTTCACTTGAAAGGAGTGTTTGGGCCCTTGGACAGTGAGGATGGGGGAAGTAAAGGGGCAGGTGTTGCGCCTTCTGCGGTTGCATGGGAAGGTGTCTCTTTCTGAACTTGCCACACTCCGTCCTCTCAAGTCCAACCCTGACTTTGTCATCAAACCTGCTAACAAGGGTGGTGCTGTTGTTGTCTGGCGCACTGACCTCTACCTCGCAGAGGCTGAGCATCAACTTGCAGACACTTCGTCCTACTTCCCCCTGGACCATGACCCCACCACTGAACATCAAGCCATTGTTTTCAGGACTGTCACTGACCTCATCTCCTCTGGAAATCTTCCCTCTACAGCTTCCAACCTCAAAGTCTCCCAACCTTGGACGGCCCACTTCTATCTCCACCCCAAAATCTGCAAACAGAACTGTCCCAGCAGACCGATCGTGTCAACCTGTTCCTGCCCCATGGAACTCATTTCTTGCTATCTTGACTACATTCTCTCTCCCCTTGTCCAGTCTCTTCCCATCTACATCCACGATTCCTCTGATGCCCTACATCATATCAACAATTTCTAGTTTCCTGGCCCCAACTGCCTCCTCTTCACCATAGACGTCCAATCCCTCTACACCTCCATCCCTCACCGGGATGGTCTGAGGGCTCTCCGCTTCTTCCTTGAGCAGAGGCCTGAGCAATCCCCATCCACCACTACTCTCCTCCGTCTGGCTGAACTTGTTCTCTCACTGAACAATTTCTCCTTAAACCTGTCTCACTTCCTCCAAATAAAGGTGTGGCTATGGGTACCCACATGGGCCCCAGTTATGCCTGTCTCCTTATGGGGTATGTGGAACATTCCTTGTTCCAGTTCTACTCAGGCTCCCTCCCACAACTCTTTCTCCAGTACATTGATCACTGCTTTGGTGCTGCTTCATGCTTTTGCTTCCAATTTCCACCCCTCCATCATTTTCACATGATCCATCACTGACACTTCCCTTCCCTTCCTTGACCTCTCTGTCTCAATTTCTGGTGATAGACTGTCCATCAATATTCATTACAAGCCTACCGACTCCCACAGCTACCTCGACTACAGTTCCACACATCCCGCTTCCTGTAAGGACCACATCCCATTCTCTCAGTTCCTTCACCTCCGTCGCATCTGTTCTGATGATGCCACTTTCAAAAACATTTCCTCTGACATGTCTTCCTTCTTCTGTAACCGAGGTTTTCCAGCCACGGTGGTTGACAGGGCCCTCTACTGTGTCCGGCCCATCTCCCGCGCATCCGCCCTCACACCTCCCTCTCCCTCCCAGAACCATGATAGGGTCCCCCTTGTCCTCACTTATCACCCCACCAGCCTCCGCATTCAAAGGATCATCCTCCGCCATTTCCACCAACTCTAGCACGATGCCACCACCAAACACATCTTCCTTTCACCCCCGTGGCGGCATTCCGCAGGGATCGTTCTCTCTGGGACACCCTGGTCCACTCCTCCATCACCCCCTACACCTCAACCCTCTCTCACGGCACCTTCACATGCAACCGCAGAAGGTGTAATACCTGCCCCTTTACTTTCCCCGTCCTCACCGTCCAAGGGCCCAAATACTCCTTTCAAGTGAAGCAGCGCTTCACTTGTACTTCCCTCAATTTAGTCTACTGCATTCGTTGCTCCCAATTCGGTCTCCTCTACATTGGAGAGACCAAACGCAGACTGGGTGACTGCTTTGCGGAACACCTTCTGTCCGTCCGCAAGCATGACCCAGGCCTCCCTGTCGCTTGCCATTTCAACACTCCACCCTGCTCTCATGCCCATATGTCCATCCTTGGCCTGCTGCAATGTTCCAGTGAAGCTCAATGCAAACTGGAGGAACAGCACCTCATCTTCCAACTAGGCACTTTACAGCCTTCAGGACTTAACATTGAGTTCAACAACTTTATATCATGAACTCTCTCCTCCATCCACACCCCATTTCCGATCCCCTTTTCCCAATAATTCATCACCTTTTTAAAATATAATTTTCTTTTCCCACCTATTTCCATTATTTTTAAATGTATTTCCATCCATTGTTTCATCTCCACCTTTTAGCTTATTTCAATCCCTTCCCCCCACCCCACCCACACTAGGGCTATCTGTCACTTGCTCGTCCTGCTTTTTATCCTTAATGTCACCATTAGCACATTCCTTAGCTAATATCACCACCGTCAACACCCCTTTGTCCTTTTGTCTATGACATATTTGGCAATCTCTTCTTTGCCTCCACCTATCATTGGCCCTCTATCCAGCTCTACCTGTCCCTTCCCCCTCAATCAGCTTATATTTCACCTCTTTTCTATATTTCCTCGGTTCTGTTGAAGAGTCACAAGGACTCGAAACGTTAACTGTATTCCTCTCCGCAGATGCTGTCAGACCTGCTGAGTTTTTCCAGCCATTTTTATTTTTGTTTCCTTCACCACCACTGGGTTAAAATCCTGGAATGCTCCCTCACAGGCCTATAGACGTACCTGCACCACATCGACTGAGCAGTTCAAGAAGTTGGCTCCCCACCACCTTCTCAATGGCAGTTAGGGATGAGAAATAAAAATTCTGACCTTGCCAGAGATGCTCACATCCCATGGACAAAACCCATCTATAACTGTAACATTTTTCGTTATCAAGATGCCATACCCACTCCTCCTTTCTCTTCTCTATCATTCCTGAATACTTGGTAACTAGGAATATTAACAATCCATTTCTGGCCTTGTTTAAGTCATGTCTCTGCTAATACAGCCAAATCACAATCCATGTAGCAGCTTGTCTCTGCAGCTCACCAACCTTATTAGTTACACTACAGACATTGAAATACATGCAATTCAATACCTCTGCCGCTTTTGCCTTTTTTTTGTTCAGCCTGGCCCCTGCAATTTTTTTGGATAATTTGGATAATACTAATTTTACTGCCCTTTATATGTCTCTGTCCTCTGATCTTATTGGGGCTCTTTTATTCTATTTGCAGGAACCCCACCCCCCTCCCCCTACTGCTCTCCATCAAATTAGTTTAAATTCTTCACAATGGTCCTGGTTAACTTTTCAGCGGGAACATTGTCCCAGCTTTGTTCAACTGCAACCTGTCTCTCTTGTACAAGTGCCCCTTCCTCCAGAACTAGTCCCAATGCCCCAAGAACGCTATCCTTCACCATTACACCAGCCATGCATTTATCTGCACTATATTCCTGTTTATATATTCATTCACATGACACTGGGAGTAATCCTGAGATTACTACTTTTTGAAGTTCTGTTTTGTAATCTTGCCTCCTAGCTCCTGGAGCTCTTCTTGAATAGAATTATAGATTGGTTAGGATTCACCTTAATACTATTTCTACCTATGGGCGGAATTTTCTGTGCCCGTTGACGTCAGGCGTGTTTGGCAGTGTGAGTGGACAATATGGCGAGAAGGCCACAAATCCGTTTCACAATGTCATGAAGCCAGTTTGCAATTGTCTGCTCTGCCTGTCAATGGCGGACCGTGTTTCCTGCTGTCGGACATTGAGGACCTCATTTTAATGCATTTTCATGTGATTATAAGGCCAGCCCACTGGAATCATTCCCCCACGCTGGATCATCCGTCCACATTGGTGGGGAAACACGCCGGTGCAGAACACACCTTCAGAACTGTGACATGTAGAAGCCGGGACTTACTGCCAGGGCCTTGCTCACATCACAGATATCCGAGGAGCAGAAGATGCTGGAGCCCGACACCAACAGCAAACTGGAGGAACATGGATCCTCATGGACATAGCTGTGCCGCGAAGCAACTCACGGAACGTGGAAAGTCACCTTTGAGGGTCTGCTCACAACGGATGATGGTCAATGAAGTGGAGAGGAAGGTCCAGTTGTGTTTGAGAGAGGAAGATGTATTGGGGGGTGGGAGAGGATGGCCTAGAATTGACTGGGAAAGGAAGAGGTGTCAAGGGGATTGAGGTTGGGGGGTGGGGGTGAGGGATCGAACATGTCTCGGGGGAGGTTGGGAGTGGGGAGGGACTACGGGGGGGTAGGAGGGAGTAACGGGGGAGAAGACAGCAACTGGGGAGGTAGTTGTAAGCGGTGTGGAAGATTTAAGGAAAGGAGTTCAGAGGCGGGAAGGAGTGTGGAGAGGGGCTGGGGTCCTGAGGGGGAAAGGAGTCCAGGGGGAGGAAGGAGTCTGGGGGGAGGAAGGAATGCAGAGAGGGGAAGGAATAAGGGTGGAGGAAGAAGTAAGGGTGCAGGAAGGAGTCGGAAAGGGGGAAGGAGTATGGATGGTGGAAGAAGTAAGGATATCTAAAGGAGTCAGGAAGGGGGTATGCCAAAGGGAGGTAGTCTGGGGGGATGGAGTCCGGAGTTGGGGGGGGAAGATCTAAGGCTGGGGGAGTCCCAGGTTGGGGGAAGGAGTTCCAAGGGGGGAAAGAGTTCCAAGGGGCGAAGGAGTCTGGAGGGGGGGATGTGCAGGTGAACGTGCAATGGTGGGCTCTGATGCGTCTATAACTGCCTCCTGGAGAGCAAACTGAGAGTGGGTCTGTTATGAGGGAATGGTGTGAATGATTGAGGGCAGAGTCAGTCGGTAGGTTGAGAGGGTGAGTATTCGACGGGATCAGTAGAAGGAGCGGCAAGGGTGGTTGGTGGGGACTCGGAGGCAGACATGGACCCTGGGGGTGGGAAGGCGAAGGTTGGGGAGGTGAATGTGGATGGCGGTGGGATTTTCAGGGAGGAAGGGAATGTGCACATTCACCTGGATATCCCCGAAAGAAAAGGGTTGGGCTGGAAGGTACAGAGGGGAGGTGGAAGGTGATGCCAGGATGATGGAGGAAAGGAAATGGATGACTGGGGAAGGGAAAAGGATGGGCAAAGCCAAAGAAAAACTGTAGCACTACCATGTTGGCTAAATCAAAAGTGAAACAAGCGTTATGGTGGGCAAGATCAGGTGCTGCATGAGAGTGCGATCAGTGAATGGGCAGAGATGGAGGTCAGCTCAGATGAAGAACTGAAAGAGAACCCCAGCAGGCAGCATTGAAAATGCTCAGTACATTGCAATGAGTGTGAGATAGGATCTGTGTGCGTGGCAGAGTGCCTGAACAAGGCTCTAGAAGGCTATGCCACACACACACTTCTCCCTCCAGAATCACTTGTGGGCTGGCTGCATGCATCTGAACTGCTAGTGATGGGGGATGCAGTGGGAGGACTCATGAAGCCTGTCAATGAAGCTGAAAGACACCATTACATATTACTCA
Source organism: Cetorhinus maximus (assembly GCF_964194155.1). Lineage (NCBI taxonomy): Eukaryota > Metazoa > Chordata > Chondrichthyes > Lamniformes > Cetorhinidae > Cetorhinus > Cetorhinus maximus. Next base: position 145,703,136 of record NC_135880.1, on the reverse strand, counting down.
GTGAAAGTGAATATATTTCCACATTGTAAAGTGACAAAATGTCACCCATGCAACCAACTGTGATCAGAATTTCTTAACTTTTGAACATCTTAGACTTTGAGTTGCTGCCCTGACATCTACAGCAGGGGTGGAGACTACCTGTAAAATGGTTGGCCCTGTTTCCTCTGATGATTTCAGTGTGGGTCCTCTGGAGAGCCAAGGCCTTGGGGGCCCTGGCTTGCTTTGGCTGTCCTCCTGTGGGCCAGATGCTCCTTCTGCTGTGACAGAGGACAATGTTGAGAGTCACCAGCAAAAGGGACTCAGAGGGAGCGGACAGACTCTGAGATTCCAGAGTGGATGACTCAGGGGTGTCCAGCTGCTGCTCCTTCTCCCTTCAGGTGCACAAGGGGCCTGGCCTGAATCCTTGAGGGGAAAGACCAGCTGGGGGGACATTGAGGTGCCCCATTTCCCTCTCGCATTGCCAGTGCAGGAACTCACCCATGGCTACTGCTATGGAGTGCAGGTCTGCACACATCTCTGCAGTCCTCCAAGTGCCGGGGAGCTCGACTGAACTTGCCTCCTCCTGCACAGACATGGGTCCGTGTGGTGACCACCAGATTGTGTATCCGAGCCTGCTCTAGATCTAGGTCCCCCTGTGTGTCTCTGCGCTGGTGGAGGGTGTGGGTAAGCACTGTGATGGGTCTTCCAGGCTGCTTATTTCCAGCTCTTCAATGGAGGAGGTGACCTCTTGGCTGGAGGTGAGGATGTGGATGGAGCTGAGGGACTGGCTGGCTGAGGGCACTGGCCACTTGGCAGGGCTCCCTGTGAACCAAAGTAGAGATAATCAGTGCATGGCAGCAGAGTCAAAAACAGGAGAGAGCGCATTCAGAGTAGTGTTGAGAGAGGGATGATGTGATGCAGGATCCTCACGAGGATGTTCACTGCCGACCTCATCATCACTGCAAGCACGGTCCATGTCCTCACCAGTCAGCTCAATGGCACGCTCCTCAAAGTGAGTGAGGGGGCTGATGTGGGCCACTCCACCCCCAGCCTGGGATCGCTCCCTGCTGTTGTGAGCCAGCTTCTCCTGCATGAAAATAAATGGCGAGAGTGTGAGCAGGACACATGGCATTGCGTGGAATGTTTGTGTGGTGAGTGGAGACGTTGACGGGATGAGGAAGCGAGCTTGAGGCGGTGTGAGCCTGATGGAGATGTGAGGGTGTGTGTGAGAGTTAGTGGTGTTATCCCTTGAGCTGTGAGATCCTTGTGGATGTGTGATGGGTTTGTGAGTGCGTGAGTTAAGAGTGATGAGAAGAGCGACTTAACACTGGCAGAAGGGATGAGACCATTCATCCTGTAGCGACACTGGGTGGCTGTCCTCTTTTAAAGGAGCACCGCTGCCACCAGCTCCCATGCTGCATTAGAGATGTTACTGCCCCACCTGTGGCCAGAGTGGGGGTAGAGGACATCACGGCGGGTCTCCACTCCATCCAAAAGGCACTCGAGGGACGCACCATTAAACCAGAGGGCTGCAGTCTTCTTGCCTTTCAGGGCCATGTCTTTCATGTAGCAGTCCTGGGCTGGAAGTTCTGAGGGGTGTGCGCGTGGCTACACTTTAAATATGGCGCCCAGCATGATGAAGCAGCAAGGATGAATGACAGCCCACCAACCATCGCAATGGCATGTTTCCCTGGAGTGCAGGATTGGGACAATACAGCGTGAAAACCTGCCACCATGGCCGGTGGGTAAAACATCCTTCTCCCACCCACTACCGCACTTAGTGCAAATCTGGAACGATTCCGCCCTATGTCTTGGTTCCAACATGGGGCATGATTTCTTGCTGTTCCTCTTTCCCTCACAAAATGTCCTGCACCTGCTTGGTGATGAGTTCTACCCTGGCACCAGGGAGCAAACATACCATCCGAATATCTCTTCTGTAATGTAGATAGGTGAAACCACACCTCCCCATCTTATATTCCAATCTCTAAGGCTCAACCTGAAGCCACCCTCATGGAGAAAATGGTCAATGCTCACAACTCTTGTTTCTAATAATTTATTGTAACAACGACAAACTTATAAACGCCAGTAGCCTGCTCCCCTTTTAAGTTAAATCAGCACTTACAGATGAACTTACAAATGTCAATGCCCTGTTCCCATTTTAAGGCAAATCAGTATCTTACTCGCAAATATCATTCGCGTAACTTCTCAGCTGCACCCACACTGTTAACCCTTGGATTGCCGCTTCTGAAAAGTTGCTGCTCGGTTCCTGCTGTTCCTTTAGCTTAGTTGTCCTATTTTAGTCCACCCAAGTCCCTTATTAAACTTATTTTCTGAGAGCTCTATGCTGTGTAATGCTGCCCATTCTGTCGGCTGCTGCCTTTTCTCTTGTCAGGTTTGGCTGTTGCTGCTATCCACTCCGACTGCCCTTTCTGCCACTGCTGCTCTTAATACTAAAACCTATATTTCTTCAAAAAAATACAAAAACCACACCTGAGTCAAAGATTGCTGCAAAAATCCTTCCCTAAATCTGTGTCTTCTTACACATTGTAACAATTTCATAAATAGCCCATCACCGCATGAAAGCCATTTTGATCCTAGGGATCCAGGGGGAGGATCCTGGTTACGTCAGGTCCATTTCACTCGAATCAAAAAGTTTCCTGGTTCATGAATTGTCCATTACCATATGAAGGTGGTTTCGATGGAAAAGATCCTGGTTATGATTTCCGGTAGTTTTGCTTTAATCAAAAAGTTCCCTGGGATTAGCATTTTGCACGGAATGTGGGGGCACATTCAGAGACAGTGGCTGCAAATCTGTAGGTATTATTTACAGCTCTACAGTTGGTAGAAGCATCCCCATTATGTGATCTGATGGCTTTATTGGCTGTCTCTTGTATAGTATATTGAAAAAGTCACTCAATGTGTGCATGTCAATGTCCTGTGGGATGCTGGGAGAATTTCTGAAAATTGTCCATCACAAACAGCCATTTTTTGTAGTGCCCTTTTTTTTTGTTTTGAAATGTTGGCTTTGTTTAAGTTTAAAGTATTCTTGCTGAAGGACTGGCTACAGTGGTCGCAGAAACCCCTGCCTATGCCCCTGACTATTGAATCCTCTATCATTACCGGGGGCAGCATTTTTCAGTCGGTGTGCGGGGGTGGGCCCGACACGTTGACATGTAAAATGACGCGCAATGACGTTGGGCGTGCGTCCCAACATCACAGCGCACCATCGCATTATTTTGGAAGGCGGGCGTGCTATGAGTCCCGAGGCCCACCCGCCATTAATTAACGAGCCAGTTAAGACCCTTGAGGCAGCAATTGAAAGCGATTTTTCGCAGCCAGTACAATTTTCAGTGTGTCACACGGGCGCAACGGGCAGGTGGGTAGGCCACATTTTCAAATACCTCATCCACGGGTGGGATAAGAGGGGTGAGTGGGCTCGCTAATGTGAGTTGTTAAAACTTTAGTTTATTACTTACTGCTGCTTGCTTGTGTGAACAGGACAACTTCATTTTGCTTCCGAGCTGCTTTAACATAAATAAGAGGCTTCAGTTCAGGACTCTGAAGGAGTCATAACACTTGGGGCCTTCCAGGTATCAGACAGCCTTCCCTTACCTAGGGAATGGGGATTGTGGTCTCCGCTGGAGACACCTCCTGTGAGGAGGAAGAGAGGGCCAGAAGGGGGAGGAGGTCAAGAGTCTATATTCAGCCTCCAGGGGAGCCACCTGTGGGAGGAGAGGCACAGGCACAAGGGGCGCAGGGCCAACAGGAAGTCCAAGGTGGAAGGAGCCGCAGAAGATGCCACTATCCTGCTGCCAGGGTATACAGGTGGCGATGCAGCTACCTCAATATATCTGAGGTGCAATGCTGAAGGAGGCTCTGTCTCTTAAGGGAGGCAGCGATCTTCATCTGTCAGTTGATCGGCCCTGAGATCAGCTCCGACTGTGTGGGTGGACACCTCGTGCCAGTGGCGTTGGAGGTCACGGTTGCCCTCAACTTCTACTCCTGCGGCTCTTTCCAGGGGTCGGTGGGTAATCTTTATGGAGTCTCCCAATCAGCTGTCCACAGTTGGGTCAAGCTGGTGACGAACGCTCTGTTCAGGCATGCATTGACTTTCATTCACTACCGCATGGACGAGGCCAGCCAAGCAGAGTGAGCCTGAGGCTTTGCCACGATTGCTGGCTTCGCCTGCATCCAGGGTGCAATAGACTGTACACATGTGGCCATCAAGATGCTAGTGGGTGAGCCCGGTGCCTTCGTCAACAGGAAGGGCTTCCACTCCATGAACGTGCAGATAGTGTGTGATCACAGGATGCTGATTCTACAAGTCTATGCAAGGTAGCTAGGCAGCTTCCATGATAACCTACATCCTCAGACACTCCCACATGCTGGGGCTCTTCAGTGCTCCAGCCTGGCTTGATGGACGGCTGCTGGGTGACAAGGGCTACCTCCTCAGAAGGTGGCTCATGACGCCTCTCCGCCACCCAAGAACAGAGGCCGAGCAGCGGTACAATAGGAGCCACGTCTCCACAAGGGCTGTGGCGGAGAGAACCATCGGTCTTCTCAAGCTGCGTTTCCAATGCCTGGGCCATTCAGCGGCTGCACTCCAGTACCTCCCAGATCATGTATCACTGATAGTGGTCGCTTGCTGCACTCGCCACAATCTGGCGCTGGAAAGGGGGGACGCAGTGGAGGAAGGAGATTTAGGCGCAGCTGCTCTGGCAGCAGACGATGAGTCCAGTATTGAGTCCGAGGATGAGCACGCTCAGGAGAACGCTGAGGCGATAGACGCCAACCTGGGCAACATCCAGGGAGGCAGGGACTCCCAGGAGGCTTTGATCCAACGCTCCTTCAGCTAACCTACCAAAGAAGAACCACCAATACATGCCAGGGCTGCAGGCGCCATACTCGATATCTGACAGGAATATTTGCTTGGTGAACAAAATGAACTATGTGCCATTTCAATAAAGCTCAATGACAAACAAGTCACTCATAACATCATGGGTTACCCTGCACCTGCAGAACTAATGAAACACCCAGAGGCTTGTTAAGACCAGCACTTTTAATGATTTGTACCTTGGCATACAGAAATCAAAGTAAATTAAAAGGTGTTGAACAGCACACCACCTTAAAAGTAACTTAAAAATGGGGCAAAAGAAAACCACTAGTGATAAGCCCGTGTTGTGCCTAAGGTGCTTTACATTTACGTTTGCGGGTGCTACATCTTAGTTCTCCTCCCTCGCTGTCACTGGCCTTGGAGACAGCCTGCTCACTCTGCTGTCTTCTTGCCCTTGATGATCTTGGCAGGCATCCTCTGGCCCATGGAGCCTGTCCCTGGGAGGGTGCGGTCAGTAACACAGCTGGCATCTCCCCAGTCGTTGCAGCCTCATCGGATGCCACGGTCACTGGCAGAGAGGTGGAGGAGCTGCTGCCATCATCCAGAGCGCCCTGAGAGGAGCTCGCAGAGATTACAGGCAGCTCATGCACCAACGTGAGGTCGCTTTGAACCTCCCTGCTCACCATTGATGGATGGGCACCTAGCTGGGATACTGGGTGCCCAATCCATCTCCCACACTGACTGTGACCACCTGAGGTCAAGGCCGTTGTGAGGGCTTGCAGGTCCGAGCGCATCCCCAGGAACATCTGATTAAACTCCTGGAGGAGCCACTCCATGAGAGTCGCCACTCTCTTCATGGAGGAGGCAGTGCGCTCGGCCATGAGGGTCAACGCATTGCTCATGCTCTGCATGGACTCCTCCACAATGGGACCATGGCACGCATTCCCTCATGTATCTCCACCTGATCCTCCCGCACACCCTGCTGGACTTCCAGCGTCTGCTGCCTCAGGGACGACTCCAGAGGCACATCATCAGCCACCGACTGAGTGTGTGCCTGTTCCCCCGCAGTCCCCCAACAGCCAGTCCCCTGGGCACTCTCTGTCTCTGCCTGCACATCAAGTGAGTGTGAAGTGCCCTCACCACTGTACACCAAGATATTAGCCGTCAGTCTTATTCCCACCGAGCTGCTGGTATCTGCGCTGGTGCCTGCCTGGCTGAGGGGGTGTGACGCTGATGCGTTAATGTCTTCTGTAGCCTCAGGGGTGAGGGCGGTCCCTCAGCCTCCTGAGTCCGGGCATGGTCTGGTTAGGCTGAAAGGAAGAACTGGGGCATTTGATTAGTTGAAGTTGTTACACTGTTAATGTGCATGCTTGGCACTCGGATCAGGATGCGTTCCTCCTTCCATTATCAATGGGGATCCCATGTCGGAGGCTGAAATCAATATGCAGTCAACAGTGGAAGGTTTGCACTGACAGACATTCTGACCTCAGTGCACTGCACTCTTACCTCCCTGTGGCACCCAAACTCACCGTGGCCGGTTGATCTAGGCGCATGGCGGCTCTCCAGCTTCAGTGCCTCCTGCTTATACCTGGTGATGATGAGAAGGTGGGGTGCTCCTCCGCCACTCCGTAGCCATTCGGCATTATTCTGTGTTGTCTTCTCCTGAAAGGAGAGAGGAGCATTGATTAGTCCACCCTGTACCTGCATTGCCATTGCAGCCTGGCCAACCCCACCTGAGGAAAACCTCACAGGGCTCAACCGATTCATGACTCTGGGGCTGCCATACACTCATTCCAAGCAGCCACGGCTGACCCCCTGGCCCAGATGCTGCCTCCATCACATTTGCCACTCACACTCTAAGAACTTCCAAACACACGAACACTACTACCGAGAAGGACAAGGGCAGCAGATAGATGGGAACACCACCACCTGGAAGCTCCACTCCAAGCCACTCAGCATCCTGGCTTGGAAATGTTTTTCCGCTCCTTCATGACCACTGGATCCAAATCCTGGAACTCGCCCTCTAACAGCCGTGTGGGTGCACCTGCATTACATGCAGCAGTTCCAGAAGGCAGCTCACCACCACCTTCTCAAGGGCAACTAGGGATGGGCAATAAATGCTGGCCCAGCCAGCGAAGCCCATATCCATTGAATAAATGAATACAAAAACAAAATTCTGAGGGGGTTGAGGGGGGGTGGGGGCAACCTAACTGCTGTGCTAAGTGACCCATGATGCCAACATGGTACTCACCCTTCCCGATCGCAGGAGGTCATTAAACTGCTTGCGGCACAGCACCCAGGTGTGTCTCACCACATCGTAGGAGCTGACCCACAATTCCACCTCCTCCCAGGCACGTTTTGTTAGGTCAGGGGATCTCTTCCTCCCGTCCTTTGGTGCCAGGATCTCGCGGCATGCTGCCACGTCCTTGAGAAGGGCAGCGAGGTACTCATTGGAGTGCCTGGGGACCGACTGCCACGCCGATCCGCCCTCCTGCCTGGCCTGCTCTCCGAAGACTTTTTCCATCACACTCCTGACCGAAATCAGTGGCAGCCTTAGGACGGCTACCTGTGCCGCTTTTGAATAGTCTGCCAGGTTGCCATTGGACCCAGCGGACATTGGCCTCCCGCTCCTTCCCGCTGATCTCGGGAGCCGTGATTTACTCTGGGCAGGCCTTAATTGGCCCACCTGCGTAAAATGGCGGCGTGGAGCTGATCGCAGGATCAGCTCCGCACCCGCCCCTGCCTGCTCCCACTGAGCCTGTCCGCGATATGAAAAATTCTGCCCTGGGTTTCTAATCTTTTTTATCCTGTGTCCAATCAAATCTCCAAACTGAAAATTTGAAGCAGGAAGAATTGGAGAATTTTTCTGCAAGTTGGTGGGTAATTTAAAGTGACACTGTACCTGACAATGAAGAATAGTTTTAGTGCTGTTATCACACTTTTGCACAGGATGACTTACTGTGGGTCTTGGATTGCGGAAATCCTCGCAGAGCAAAAAAATGCCAAAGGTAATGAGGAAAACTTCTTTACCCAGCAGCAGATGCTTTTAAAATTGTGTGTTTAATCCCATGGAAGCTCATTATATTTGCATTTACTTTGCTTTAGTCACCTATAATGAGTACATTTTGAAACTGATTGGAGTTAACTATTGACAAATGCATTATAACAGTGACTGTACTGTACTTTACTGGCTGTAAAGCGTTTTGGGATGTCCTGAGGTCATGAAAGGAGCTTTATAAATGCAAGGTTTTTTGTATATTAAAAAATGCAGCAATGTGTTCACAAGGCAATTGTAAAACAATAGTCAAGTTCGGGAGACTAGTCAAAAGGGAGTTCAGTTGAAGTATATTACTATTTGGCCGGGAATTTACTGCAACCGCGGTATTGGCAATGATCTCCATAAGCGAGACTGTTGTTCGTGCCAATCCTCCAGTGCTGATCCAAAGCCACAATTTTCTGGGAAGCTCAATATCATATGTCAATGGGATGATAGTGATGATCCAATGAGCTCTTCATCCTTTGCTCAATTTTTACTAGCGAGGCACATCCAGAAGAGAGGCTTATTGAAGGCTGCCTCTGCAAATTAAAAAACACAAAAAGATTCACTTGTGAGCTTCAAACTTTACACCAGAAGAACAAATGAATAGACAGCAAAATTTGACTTGAATTTATTTCACTTTGTGATTTTGTTAATGGATTTGCTGACCAAACAAGAAATGTTGGGTGACTATTTAATGAAAAAATAGATTTGTAGTAATCACTTCCCCAAATTTACTGCCTATAACATTTCATGAATAACTTTTTGTTTCAAGGCATATTTTTAACATTATCGCAAAGCAAATTCTCTTTTATCTCTTTTCTGATTTTTAAATCGTGTGGAATTGTGCACATTTGAGCCATCTGCTTAGCAGAGCAATCAAAATTATAACATTGGTGAAAGTTATGACAGGCACTTCCTGGGCAATAATGCTAGTGATTCTCCAACGTCTTCCTGCACCAGCATCATCGTAGGCAGTGGTTAAAATAGCATGGATCTAGTAATGTTGCAATCGGCACCGTTTTGAATGAGAGCCTTATATAAATTATTTTTCAACATTGGTTCCAGTGGAGTGGCACAAATAGCCCCGGAAATTTTGGTGAGATGTAAGTAGCTGCATAAGCCAATCACACCATCATTTCTTGTAACTTCTGCTTTAGAATAATGCTGATTGGTGAGAGGGGAGTTTTTAGAGCTAATTTTGTTCTTTAATTTTGCTCTTAAAACATAATCTAGTCTGTAATTAGCAGTAACTGGAAAGTGCTGTATAAGCAGGCTAAGTTCTTTCTTTTTTGAAGTTTAGACAATGTAAACTCACTCTTAGCTGTAGGAGCTGAGTAGTTAATTAGCTAACTGGTTGAATCTGGTTACTGTAGCCCCCCCACCCAGTTCAGTTTACTATAAATTCAGGGTTCTTTAGTGCAGCCTTGGCAAACGGAGCGCAGTCGACTAACAGAGTAAAGACTTGAGGTAGGATTTTCCCCCAGTCGGGGGCGAAGTTGAATGTTGGGCATGCACAATTAAGGCCTGCCCAGTGTGACGTCCACATGGAAGGGCTGTGCGCTCCCTGTGCGGGCAGGAGGGTGATTCCCAAAATTGAGGGTGCGCTCTTTCATGCATGCGCATGAAAGAGCGCACTCATCTCCCTGAGGCTAAGTGCTGCCTCAGGGAGATCGGCTGTTCTGTGACAAATATTAAAGATAGAAAAAAGAGGAGTTCCTGACATGTCCCCTCATGTGACACTGTCACATGAGTTGGGACACGTCCATAATTTTTACAAAAACTTTAATAAAATTTTTAAAAACCTACATGAAACCTCATCCCGCCCATGGATGAGGTTTCATGCTTTTTCTAATTCCCGCTGGGGCTCCTGGCCTATTCGTCATCCTTAAGGTTGGACGGGCAGGTCCATTAATTAGCTAAATGACTCTGTCAAAGGCCTCAATTGGCCATTGACAGGTCGGCGGATGCACAGCTGATTTTGCTGCGTCCCCGCCTACCTGAAAATTTAAATGGGGCGCGGTGACATCGGGAGATCTCCCCGACATCACCACGCATCATTTTACGCATCAGCGAGCGGCCCTCCACTCGCTGACGGGAAAACCCTGCCCTTGGAGTATGGCGAGCGGGGAGTTCGAAGAAGGGGTTATTCATTTCCTCTTTTTATCTTTCTCAACCCATAGAAATTGGTTCTTGCTCTACTACAGGGAAAGGAGCTAACTGTTTGGTGAGAATCTGGTAAGTTCTATTCTACCTAAGGTTTAAAATAGAACATACTTGGGTGGTAACATTAATAAAATATATAAGAAAACAACATTAAATAAGTGATTAATATAATTAAGTAATTATTTAAAACACATTAAGGATGGCAGGACAGGTGATGTGTCAAGGTTGCAGCAGGTGGGATCTCCTGGATAACATTGTGTTACGGGGGAAATACGTCTGCAGTAAGTGTTTGCGGCTTGAGGAGCTTCAACTCAGTCATTGAGCTGGAGGCTGAGCTGCAGACTCTGCGACACATCAAGGAGGGGGAAAGTTACCTGGATGCTTTGTACCAGGAGGCAGTCATGCCACTTAGGACAGGGTCTTCTGATTTGGTCAGTGGCCAGGGACAGGAGGGTGTGACTGTGAGTGAGGCAGGCAAGGGGACTCAGAGGGCAGGAGTGTAGGAGTGTGAGCCTCTGGGGTTGTCCAATAGGTTTAAGGTTCTTTCAGCTTGTTTGGATGAGAGTGGGGGGTGCTGGGTGGATGAGCAAACTGAGCATGGCACAGTGGTACAGGAAGCCATTCAAGCGGGGGGAGCAAAGAGGAACGCTGTGGTATTAGGGAACAGTATAGTGAGGGGGATGGACACTGTTCTCTGGAGAAAAGAGCGAGAGTCCAGACAGCTTTGTAGCCTGCCAGATGTCAGGATTTGGGACATCTGCTCAGGGCTGGAGAGGAACTTGCAGTGGGAGGAGGAGGATCCAATGGTCGTGGTCCATGTAGGTACCATGATATAGGCAGGATGAGGAAGGATGCTCTGCATAATCAGTATGATGAGCTAGGTGCCATATTAAGAGGCAGAACCTCAAAGATAATAATTTTTGGATTATTACCTGAGCCACATGCAAATTGGCTTAGGACAAATCAGGTTAGAGAAATGAATGTGTAGCTCAAAGACTGGTGGGGAAGTTGGGTACGGTGTGTGGGGCACTGGCACCAGTATTGGGAAAAGCGTAATCTGTACTGTTGGGACAGACTACACCTGAACCATGCTGGGGCTGGTGTCCTTGCGAGCTGCATAACTAGGGACGTACAGGGTGTTTTAAACTGAATTGTAGGGGCAAAGAATTGAATTTAAGAAGATGTGGCAAGAGAGATAGGTATTAATATGGGAAATGATAAACAGACTGTGACAGGAAGGGACGGAGAGTACAATTCTAAGAGTAAATCAGCAGATAAGGCTAGATGCTACAAAAATAATAAAAGGGCAAAACTAAAGGCTCTGTATCTAAATGCACGTAGCATTCAAAATAAAACAGATGAACTGAGCGCAAATAGGAATAAATAAGCATGATTTGATAGCCATTGCAGAGACATGGCTACAGGATTACATAAATTAGGACCCGAATATTGAAGGGTACGTGACATTTAGGAAGGACACGAAGTAAGGAAAGGATGGAGGGGTGGCTCTGTTAATTAATGATGGTAGTAGCACATTAGAGAGGGATGAACTAAGTTCAGGAAACCAGGATGTAGAAATGGTTTGGGTTGAGGCGAGGAATGATAAAGGCAAGAAGTCACTTGTGGCCTCCTAATTGTAACTACACAGTAGGACAGAGTATAAAAGAAGAGATAAAGGGAAAAAACAAAAACAAAAGTACCTGGAAAAACTCAGCAGGTCTGGCAGCATCTGCGGATAGGAGCACAGTCAACGTTTCGAGTCCGAATGACCCTTCAACTGAACTAAGTAAAAATAGAAGAGAGGTCAAATATAATCTGGTTTGAGGGGGGCGGTGGGACAAGAAGAGTTGGATAGAGGGCCAGTGATAGGTGGAGATAACCAAAAGATGTCACAGACAAAAGGACAAAGAGGTGTTGAAGGTGGTGATATTATCTAAAGGAATGTGCTAATTAAGGGTAGAAAGCAGGACGAGCAAAGTACAGATAGCTCTAGTGGGGATGGGGTGGGGGGAAGGGATCGAAATAGGCTAAAAGGTAGAGATAAAACAATGGATGGAAAGTGTTTAAATGTTTTAAATAAAACTTAAATAAGTTTTTAAGTGTTTAAAAATAATGGAAGAAGGTGGGAAAAGAAAAATCTATATAAATTATTGGAAAAAACAAAAAGGAGGGGGAAAATCGGAAAGGGGGTGGGGATGGAGGAGCAAGTTCATGATCTAAAATTGTTGAACTCAATATTCAGTCCGGAAGGCCTTCACATATTGAGTTCAACACATATCAATATTGAGTTCAACAATTTTAGATCATGAACTCTCTCCTCCATTCCCACCCCCTCTCCGATTTTCCCCCTCCTTTTTGTTTTTTCCAATAATTTATATAGATTTTTCTTTTCCCACCTACTTCCATTATGTTTAAGTGTATTTCCATCCATTGTTTTATCTCTACCTTTTAGCCTATTTTGATCCCTTCCCCCCACCTCACCCCCACTAGGGCTATCTGTACCTTGCTCGTCCTGCTTTCTACCCTTAATTAGCACATTCCTTTAGATAATATCACCACCTTCAACACCTCTTTGTCCTTTTGTCTGTGACATCTTTTGGTTATCTCCACCTATCACTGGCCCTCTATCCAGCTCTACTTGTCCCCCCTCCACCAAACCAGATTATATTTCACCTCTCTTTTATTTTTATTTAGTTCAGTTGAAGGGTCATTCGGACTCAAAACGTTAACTGTGCTCCTATCCGCAGATGCTGCCAGGCCTGCTGAGTTTTTCCAGGTATTTTTATTTTTGTTTTAGATTTCCAGCATCTGCAGTTTTTTGCTTTTATCTAAGAGATAAAGGGAGCTTTCCAGAAAGGTACAACAATAATCATGGAGGATTTTAATCTACATATAGACTGGGAAAATCAGATGGGCAAAGGCAGCCTAGATGAAGAGCTCATAGAATGTTTTTGGGATAGTTTCTTAGAACAGCACATTCTGGAGCCAACCACAGTGAGGGCTACACTAGACCTGGTATTGAGCAACAAGATAGGATAATTGATACCTCCTAAGTAGTAATGATCATAATATAATTGAATTTTACATTCATTTTGAGGGAGAAACAAGTGCGTCCAAGGCTCATATTTTAAAATTAAATAAGGGCAATTATGAGGGCATGAAAGCAGAGCTAACTAAAGTGAACGGGCAAATGAGATTAAGGGGTAGATCCATATAAGTTCAGTAGCGACATTTAAAGGGATATTTCAGAATACACAGAATATATACATTCCAATGAGAAAGAAAAATTTCAAGAGGAGGGCCCACCATCTGTGGTTAACTAAAAAAATTAAAGACAGTGTCAAACTTAAAGAAAAAGCATATAATTATGCAAAGAGAGGTGGCAGGTCAGAAGATTGGGAAGAATATAAGGAATAGCAAAGAATGACTAAAAGATTAATAAGGAGAGAAACTTTAGAGCATGAGAGAAAGCTAGCTAGTGATATAAAGACGGATAGTAAAAGTTTCCAAAGATACTTAAATCAGAAAAAAGTTAACAAAGTGAGTGTTGGTCCTATAGAGTGTGTTTGGGGAATTGATAATGGAAAGTAAGGAGATGGCAGATTAATTAAACAGATATTTTGATTTGGTCTTCACTAAAGAGGACACAAGTAACATCCCGGAAATAGCTATAAATCAGGAAATGGAAGGGAGGGAGGAACTCGGGAAAATTACAATCAGAAGGGAAGTGGTATTGAGCAAATTGTTGGGGCTGCGGGCTGACTAATCCCCAGGTCCGGATGGACTTCACCCTAAGGTCTTGAAAGAAGTGGCTAGTGAGGTAGTTGATGCACTGGTTTTAATTTTCCAAAATTCCGTAGATTCGGGGAAGGTTCCATTAGATTGGAAAATAAAAGGGAGGGATACAGAAAGCAGGAAACTATAGGCCAGTTAGCCTCTCATCTGTCATAGGGAAAATGTTAGAAGCTATTATTAAAGATGTTATAGCAGGGCACTTAGAAAAATTCAAGGCAATCAGAGTCAACATGGTTTTGTAAAAGGGATATCATGTTTAACCAATTTGTTGCAGTTATTTTAAGGAGTCACATGTGCTGTAGATAAAGGGGAGCTGGTGGATGTACTATACTTAGATTTCCAGAAGACATTTGATAAGGTGCCACATCAAAAGTTATAGCAGAAAATAAAAGCTTATGGTGTAGGGGGTAACATATTGGCATGGATAGAAGATCGGTTAGCTAACAAGAAGCAGAGAGTTGGTATAAATAGGTATTTTTTTAAGTTGGCAGGATATGATGAGTGGTGTGCCACAGGGATAAGTGCTGGGTCCTCAACTTTTTACAATTTGGATGAAAGGTCCAAAGGAATGGTGGCTAAATTTCCTGATAACACAAAGATAGGTAGGAAACTAAATTGTGAAGAGGGTATAAGGAGACTATAAAGTGATATAGAGAGGTTAAGTGAGTGGGCAAAGATCTGGCAAATGGAGTATAATGTAGGCAAATGTGAAATTGTTCATCTGGCAGGAAGAATGAAAAGGAAGCTTATTATCTAAATGGTGAGAGATTGCAGAGCTCTGAGATTCAGAGGGATCTGGATGTCCTAGTGCATGAATCACAAAAGGCTATTATGCAGGTACAGCAAGTAATTAGGAAAGCTAATAGAACATTATCAATTATTGTGAGGGGAATTGATTGCAAAAATAGGGAGGTTATGCTTCAGTTGTGCAGGACATTGGTGGGACCACATCTAGAGTATTGTGTACAGTACAGGTCTCCTTATTTAAAGAAAGATGTAAACATGTTAGAGGCAGTTCAAAGAAAGTTTACTAGAGTAATACCAGGAATAGGCAGGTTGTCTTATAGGAAGAAAGGCTGGACAGGTTAGGCCTGTATCCATTGGAATTTAGAAAAGTAAGAGGCAACTTAATTGAAATCTTTAAGATCCTAAGGGGTCTTGACAGGGTGGATGTGGAGAGGATGTTTCCCCTTGTGGGAGAATCTAGAACTAGGGCTCACCATGTTTCAACATTTCAGTATATTACACACCAGGGTGGCAATTCATTGCAATTTTTTTTTATTGCACAAATTTAAATATTAAAATTGAGAAGCAGCTTACAGGTAAAAATAAGGAGTCGCTCATTTAAGACAGAGATGAGGATTTTCTCTCAGAGGATAATGAGTCTTTGGAACTCTCTTCCTCAAAAGGCAGTGGAAGCAAAGACTTTGAACATTTTTAAGGCAGAGGTAGATAGATTCTTGGTTAACAACAGGGTGAAAGGTTATTGGGGGTAGGCAGGAATGTGGGGTTGAGGTTACACTCAGATCAGCCATGAACTTATTGAATAGCGGAGCATGCTCGGGGAGCCTAGTGGTCTACTCCTGCTCCTAATTCGTATGTTCATCATAGATAAAGGCAATTCCAGGCCGTATCCGGATTTTCCTGGAGCTGCTCCCGCTTTGTTGCTAGAGATAAGAACGTTAGAAATATGAGCAAGAGTAGGCCATTATACCCATCTAGCCTGGTCTGCCTCTCAATATGGTTATGGTTGACCTTCTACCTGAACTCCGCCATCTTACACTATCTCCATATCCCTTAATTTCCTTGGTGCCCAAAACTCTATCAACCTCAGTATTCCATCTGTTATGTTCCTGCCCGCTCACACAACCTGTCTGTACCCCTCTGCAGCCACTTTGCATCCTCTTCCCTGCTTCCTTTCCTTCCTAATTTTGTATTGTCAGCAAACTTGAATACATTGCAAACATTCTCACCTAAGTCATTAAGTAGATTAGAAATAGCTGAGGCCCGAGTACTGATCTTTGTGGTACCCAGCTAGCTACAGCCTGCCAACCTGAAGATATCCTGTTTATTCCTATTTTTTGTTATATCCCATTGGTCATAATTTTGTGTAATAACCTCTTGAGTAGCAGATTATTAATTGCTTTTTGAAAATCCAAATACACTTCATCCACTGGTTCCCACCTTATCCATCCTACTCATTCCATCCTCAAAAACCTCTCAGATTTGTTGAACATGATTTCCCTTTCATAAATTTGTGTTGAATCTTTTCCCCCTGACGATACTGTCCTCTATCACTATCATATTCCTTCTCACTACCCACACTTGAATGGGCTGCTACATCGTGATGCCATAGTCAGTTTGCTCATCCACCTTGTAGCCTTTGTTCTCACTCATACAGGTAGCCAGTACCTCATGTCTGCTCGTCAAAGTCAAGGTTCAAGGCCCCTCCATCACTACATAACAGACCACAATACCTGCTTGACTCACAGATCCTCCTGTCCCTGACCATTGACGAACTCTAAAAAGTTTTACTTAATCTAAATGATGTAGCTGCCTACTGGAACAAAGTGCCCAGGTAACTTGTCCCCTCCCTGATGCCCTGCAATGTCTGCAGCTTGGACTCCAGCTCAACAACTCTGAGGCGAAGTTCCCCAGCTGCAGGTATGGTTGTCCTGGATCCTAATGCTCTCCAAATACTCCAATATGCTGCCATTACGACACATCAGCTCCCTTGTACTGTCTATCTAACCTTATTAATTTATTTGTTTGATGAGTTAATTAGTTGTGTTTATTTTTAGTTGAATTGTTTATTTTATTTCTGTTAATTTAGTTGATGATGCTAATTTAGTAAAGCAAAGTAACAGCAAGCTACAGCAACAAGTTACAGTTTTCTACCTTAGATGCAAAAAAGCCCCAGCTCTTTTCAAATCTCTGCTCTGGCTATCAGTTCCTGCTGTTTTCAATTTAAAATAACTCACTAGCTATGTACCAATTACCTCATGCTTTATCTCTAGGCTCTCCAATTGAAGATTGTATTTGTTAAAGAAGTTGCTTACTATTTATTCTGACCCAGGAAACATTGGGTGGAATTTTCCCAGCTTTGCACTAAGTGCAGTAGTGGGCAGGTAAAACGATGATTTATCTGCCGGCCATGATGGCGGGTTTTCATGTCATATCATCCCAAACCCGCCTCATTATTTATGCACTCCAGGGAAACACGTCATTTACATAGCAGGCGGGCTCTCATTCGCCCACCAGCCATCACTGCAATGCTGCATTATGCTGGGCACCATGTTTAAAGTCCAGCTGTAATCACAGTGCTTATTGCTTCCAGCTCACCACAACTACACAGAAGAAATGGTCAGCGAAGGAGAAAAAACCACAGTCCCCTGCTTCAATGACGGGTCCCTCGAGCGACTGCTGGATGCCACCGGGATGTCCTGTACCCCTGCTCTGGTGCAGGAGTGCAGCAACGTGACCAATCCAGCTTGGGAGGCGGTGGCAGTGGTGGCCAGCGCTGACGCCCTTCAGAAGATGACAGCCACCCAGTGCTGCAAGAGGGTGAATGATCTTCTCCATTCTGCCAGGATAAGTCATTCTTCTTATCACTGTCAACAACTCATACAAACCCATCACACATCCACAGGGCCCTCACTCACTGCCAGTTCAAGGGACATCACCATTCACTCACTCACACTCACTGTCATTGTCCTCATCCCGTCCATGGGACCAATCACCACCCACACAGGTGAGTCATACTTATCATCTGGCCTGGCAGGCATCCTGCTTACACTTTCTCCATCTCTATCCATGCAGGACAAGCTGGCACAAAACGGGAGAGAGGTCGCAGACCGGCGGCGGAATGCCCGAAATCAAGGTCCTCACGGACTTTGAAAATAGAGCCATCCAGCTGGCCGGCCACAGTCTGGACCAGACCTGTGCTGACAGTGAGGTTGGCTCTGCTCTACCAAGTGAGGATTCAGCAGTGCAACATCCATCAGACAACCATGCCATGAGTGATGTGTCCTCTTTCACAGGCCACTGTCATGCACTAATTATCTCTCCTTGCTTTTGCAGGCACATCTGCCAAACAGCCGATAGAGTTCATGACCCAGGGTCTCCAATCAAGCCCTGAAGAAACCTGTGAAGAGGAATCTGGAGGCACCCTCCCTGAAGTCCCATCACAGCGCTCACCCACACCCTCCACCAGCACAGAGACACACACCTTGCACATCGTACTTTCTGATCCACAGCAGGCGGCGGCAGGGAGTTCTCAGGTCCCCTGCACTTGGAGGGCTGCTGGAGGGCAGAACATTGCTGAGTCCGAGTCAGATGATGAGCCTCTGGGCTCAGTCATGTCGCAGTTGCTGGAACTGCAAAGGCAAGCTCGGGAACATCAGGAAGGGGTGTCCGCAGCACTCCTCAGATTGCAAGGCACGATGGAGGAGTCCATCTGCCTTCAGTCTGAGGTGATAGTGCCGGCATGCCAATGCACCGAGGATAACACTGGCAGGATGGCGGCCACCATGGAGACCTTGGTCCAGGACGTCACTCCTGCACTTCTGCACAGGCTCAACTCCATTGCTAATGCCATAGTTGGCCTCCAACAGTGTGTACGCGAGAGGGGTGCCAAGCAGCTTGATCTCACTCCAGCTACCCCTGCACCTCAAGAAGTCAGCCTGGGACTTCTGGGCACCCAGAGGGATAAGGATCAGCAGGTGCACACTCCAGGCCCATCCATCCAGGTGACTCCGAGAGTGTCCGGCCAATCCAACTCCCCTCTTCATATGACTTCAGCAGCTCCAGCTCCACAGGCCGAGGAGGATGCCACTGCCACACAGCAGGACCCCGAAAGCAGGCCGGGGCCCTCAAAGTCTCAGCCCTCCTGAGGACCCCCGCCAAAGTTATCACTGACAGGGCATCACAGTCAGCAGGCTGCCTCCATCTCCTCTGTGGATGTCTGGGGAGCAACACGTAGTGTCAGGGTTAGGACAGTTAAGGAGAATAAGTTGCACAGCCTGGGCATGGGTGTTAATCACTTGTACATAATGTTTGCTATTGTCAATAAACCCCCAAGAATGTCTCCCTGCCTATGCCTCCTTGTTCTGATGAGCAGTGTTCTTGTTACTCAGATGTGAAAGCTTTCTGCACAAGATAAACGCAGGTGTCTCAGTCCAGGGCCTCTTCCCTGTGCTTTGTGCAACCTTCAGACCAAAGTGATGGTCCAACCTCACACTCCCTGGAAACATTACTGATGCCTGCACCTCGGCGGTGCTGGTCATTGCTGCCAGTATGTAGTGGGCAGGTTCCACAGAGTTCTCTCATTTTCTCTGTATGCTCTCAGCTCCTTTAAGGAGGCTGTCCCCCATCTCTTCAGCATCTGGAACCACTGATGATGTGCTCCAGCTCCTGAAGGACTCAGGTGCTGTTGATGTACAAAGCATCAGAACTTCTAAAATTTCATGGCCGCGTCTGTATAATATGACCCTGATCACGGAGCGCAAACCCTCAGCCAGACAGGAGTCAGACATTATCAGAGGCTATGTGAAGATTTATGGAGTGTCCTCACTGCAGGTCATCATCATCCTCCTGCAGTCACAGAATCACAGAATCACACAGTGCAGAAGAAGCCCTTCGGCCCATCGAGTCTGCACCGACACGTGAGAAACACCTGACCTACCTACCTAATCCCATTTACCAGCACTTGGCCCATAGTCTTGAATGTTATGACGTGCCAAGTGCTCATCCAGGTACTTTTTAAAGGATGTGAGGCAACCCGCCTCCACCACCCTCCCAGGCAGTGCGTTCCAGACCGTCACCACCCTCTGGGTAAAAAGGTTTTTCCTCACATCCCCCCTAAACCTCCTGCCCCTCACCTTGAATTTGTGTCCCCTTGTTACTGACCCTTCAACTAAGGGGAACAGCTGCTCCCTATCCACCCTGTCCATGCTCCTCATAATCTTGTACAGCTCGATCAGGTCGCCCCTCAGTCTTCTCTGCTCCAATGAAAACAACCCAAGTCTATCAAACCTCTCTTCATAACTTAAATGTTTCATCCCAGGCAACATCCTGGTGAATCTCCTCTGCACCCCCTCCAGTGCAATCACATCCTCCCTATAATGTGACGACCAGAACTGCACACAGTACTCCAGCTATGGCCTCACCAAGGTTCTATACAACTCCAACATGATCTCCCTACTTTTGTAATCTATGCCTCGATTAATAAAGGCAAGTGTCCCATATGCCTTTCTCACCACCCCACTAACATGCCCCTCCGCCTTCAGAGATCTATGGACACACACGCCAAGGTCCCTTTGTTCCTCAGAACTTCTTAGTGTCATGCTGTTCATTGAATACTTCCTTGTCAAATTACTCCTTCCAAAGTGTATCACCTCACACTTTTCAGGGTTAAATTCCATCTGCCACTTATCTGCCCATTTGACCATCCCGTCTATATCTTCCTGTAGCCCAAGACACTCAACCTCACTGTTAACTGAGCAGCTGAGCGACTATCGGGCCTCCACTGCATCTCCATGACAGGAGCATTCTCACAGAGGGTATTCATGCTGCAATAAGCCAGGCTGGAGCCAAACGTTCACAAGTGCAATGTGAGGATCTATGGGGTCACCTCATTGCATGTCATCATAATTCTCCACAAATCTATCATCCATGAGGGCCACCCGAATGCGACTGCCTCGCCTACCAGTGTAAGGGCCTCATTGCCATCATCGTCGCCTCCGTGGACCACCTCACCTTTATCCCCATCGGCGTCCTCCGCATCAGAAGAGATGTGCAGCTCCTCCATCTCCTCCTCGGCCAGCTCCTCTCCCCATTGCAGCGCCAGGTTGTAAAGGGCACAGCAGACGATGACGATGCGTGACACGTCTATGGACTGTATTGCAGGGCTCCACCAGACCGGTCCAGGCACCAGAACCCCATCTTCAGCATCCCAATGGCCTGCTCCACCAAGTTGCGAGTTGCAGCATGAGCCTCATTATAGTGTCATTCTGCTGCAGTCTGAGGCTGCCATATGGGTGTCATCAAGGAGCCATCCCTGCAGCTTCTGTGGACCCTGGGATCTGTGACCAACTGAGGATTTAGGCATTGTGCACACTCCCTGGAAACCATGTGCACACCTGCAGGATGCCTTTCTAGTGGTCGTACACCAGTTGCACATTCAGTGAGTGGAATCCCTTGCGGTTGATGTAGTCCACATCATGATGTAGTTGATGTAGTATGTAGTGACGGAGACCTGAGTGCCACATGGGTGCAGTCAATCATACCTGCACCTGTGGGAAACCTGAGATCAGGGTGAATCCAATGGCCCTTGCATCCTGGCTGTCCTGGTCCCGGGCAAAATGCACCAAGTTGTGTGCCATGGAGAAGATGGCATCCGTGACCTCATGGATGCATTTGTGGGTGGCAGATTGTGAAATCCCACAGAGGTCACCTGTGGAGCCCTGAAAGGAGCCACTTGCATAGAAATTGAGCGCCGCGGTCACTTTCACAGCTACTGGCAGTGGATGCCCTCCAAAGTCCTGCAGTAAGTGGCAGATTTGAGCCACCAGGTCCCTAGACATGAGCAGTTGTCGGCGACACTGGTTCTCAATCATCTGCAGGAATGACAGGCGGTGTCTATAGGCCCTGGATGTCGCTAGGCCCCTACCAGCCACGACTCGTTGTTGCTCCTGGACATTGTGTGCGGGAGCGCCAGCAGCCCCTCCTTCCTCAGGTTGCTGCTCCTGCCTTTGAGAAGCCAGGAGCCTCAGTCACTCTCTCCTCCGTCTTCTCCGCTCTCTGTAGGCCATCAGGTATACAGCTAGATCACCAGGCTTCATTCTCCTGATGTGGTCCTCCTGTGGCAGGAAAGAGAGAGAGACGTGGTTAGCATGGGTGTACTAAGCACCTTTCCTGGCCCTGTGAAATGGCCCCTTAATGCTTCCGGAGAGTGCTGGCCACCCCTCGGATGGGCACAGATGAGTGCGCTGCATGGCTGCTCTGTCAGCCTGCGACATGGGGGAGACTGCTCCTAACTGGGATGCTGAGATTGCAAGGGACTGTGAGCACCTCCAGCAGTGACAGCTACATGGCCAGCATTGTTGAGGAGATTGTACAACGTGTGCAGTCCAACTGCTCCACGGTCCAGTAATGTTGTCATGGGCTCATGGTCTATGACGGGGTCGGGATGGTGAGGGGGGGCTAGTGGGGGCTGGGGGCTGGGTAATGTCTGGAGTGCTTGGTGGCCCTTTGGTTCTTCCACTTTGCTTGCGTTGGTGGGCAGGCTAGGAGCACGACCCCAATCATATCATTATGGCTGCGCCCGAACTGTCTCAGTTGCAGAGGAATGGTCACTTTATACAGGTGTCCCTACTGCGCAGCCATTCTCTTGCCTACCCTGCCCCTATCTCGATTTCTTGTGCGCGGGATCCAATGTCAGGGCAGCCGGTTCCCCCCACTCCCCCAACCATAGTCACCTCTGAATCGGGGCAGTATTTGCCCCTGGACATCACCCCTCTCCACCTCCCCCCCGCCACCCCCCCACCCCACCCCCACCCCGCCATCCCTCCCACCGACAACAGTCACCTCCGTGGCAGGGCGGCACTTCACCCCAGCGCCCCTGAAGCCTGCAAGGCAACAGGCGACCTTGGCGAGCTCTGCAGAACGATGCTGACCACCCACCTCCAGTTCCCCCAAGCGAAGGCTGCCAAGTGCACGTTGCCTTGGTGCTGCTGTGAAACACATCGATGTGCTTTCCCACTAATGCCGACAGATGATCTGGCGGGGGGTCCAAGAGCCTGGTGGGATGGCCTTTTAATGATATTCTGATGTATTACAATGAGCTCCCCGATGACTGTTAGCGGGAAAAGCGGCCTGCCATCGGCTGGCTGAGCGGACGATCATGACCTGCCTTCCCGCCGCCGTGAAACCAATTGCGCCATATTGTCTGCGCACACCACCTAACATGCCCACTACCAGCGGGCACAGAAAATTCTGTCCATTGAAGAATGACACAACATGGGGGAGCACGGACATCAAGATTTGTGGACACTGAACTGCGGGCCTTGGTGGAGAAGGTGGAAAAGAGATCCACAGAGGATTAGGAGGCCCTCCAAAAACATGCTCAGAAGACAGTGGGCGCAGATATCCATGGAGATCTATGCTAGGAGTCAAGCCCTGAGAACTTGGATGCAGTGCCTCAAGAAGTTCAGTGACCCTAGATGAGTGTCCAAGAGCAGGATCTTTCGGTCGGCAAGAGGGGGCGAGGCCCGCTCGCCACACGTAAAATGGCGTGGGATGATGTCGGGTGGAACTCCCAACCTCACCCCCCGTCATTTCCATTATCAGGTCGGCGGAGGCGCAGCTGAGTCAGCTATGCACCCGCCGACCTGTCAATGGCCTATTGAGGCCATTGAGAAACTAATTAAACTCATTAATGGACCTGCCCGTCCAACCTTAAGGTTGGCGGGCAGGCCAGGAGCACTGTTGGGCTTCAGAAAAAGCATGAAACCTCATCCACAGGCAGGATGAGGATTCATGAGGGTATTTCAATTTTTAATAAAAGGTTTCGGTTAAAGTTATGGGCATGTTCCAACTCATGTGACATTGTCACATGAGGGGACATGTCAGGGAAATTTTTCTATCATTTTTGTTGCAAATTTTAGTTCAGAGCCGATCTCCCTGAAGCAGCACTTAGCCTCAGAGACATTAGCGTGCTCTTTCGCGTGCATGCACGAAAGAGCGCACTCCTGGATGAGGGAATTCCCTCCTGCCCGCACAGGGAGCACATAGCGCTTCCTGGCGAACGTCATGCTGGGTTTAATTGGCCAGCCCACGTAAAATGGCGGAGCCACCCCCCCCCCGCCCCGATCGGGGATGCCGATTGGAGGCACACTTCCCCTCTGACGGGGGGATAATTTTTCCCCAAGAGTAGTGAATGCATCTTCAAATACCATATCCTGCCAAATGCATCACTAGCCTTAGACATTGAGTAATTCATCACACTTCCCCACCATCCCCGCCCCCCCAGCCATCACTCATATACTAACTGTCTATCAAGCAGGGAACATATCTAACATTCATACGCTTCACCACATCCCCACACACTTAGCACTGCTGCAAGCCTCACATCCATATCTCACAGGTTGATTTACTCACCCGCACAGCTCTTCCTGTGTACTCGCTGTGACATCACTCTATGAGAATTCTGAGAATTCTCTGGTGTTTGCCCCTCCCTTATTGTTTTGTGCTCTCTGCAGATTCTCCCTCACTGAAGCCCTTTTTAAACTCACTGGACTCCTCCCTCGGTGCTCTGTAGGATCTGGGGTTTCTCCCTCGCTGATGCTCCTTTTTAATTTCACTAGTTTCCACACTTAGTGCTCTGTGCTGACTGGGGATTCTTCCTCATTGCTGCTCCTCTTTAAACTTGCTGAGCTCCTCCCTCAGCTCTGAGTTGATTCCCATTCCCATCACAATTCCAGCAAAGTTACAGTGGTCAAGCAGGGACAGATACAAGGAAATTTCCAGTTTAATTTGGGCATGAGTCATTAAACATATGTGATTTGTTGATCTTGATTCCAAACATAAACATTAAGAATTTAGCTGCAGCGCGAAACCTTGTTTCAACTGGCTCACAGATTAAAGTCAGGCTGTGTCTTTGTTTAGCGATTTACTCCCTTTAGGGAATATCAATTTCCCACAAGATTCTGCAGCCATCCATTTAGATGATCCTGCATATTGTTTTCTTTCCTCTGATGGGGCAATCTGTAATACTTACAATTACTTACTAGGTGACAGCCTTGGCTCAGTGGTAGTATTCGCACTTCTGAATCAAAAAGTTGTCAGTTTATCAGTTGAAGTCACACTCCAGAGACCTTAGCACAAAATCTAAGCCCACACACCAATGAGCTACTGAGGGAATAATGCAATGTTGGAGATGCCATCTTCTGAATGCGATGTTAAACCAAGACCCTGTCCGTCATCTTAAATGGATGGAAAAGATCCCAAGGCACTATTCAAAGAAATGCCCCGACCAACATTTATTCCTCAACCATGATAACTAAAACAGATCATCTGATCATGATCTAATTGATGATTGTGGAAATTTGCTATGAACGTATTTATTTTCTTATTTCTAATTTCATAAACCATTTACTAAGTTGATCAGCTAGAGATTTTAGCAGAATTCACATGGAATTATTAGATTCAAGTCCAACTTCTAACTAGTGAAGTTTGCTTACCCATGCTTTATGTGTTTGTACTCCTAAGCACCCCAGGTAAAGTTTTTTCTTTGAATGCAGTCAGGAAATTGCACCTAAACTGTGCCCAAAATTACATTGGTTAAGTTACAGTTCAAGTTTCTGCTAAAGGTAATTTGTATAATCACACATTTAAAATCTTCATTCTACCAACATAATTGGGCAGCATAATAGAACATAATGATGTTTTTCCCATGAAAGGGCTTTTCTTGATTGATTAACAATTGTAACCTGGTATTGTTTTAATAAGACAGCTGAATGGGCTTATCACAAAAATAAGCATTTTATGAGCATAAGTTAACTGTGGTAAAGTGGAGTACCATGTACCTTTAAGAGAATGCAAGTGGACTAACCATGTGACAGTACTGACCAATCACTGCACAACATGGGCTACTGGTTAACTGAAAGCCTAGAGCTGGAATTGGTTGTGGGAGCACGCAAGGATTTAGTGCTCTGTCTTCTGTTGCAATAAACAATCACAGTTTGTTCTTATTCTCTTTCCACTATTGAGAGCAAGCATCAACTAATGAGTGTATAAGAAGGCGTGCAATTCGAGTTTAGTCAACTAGTGAACTCATAGACACAAGACATAAAAGTAACCAGTCCTCCAACTCTGTGAAACCTGATTTAAAATCACAAAAATTAAAAATCCATATTGAATTATTTATTACTTTCTTTGGTGTACAATAGTCGGCTTCTTAATACATTAAATATATGCTGATATGAAAATGTTTAAAAATGAGCATGTGCACCTAAGACAAAATAATGCACTTTGAAAAGCCTTCCCTTAACCATTGCAACCAGTGGCTACTCACAATGTTGAACTGGTGGTGTGGCCAATTGTGTGTGTAGTGTATATCAGATCAACTGTACTATGAATCAGTGTAAAAGATTGTGGAGAACACAAAATTGTGTTTTTGTGCATATTTCACGTACATTTTAAACTCCTCAATATTTTGGTCAATTGGACCTGGATTACACTGCTATTACTGGTTTAAGGGAACTGAAACTCTACACCATTATTTTCACTTGGGCAATACCCAGTTTACTTTAAACCGGTTAATTATTGCATAACAAACGTGCACACAAGCAGGTAGAACATTAAGCGCTCAGACACAATCAGAAGTTCTACCCTATTGTCTTCACAGTAAATAGCAATACTATGTTAGCACCAAAAAAAAACCCAGAGACCCAATTGTGACAATTGAAATGTGTTTCGATGTACAAGAAACTGATGGGGTGTTGGAATATAGTGAAAACATTTACAGGACGTGTGTTTAGAAATGCCTAGCAGGATTGCTGTGGTTTACTTTGTTCTGTTGCTAAAAGAATGCAGACAGGAGATGCAATCCCCCATATGGCATTTAGTTATGGCAATATTTACTGTACAAGGCCTTTTATGGTAATCTTGTAGTAGATTTTTGACAGGGCACTTCTACACATAATAAATTCTCTCTGCACCCTGCCTGTGGGCTGATAGCTCAGTGCCAAGGGTGTATTATACATTTTTTCCTCATGTTCAGCTGTAACTTACGAAAGAAACCAGTCCGTCAGGAACAATTCGTCAAAATAATGGGGCAGCATTCAATTCTGGGGCTGTTTATCCAAAGTATTTAGGGAGTGTTGAACCAGCTGCTCAAAAGAAAAATTACTACAGATGTCCAAAAGTACGTTTTTAAGCTTGCAGAGGGACTAACGATTAGGTCAGTGTTCAGCATCTCTGATCCATACATTTAAGTGTTAGTGAAAAATGCACTTTTATAGCTGTCCGTGGAGTTAGCTGAAACTCTGAATTGTAAACTACTTCTTTTTTCAAATACTTGACGTTCATTCCAAAGCTACAATTATAAATAAAATCTCCAATTTATTTGTGAATTTAACTCTTTTTATAGTGCAAATTAGATTTAAATTATTGTCATGCAAAAATTCAGTGTCTTTTTTTTTCCTTTATCGCATACGTGCTGAATTAATCCTTTTCAAAAAATATTTTCTTTACACTTTGTACAATGCAAACTATTTTTATTGAATAAAATGCTAACACTGTGAAGCTGCATAATAATATGGCATCTAGATATTTCCTGGTTCTATTCTTTCCTTTGGTCCTGCATTCATTATAAAGTACATTCCTCCTTGTTGGGAACTCTGTCACACAGCTTGTTTCTACACTGCTATTTTATCTCTGGGCTTTAGGTTTGTATCCAGGTCAAACAGATGGAACAAAGGTATCCCTCTCACCGGTAGTAAAGGTTCCCTGTGAGACAAACTTGTGTGACCATAACCCATTTAGTTCTGGGTGGAATCCCACAGTATAAAACTGGCACTAATGACATTTAAAAGTTGGCAATTTAAATTGGGAACCAAAAAGTTGGTAGTGGTGGCAAATGGAAAATGATGCAGTTCCTTCCTGAGTTGGGAATTAAGGCAGATCACTGGGGCAGAATACCACCCATTCTTGACCTCAGTTGTTTTGGAACCGTTACTCAATTAACGGACATACGAATGTACGGGCGTATGAATTAGGAACAGGAGTAGGCCATTTGGCCCCTCAAGCTTGCTCTGCCATTCAGTAAGATCATGGCAGATCTGATTTCAACTTCAACTCCACATTCCTGCCTACCCTGATAACCTTTCACCCCCTTGCCTATCAAGAATCCATCTACCTCTGCCTTAAAGATATTCAAAGACCCTGCTTCTACCATCTTTTGAGGAAGAGTCCTAAAGACTCATGACCCTCTGAGAGAAATTTTTTTTCCTCATCTCTGCCATAAATGGATGACCCCTTATTTTTAAACAGAGACTCCTAGTTCTAGATTCTCCCACAAGAGAGAATCTTGTTCTCTCATGCCTTTGAAGACCCCTCAGGATCTAATATGTTTCAATCAAGTCACCTCTTACACTTCTAAACTTCAGTGGGTACAAGCCTAGACTGTCCAGCCTTTCCTTATAAGGCAACCCTCCATTCCAGGTATTCGTCCAGTAAACCTTCCCTGAAATGCTTCCAACACATTTACATTCCCCCTTAAATAAGGAGACCAATACTGTACACAGTACTCCAGATGTGGTCTCACCAATGCCCTGTATAACTGAAGCATAACCTTTTGTATTTGATTCCCTTCGCAATAAAAGATAACATCCTATGAGCTTTCCTAAATACTTGCTGTAACTGCATACTAACCTTTTGCGATTCATGCACTAGAACACACCGATTCCTCTGCATTTCATGCTCTGCAATCTCTCGCTATTCAGATTGTTAGGAAATAGAGATAGTTTAAGTAAGTTATATTGGTTTTTGTGGGTGTTAGGAATGAATTTTAGCTTTAAAGTTTAAGTTTGACTTATATTTCTGTATTTTGTGTTAAGAGTAGGTCAAGTTGAGTTTTAGTTTCACTTTCAAAGGTGCCTGCATTCCTAATGAGAGTTTACGACTGTGAGAAAAGTTAAGCAACACAAGAGTAGAAAAACTGCCTAGCAACAGGAGTCCATAGAGGCAGTTCCCTACCACAGGCACAAACAGAAGAATCTAGAAACTGCAGTTTTTAAGTTCAGTTTTGAAGACAGCTGCAAGGCAGAAGCAGCCTAGAAGGGGCAGATCGCCAGTTCCTAGCTAAAGTTGGTTGAAAGTAGCTGCCAGAGAGAGACTGGAGTAAAATGGACAGATAGCCAATCCCAAGCTAAATAAGAAAGTCCCCAAGAATCCAAGGGAGTGGAACTGAGAAAGTCCCAAGCAGAGCTTCTAGTCAAAGGGAAGACAGGAACCTGGAAAAGGTCCTGTTAAGTGAAGTTAAGAGTGAGAGGCAGAGAAAAACTTCAAGCTTCAAACTTAAAGCTCCAAGCTGTAGCAACCAGAGTCAAAGTGATAAAAAGGCTTGTGAGAAGCCAGACAGTCCAAATATGCAACTGAAAGTCTGTAACTCTTTGCTATCGGCATATGAGGCAGTGGTGTACTGATAACAGCTGAGACAGTGAGAGAGAGTGCGTGGAAGAAAGCTTGAATGCTTGTGGTGACCCAGGGGAAAGGAACATCAGAAGGAGAGTTCGAAACCCTGGAG
Organism: Cetorhinus maximus; assembly: GCF_964194155.1. Lineage (NCBI taxonomy): Eukaryota > Metazoa > Chordata > Chondrichthyes > Lamniformes > Cetorhinidae > Cetorhinus > Cetorhinus maximus. The sequence goes on along the minus strand of NC_135880.1, from coordinate 145,674,018 downwards.
GTGAACCCTTGAAGAAGGCATCTGAGAGAAAGCATCAATTTGGGAGAAGATTCCAAGGCAAGTTCTTGGAAAGTGGAAATTGGAAACGCTTGTGTGAAAGAAGGAGTTCAGTGAGATTGGTTGGCTCATGGTTTAACAAGCATCTAGGGCAGGGGGGGAGTTGAGAGATCCATAACATCTGTCTGGGGCGGCATCTGTCACTTGGTTTCAGAGTGTGGTGTGTCTGACCACAGGGTACCTATTGGCACATGGACTGTGCACTTACTGTGGACATTAGAGTATAAGATAGCTTTTACAACTTGTGTTATCCTTACAAATCTGTGTATATCTGTAATGGTATAGTTGGAGTGAAGGAGCAGCGTAATATAGTTCATCTTTTCTTGTTTAATAAATGTTTTATCTTTGTTAAAAGTTCATTAGCTGACTCTGGTAGCTCTGTTCAATAGCCCCCACCTCCCTCCACGTATCTAAACAAACAAATAAAAGTTAGGATCTGTCAAGCTGGATTCCACCCTGGGATCAGGCTTGTCCAGGGGTAACCTCAGCTGGGGATCATAACAAGATAATATGCTTCTTTTTTATTCTTCCTGCCAAAATGGACAATTTCACATCTTCCCACATTTTACTCTATTCGCCTGATCCTTGTCCACTCACCTAACCTATCTATATACCCTTGTAGCCTCCTTATGCCCTCTTAACAACTTACTTTCCTACCCATCTTTGTGTCATCAGCAAATTTTACAACCACACCTTTGGTCCCTTCATCCAAGTCATTTATATAAATTGTAAAAAGTTGAGGCCCCAGCACTGATCCCTGTGGCACACCACTCGTCACATCCCACCAACCAGAAAATGACCCATTTATACATACACTCTGTTTCCTGTTAGCTAGCCAACCTTCTATCCATGCCAATATGTTACCTCCTACACCAGGAGCTTTTAATCTGCTTTTTTTCTTTTCCCATTATTCTCCTTTTTCCTTTATTTTCTTTTATTTGTTTTACAATTTCCTGTTTTATTTTCCCTTTCCGACATGCCTTGACCTTTTTGTTTTCCTTTCTATTTCCGCTGACTGAGAATAGGAGCACCTCACAGCCACCAATCCTTGGTACATACCTGATGACCACAGCAGTTAGAGATAGTATAGGGCTCTCAAGTTTTAGAAGGAACATTTCAGGATCACAGTTTCAAAGCAGCACAACAGAAACTCAAGAAAATTATTTAAGCCATTAATGTAGCAGTACCCATTCGATGGTTCCCTAACTCATTTACAAATCTTTGTACAGAAAAAAAGCTTTTCATACTGTTACGGACAGGAGAGGGACAGGAAAACTGTACTGATTCCTCTTACCACCTGTCCGAGGCAGAAGGTGTTTTGTTTTTTTAATATGTGATGGCGTGTTTTCCCAATCCCTTCATTTTTGTGATCCAATTTATTAATACTCTGCAGCAAACTCAAGTTAGGAATAACTCAGAAGGTTAAGTTTATTTCACATACAAAATCTGGAGGAGGAGTGTTAGCAGCTTCTCGGTCCGCACGCACATCCACACACGGCCACACGCAACCACAGACACGCACACACACACACACCCACACACACACAGTTAAAAGGGATAGAAAGAATGAGTTTTACAGTACAATAACCACATAAATGAATATTGGCTCATGTGTTTTCCAGAGTCCAAAGTCAAAGTGCAATGAGGAATTATTTCACGTAGTTGTTCATGTTCAGCAGACTGAAGACCGGAGTTGTAATATTCGCTTTTCAATCGGTACTGATACCACAAGAGGAAGTAGGTACACAGAGATTGAATTGGTTCTGCAGACAAAGGTACAAAATCTTCCAACAGAGACAGGCTTGCTGAGCAGGTTATTGTTCTGCCTGGAGGAGCCTGCTTCTTGGTGGCTCACCAGTTGGATGTTAAAACAGCAGACTGATGATTTCTCAGTTCTCAAAGGCATATAGCAATTTCAAAATGGTCACTTGACTCATGGACCTGCCTTCTCCATAGTTACTTCAAAAGAGATGTTTATCCAGTGTCTGGAATTGGCTTTGACTTCAGGACTGATAATGTCCCAGTCATCAATTGTGAAAATATTACCACCCATATTGAGGGTCTGGTGTTGGGAAGCTATTGTCTAGGCAGACCCATTGACTTCACTAGCAAGGTGATCTTATCAGATGCAAACAACATCCTTTTGGCTCCCTTTTGAAATGAGCCTGGACAATTCCAGATGTGATATGATCCTGTTAGCATCTTTGTAGGCATAACAAGTTTCAATGTTCTAGCCTCCTGCTTTCAAAATTACCAGGGGTCTGCACAAGGAGGTGAGGGATTCCAGAAGCTGAGACAGAATTATTTTGTTCTTGAAATTTCTGGGGGTAGCTCCCAGACAAAGGGCCAACCCTGTGGTCATGTGACTTGTAGCAGCTATCTTTTAGTTCAGCAGGAAATCTATTTTTAAAAATAGTAATAAGGATAAAGTTTTGAACAAACTGTGTTGGATCTCTTCACATGTCGTAGGAACCCAACAATACCGTTAGAATTCTATGCATACAAGACAGACAGGATACAACAACAACTTGGGCATTTCTATTGCACCTTTAACATCATAAGGTGCTTCACAGGAATTTTATCAAACAAAATTTGTCTTTAAGCCACAAAACAAATTATTAGGACCAATAAATGATCAAGAGGTAAGTTATAAGGAGGAGGGAGCGGTGGAGAGGTAGAAAGTTTTAGAGAAAGAACTCTAAAGCTTAGGGGCTGAGCAACTGAAGGCACAACTGCCAATGGTGGAGTGATTGAAATTAGAGATGCACAAAAGACCAGAATTGATGTACACATAGTGATGCTTAAGTCACAGTTAGGAATCTGCAGTAATCACACTGAGATAAGTTTCAGTCAAAATAAATCTTTCTTCTAATTGAGGCATTAGCTGCACGCAGCTGTTCTGCAAAGCTGAAAATATGCCATCTTAACACACAGAGTGAACATTTACAATTAGCATCTAAAATCAATAATTCGAGCAACCACATTCCCTATCCCACCTCTGCAGCTGAAGAGAAAGTAATTCCAACTCATCTATGGTGTGTGCCACGATTGTATTCTTGGCCCGAATTTTGCATAAAAGATAGTGGGGTAAACTGGACAGCAACTCCTGCAGTCCACACTCGCACAGTTATACATGGAAATTTGTCCTGCTCCCCCATGAACTGTTATCTACCAATACCAAGCCAAGAGACTCAACATTCTAATCCAATAAGGGGTGAAGTTGCAGTATTTAGCATAAGTTACCACTAAATACATTGGAAAAAGTTAGAGCTGGTACAATCAGGCATAATTACAAATTCAGGGATGTTTAAATTGTGACAAGATTAAATTATGCCAAAAAGCCTCTCTGGCACTGAAAAGTTAATTTTATAAGTTTGTATTCTCAATCTTTTGGTATGTAATTATTGTCGCAGGTTTTAAACAAAAAAATATATTTTTTAACTTTTCTTTTCTGGCTATTTTATCTCTCTTTCTCTCCTTCAATCCCATAATTTTTACTTCCTGGTTTAAACTCTGCATGTCTCAGTAAGAATTCTTCAATCTAGATGGTTGAAGAGCCATGTTGTTGCTTGCCCTGTTCACACATGCCACAAATCCCCTGCTGCCACTCAAAAGCCCAGGTAAAGTATGTGGGTAACTGTAACTATAATAGACAATGATTGCTGTTCCTTCCCTACAGACCACAAAATCCATCCAATATTTCTCATAATAGAACACATCATGATTAGTGCTTAGAAAAGGGAACAAAATAACATAACATTTAATAATTGCTGTATTCATGTAACAGAAAACTGGCAATAATGCTAAAATTGCCAGTGGGTACAAGTAATGCTTATTTTATGGCTTTCATCCACGTTTAATGCTGTCCATAATTAACAGTAACAGCAGAAAACCTTCCCCTTTTATTCATCAACTTTGTGCATATCATATTATTCCCATCTATAAATCCTTATCTCAAAACTGGAAAGTTCTAATCTGAAAGTGGCAAAAAATGTAAGAAAAACATCACTTTAAGGCCTTGTTAACTGCTTGCATTTTAAAGGCTTTATTCCCTCACTCTTTTCTCTTGCAAACTTTGGGTGGGGCCATTTAACAGGTGCTCACAGGTGAGCTGCCCGTTACTCACCCAACCTGATCCTCCTTTCCACTGACTTCCATTAGAAAGAAACTTGGATGAGGTGTAAACAGGTAGCTGAACCATTACAATCGAATGTACATCCTCATCAAAGTTGAAATTTCCACCCATTCACTCCTTTCATCATATGCACAGTAGTCACACTTCAGTCCTCATTCAATCATCCATGTATGATCGTGGCAGTGAGTGTTAGTACGCTGTCCAGTTGTTGAGGACACCACTAGCTGAGCCTGCTCTGGGTTGGCTGCAGAGTGATAGAGGGAAAGAACACTGGTCAATTTCCTCTTTCTAAATCAAGAGGACCTTGGCCCAAGTGCAGCATCCCAACTACAATGGCTCATTGTACCTATGACCTTCCTGATCTCTATGGCTTATAGATGGAGAGTTAAAATTTCCAAGCGGGCTCTCCCAATGTCCTGATAAAGTTACTTCAGGACATCAAGAGAATCCCTGCAGATATCTTATCCTGTAGAATTGAGCATAACAGATCCAGCAAGGTAGAACTTCTGCCTGCCATTCTATCCTTGTCATGATCCCCTCCCCAACCCTGGGGAGGAGTTATTTAAATATTAGTTACAGCTATATACACAAATAGAGGCACTATAGACATGCCTTTAAATGCAACTAGCAAGAAGTAAAGAATTCCTTGAGACTATGTGGGTGGGTGGGGGTCATAGATTGGCCTGATTGAAGATGATAAAGAAAGACTTACCTTTTTAATTGCTGCCTCTATGACAGACCCCATGTTTGAACAATGACCAATCCCTCTTGGCTGTTATTCAGGCTAGTCTGGCAGGATATTGACTGGAGCCCTGGAACATCCAAGTTATCATTTCAAAAGAGATACCAGAGCAAAATACTGCAGATGCTGCAAATCTGAAATAAAAACAGAAAATGGTGGAAATATTCAGCAGCTCTGTTAACATCTGTGAAGGGAGAAAACTGTCATCCCAGTGATGAGCATCAACATAGGAACATAGAACATAGGAACTAGGAGCAGGAGTAGGCAATTCAGCCCCTCGAGCCTGCCCCGCCATTCAATACGATCATAGCTGATCTCATTTCAGCCTCAACTCCAATTTCCCGCCCTCTCCCCATAACCTTTAAACCCATTACTAATTAAAAATCTGTCTATCTCCCCCTTAAATTTATTCAGTGTCCTGGCATCCACTGCATTCTGAGGTAGTGAATTCCACAGATTCATGACATTTTGAGAAAAGTAATTCCACCTCATCTCTGATTTAAATTTACCACCCCTTAGCCTAAAACTATGGCCTCTCATTCCAGAATGCCCCACAAGGGGAAACATCCACTCCACGTCTACTTTGTCTATCCCCTTTAGCGTCTTATATACCTCAATTAGATCTCCTCTCATCCTTCTAAACTCTAGCAAGTATAGACCTAAACTGCTCAATGTCTCCTCATAAGACAAGCCCCACATCTCTGGAATCAATCTAGTGAACCTCCTCTGAACCGCCTCCAATGCAACTACATCCTTCCTCAAGTAAGGGGACCAAAGCTGTGCACAGTACTCCAGGTGCGGTCTCACCAATGACCTTCCACATAGCTTTTGCATTTATTGCACTTGGCGTAAAGGGGTGTCTGGGTGCAAGGACATAGAGGACTGCTGGCAAGGTGATTGCATGTCTGTAAAGGACCCTGTCCATTTTCCCTTTATGTGCTGTGTACAGGAAATCTTTGTCACCCCAGTGTAATATGAAAACACATTCTCAGTATGTTGTTCTCTTGGTGCTGATACCAGTTCTGACAATCAGGAGAAGGTAAGATTATTTTTTTACATATCACCTAGGATCCTTCTGTCTGCTTCCTCAAGAGGAATGCTTTGGACTATCGATCAATCCTTTGTTCAAAGATCTTCATTGTGTTGGGGCCTCATCTAATTCTCCTGCAAACCTTGTTCCATCATTTCCTGCATAAATGATGTGAGTGACATTATAGCATGATCTGCTCATGTAGCATGACATGAGCTATCCTGTACCGTCAGATCCTCAATGCAAATGTGACAAACGCTGCTTTTTAAGAACACCATTTTCATGAGGATTATGTTTAATTATATTTGTGCCAGTACAGGGTTATAGCTTTCAATGCCTAAATTTGGAACACAGTAAATATATTAGATTCAATGTGTGCTCACAGTTTATATTAGCATTGATGCCTAATCTGGCCGTAAAGATTCAGTTTCTCTAATGGATTACTAGGCAGCCACAGGTTCCAACAAATCAACTAAACAAGAGTCATCCTTAATTTGGTCATTTAAACTTAGTCTAGTGATTGGGAATGTAAACATTAGCCAGAGGAGAGAAAGTATTGTGCTGATTCACAAAGGAGGCTTATCTGAGTGAAGACACCTTTCCCCATACTGAAACCACTTTACTTGGATATATCACCCACCAATTGTTCTACCCAAATCACCGCCATGGTGGTGTGGCCCTTATCACCAAATTTTACCTTGGTATTTCTCCTTATTCCTCTATCAATCTCTCCTCCTTTGAGCATCTAATTTTGTTCGACCACTTCCACCTCCTTTACAATCGCTGTTCGCAATCACCCATGCAAATATTAGACTAAGGTTCTCACCGAGGTATTTTCACTGCTGTCCTCCCTCAACCTCTGCATCGAGTAACTTCTCAGCCTCGATGTTTTCAACCTCCATGCTCTGGTAACCCACTTGCTCTCAACTGGAAAATTTCAGCCCATTCTAACTTAATCTACTGTAGCCAGTTTCTCTGCAGGGGGCTTGGCCTGCTACTACCATCAAGTGTAGCTTTGCATATTGACTTCCATAATGGACAGTTACTCTACTTATGCCTTTGACTTGAATGTCTTCACCTGAGTACATCTTTAATTGGGCAGTCGTTTCTTCAAAATTTAATTGATGCTCACCATTATTGATATATGAAGGTATGTTTCACAATTACTGCAGTGGAAGCTCCTGTGGCCATTTCCATTCTAACAGGTCTGCCATTTACTTTCACTGTTATATATAATGGTTCTGCCTTTCCAACTTTCAGGTTGAACAATGAGTAAATATCTGAATGTGTTGTTTCAGGTTCTTCTACATTGTAGATCTCACTGTTTTTTTTTCTTTAAAAGCCTGTTTGAATCTTTCCTTGCACTGTCTCATTATATGTCCATTTCTGTGCCAATAATAACATTTGATTTATTTAAACTACCAATTGTTAAAAGACTGCTTCTTTCCACCTCTATTGAAATCATCCTTTATTTCTGCTGTGAAGTCATTTTTTCTCATTTTCTGGCTAGTGGGGGCTGTTTCCCGCTTCTTGACAGAGTCTTGCATTTTCATGCCCTTTTTGGCTGGGGTTTCCTGCCCGATGTGGAGGGCGCCGCCATTTTATGCACCCTGTATGGCTTACTGTGCTTTCCATAGCCAGTGCTATCTCTAGCACCTTCATGAAATCCAAATTTGCTTCAGACAATAATCTCTTCTGAATCATGTCCTCATTCACATCGCACACTAAACAATCTCTGAGCTTATCGTTTAGAGGTGTTCCAAATTCACAATGTTCCATTAAATGCTTCAACTTTGCCACATAGCATACAACTGTCTCACCCTGGGCTTTATTTCTCCAGTTAAACATGAACCTTTGCATCATTACTGAGGGCTTTGGTTGATCATGACCCTTCATGAGGTCCACCAATTCATCAAAATTTTTCAAATCTAGGGCACTGGGTGCCATCAAACTTCAAATCAAACGATAGGTTTTATTGCCACATGTACGTATGAGGATCGCTCACCTCTTTTTTTTTACCCCATAATCTCATTCGTTTGGAAAAAGAACGTAAGCAATTCAATGTAATGAGTCCAACCGTCCGTGGCTGGATCAAAAGGATCAATTCTTCTGAATTGTGGCATCTTGAGAGGGAATTACTTCGTCGATTTGAATGGAACTTCTATTTACAATTACTGGGCGAGGTATAGTGCCGATTTCTTTTCACTTAATTTCTTCTGTTAAACTTGTTTTATCCTCATCACCAGTTTGTTGTGAGAGGTGGCCGAGTTGGTACTACTGATAGAGTTAAACAGCAGACACTTCTTAGGTGGAAACTTTTAATTTATTTACAAAGGTACTTAGCAGCAACTACACGTGTGCTTTCACTTCACTATCTCTACACTTTACTATCTCTACACTACTAACTACTAACTACAGAGGTAGCTTGTACTACTCTCCTATTGGGTAGTAAAGATCATGTAATCTTCCTTAACAAGCATTATTATACACTAAATAAAACCATAATTACCATAAAACTCCTCTCCCTGTCTTCACCACCATCAACTCCAACAAATGTGAGAAGTTCACAGATATCTTTATCACTAAGATTGGGATAATCTGTTCAGCTGCCTCTGCCAAACAACAGCCACCCGCCAACACCCCCCTCCCCCCACCGCCCCCCCCCCCCCCTCCCCCCAACTTCTGGCCACCAAGACAAACATTCCCTAAGATTTTCCCTGGCCTCACCCTGAATTCATATCATCCTCTAGTGTATCTCATATCTCCACCCCCACCTCTCCAAGTTCATCCTGTCCAGGAGAACAACCTCTCGCTCTCTCAACCCTACTCCCGACAAACATAGAAACATAAAAACATAGAAACATGGAAAATAGGAGCAAGAGTAGGCCAAAACAAAAACAGAATTACCTAGAAAAACTCAGCAGGTCTGGCAGCATCGGCGGAGAATAAAAGAGTTGACGTTTCGAGTCCTCATGACCCTTCAGCAGAACTGAGTAAAGTTAGGAGAGGGGTGAAATATAAGCTGGTTTAAGGTTGGGGGTGGGGTGCGGGTGGGGGGAGAGAAGTTGGGGGGCGGGGTGTGGTTGTAGGGACAAGCAAGCAGTGATAGGAGCAGATAATGAAAAGATGTCACAGTCAAAAGGAGCAAAGAGGTGTTAAAGGTGGTGATATTATCTAAGAAAAACACCTTGTCAAACACCAGGAGAGAAATGGAAAGCAATGAAGGTGAACAAGGCAGAAGAGACAGGCGGAAATCCTGTCGGAGAGCAGAGCAATACTTGTTCAAGGTAGGCATTTCTTGAAGAGGAGTGGCAGTCAATTAAACCAAGAGTAGGTCATTCGGCCCTTCGAGCCTGCTCCGCCATTCATTATGATCATTGCTGATCATCCAACTCAATAGCCTGCTCCCGCTTTTTCCCCATATCATTTGTTCCCTTTCATCCCAAGAGCTATATCTAGCTCCTTCTTGAAACACACAATGTTTTGGCTTCAACTACTTTCTATGGTAACGAACTCCACAGGCTCACCACTCTCTGGGTGAAGAAATTTCTCCTAATCTCAGTCCTAAATGGTCTACCCCATATCCTCAGACTGTGACCCCTGGTTCCGGGCTCCCCCACCATCGGGAACATTCTTCTTGCATCTGCCCTGTTAGAATTTTATAGGTTTCTATGAGATCCCACCTCATTCTTCTGGACCCTAGCGAATATAATCCTAACCGACTCAATCTCTCCTCATTCGTCAGTCCCACCATTCCAGGAATCAGTCTGGTAAACCTTCGCTGCACTCCCTCTATAGCAAGAACATCCTTCCTCAGATAAGGAGACCAGAACTGCACACAATATTCCAGGTGTGGTCACACCAAGGCCCTGTATAATTGCAGCAAGACATCCCTGCTCCTGCACTCGAATTCTCTTGCTATGAAGGCCAGCATACCATTTGCCTTCTTTACCGCCTGCTGCACCTGCATGCTTACCTTCAGCGACTGGTGTACAAGGACACCCAAGTCTCATTGCACATTCTCCTCTCTCAATTTATAGCCATTCAGATAATAATCTGCCTTCCTGTTTTTGCTACCAAAGTGGATAACCTCGCGTTTATCCACATTATACTGCATCTGCCATGCATTTGCCCACTCACTCAGCTTCTCTAAAGCACTCATCACACTAAAGCATCTCTGCATCCTCCTCACAGCTCACCCTTCCACCCAACTTTGTGTCATCTGTAAATTTGGAGATATTACATTTAGATCCCTCATCTAAATCATTAACATATATTGTGAATAGCTGGGGTCCCAGCATCGATCCCTATGGTACCCCACTAGTCACTGCCTGCCATTTGGAAAAGACCCGTTTATTCCTACTCTTTGTTTCCTGTCTGCCATTCAGTTTTCTATCCATCTCAATACACTACCCCCAATCCCATGCGCTTTAATTTTACACGCTAATCTCTTATGTGGGACTTTGTCGAAAGCCTTCTGAAAGTCCAAATAAACCACATCCACTGGCTCCCCCTCATCAACTCGACTAGTTACATCCTCGAAAAATTTCAGTAGATTTGTCAAGCATGATTTCCCTTTCATAAATCCATGCTGACTCTGTCTGATTCTGCCATTGTTTTCCAATTGCTCAGCTATTAAATCTTTTATAATGGACTCTAGCATTTTCCCCATACCAACGTCAGGCTGACTGGTCTATAATTCCCTGCTTTCTCTCTACCTCCCTTTTTAAATAGTGGGGTTACATTAGCTACCCTCCAATCTGTAGGAACTGTTCCAGACTCTATAGAATCTCAGAAGATGGCCACCAATGCATCCTACTATTTATAGAGCCACTTCCTTAAGTACTCTGGGATGTAGATTATCAGGCCCTGGGGATTTATCAGCCTTCAATCGTATCAATTTCTCCAACACCATTTCCCTACTAATACTGATTTCTTTCAGTTCCTCCCTCTCACTAAACCCTGTGTTCCCCAACATTTCTAGTATGTTATTTGTGTCCTCCTTTGTGAAGACAGAACCAAAGTATGTATTTAGTTGGTCAGCCATTTCTTTGTTCCCCGTTATAAATTCCCCTGTTTCTGACTGTAAGGGGCCTACATTTGTCTTCACCAATCTCTTTGTCTTCACATACTTATAGAAACTTTTGCAGTCAGTTTTTATGTTCCCCGCAAGCTTCCTCTCGTACTCTATTTTCCCTTTCTTAATCAATCCCTTGGTCCTCCTTTGCTGGCCATCTGACCAACCAATTTCCCTTTCCTGGCCACCATATTAACTGATGTTGTCAATAGTTCCCTTTCTCAAGTATTGCTGTCCTCCCTTTCAAATCTGCCCTTCCTCAAAAAATTACCCTTGACCCCCCTCTGCCTGTAATTTAATGCCCCATCTCCGACCTCCCTTTCCTCTCCAAACTTCTGTCTAAAATCTTTGCCGATGTTTCCCACAATTTCATGATTCATTCAAGTTTCTGTCCCTACCACAACACTGAAGCAGCCTTTATCAAAGTCAGAAATGTCCATCTCTATCTCTGACTCAGCTCATCTGCCTGAAACCTTATACCACCTTAATAAATCTCTAGTCTTGACTATTCCAACAATTTCCTGACCGACCTCCCATCATACATCCTCCATGAACTTGAGATCAGGAAAAATTCTTGTGTGTATTGTAACTCACATAAAGTCCGTTTCTCTGTACGTTGACCTATATTTGGTCCCAACTCAGCAAGTCCTTAAATTTGATCCTTGTGCTCTATGGACTCACCACTCCCTATTGCTTTAACTTCTTCCAGCCCTACAATCCTTTAAGAACTCTGCATTCCTCCAGTTCTGGCCTTTGGGGCAACCTCGAATTCTTTTGCCTCCACCGTCGTGACTTCAGCTGTCTAGACCTCAAACTCTGGAATCCACTTTCTAAGAGAGAAGCAAGGATAACGTTTTGAGTCGAAATAACCCTTCTTCAGAACTGGAGGAAGATAGAAATGTGATGGTTTTTATGTTATTGAAAGGGATTGGGGGAGGAAGAACAAAAGTGAAGTTCTGGGATAGGTTAGATAGCAGGAGAGATTAAATGACAAAGATGTCATGGAACAAAAGACAACGAAAGTGGTAATGGTTATAGTGAAGAAACAAAGAATTTGTCCAGTCTATTCAATTTTTTCTCATTGATAACTCTCCATTCCTGGCAACATCTTCATTAATCTCTTCTGTACCCTCTCTAGTACGATCATATCCATCCTACAGTGAGGCAATCTGAACTGTATACAGTATTGTAGCTGTGCCCTATCGTCAAGGTGTTGTTGTCATTGTGGATTTTTCCATACAGTTTCACCTTTACCATTGCTGACTAGAGCGTTTTTAATTGTTCTATACTTCAAGATAAAGAATGGGCCAAGCCACGACCATTCCACAGAATTGCACAACAGTGGAGAGATATTGGAGGAGGATGCTACAAATCAATTATGTCAAAGATTGCATGAAAGGTCAAAGAGGAAGAGGAGAAATAACTCACAATGGTCACATCACAGGAATGTTGTTCATGGCTTCAGTCAGTTCTGTGGCAATGATTTAGGTATGGAATCCTCTTGGAGTGATTCAACCAGGAAATTAAAACAGAGATAGGCACAATTGGGAAGGAGCTTGGAGCCAAATGGGAGATTGAAGTTGAAATAGTAGTAGAAGGCATAGGAGTTGAGGATAGGTCCCTTTGAAGGAGCTAATTGCTTTGACAGTACTATATTTGACCATTCACCAAGTGCAGAATTATACTGCATCCTTTCCATGGCCAATATATCCTTTGGTGTGGTGCCCAGAACTGAATATAGTATTCCGCATGCAGTTGAAACGGAGCTTCATACGATTGCGGTATGCTTCCACCTTGCATGTTCTTGCCCTCTTGAGATAAAGGCTAACCTTCCATTAGCCTATTTGATTATCTTTCGCATCGGCTCAATACCTTTTAGCAATTTCAGGACGTGGACCCCTAAATCTCTCTGTTCCTCCTCACCATTTCTCAGCATTTATGGCATACTCTGATCTATCTTTCTTAGGTTCAAAGTGGATATTCTTACACTTAGCTGCACTGTACCCCATCAGCCATTTACTCATTCACTTAATTTATTAATGTCCATTTGCAACTCGCCACCCCCATCTATACTACACACTGCGACATCAAACTTAGGAACATAGGAACGGGGGTAGGTCATTCAGCCTCTCAAGCCTATTCTGCTATTCAGTGAGATCATGGTAGATTTGAATCTTAATTCCATTTACCTGCCTTTACCTCAAATCACTTAATACCATTGGCTAGCAAAAATATATCAATCTCCGATTTAGAATTACTAACTGAGCTAACATCTGCTCCTTTTTGTAGAAGAAAGTTCCACGCTTCTACCATCCTTTGCTTATTCCTGAATGGCCTGCAAACCATGGTTTAATGTCAGTAGTTGGAAAGATAATGGAATCCTTACTCAAAGATGTGATAGAAAAGCAGCTAGAAACTGAACATTTAATAAATAGTAATGAGCATGGATTCTAAAAGGAAAGGTCATGCTTCACCAACCTTATTGAATTCGTTGAGGAAACAACAGAAAGAGTAGATAAGGGTATTGCAGTGGATGGAATATATTTGGATTTCCAAAAGGTCTTCTACTGCATAATGGATTCCTGACTATGATCAGGACATGTGGAGACATGTAGCAGAATGGATAACAAGTCACCCAGAAAACAGAAAACACAAGGGTTGGTCCTGGGCCTAGTTCTCTTTATTTACATTAAAAATTTAGACTCGGGGATTGGATTTACAATTTCAAAGTGTGCAGATAGCATCAAATTGGCATTATAGTTAATACAGAGGAAGACATGATAAAATGCAAGAAGACATGGGCCAGGATTTCCCGGTCAGCGAGCGGGGCCCGCCTGCTGACACATGAATTGATGTGGGATGACGTCGGACGGAACTCCCGACGTCACCCCGCCTCATTTCGATTTTCAGGTCGGCAGGGGCTCAGCTAAATCAGCTGTGCGCCCGCCGACCTGTCAATGACCTAATGCAGCTATTGACAAACCCATTAACATAATTAGTGGACCTGCCCTGTCCAACCTTAAGGTTGGCAGGCAGGCCGGGAGCCCTGGCGGGCATTAGAAAAAGCATGAAACCTCATCCACGGGCGGGATGAGGTTTCATGTAGGTTTTTAAAAATTTAATAAAAGTGTAACCAAAAGTGATGGACATGTCCCAACTCATGTGACAATGTCACATAAGGTGACATGTCAGCAAAATTTTTGTTTTCTGTTTTTAACAGTTTTTGTTGTGGAGCCGATCTCCCTGAGGCAGCACTTAACTTCAGGGAGATGAGTGCGCTCTTTCGCGTGCATGTGGCAAAGAGCGCACTCTTGGCTGAGGGAATCCTCTCCCCACCTGCACAGGGAGCGCATAGCACTTCCTTGCGGCCGTCACGCTGGGCGGACCTTAATTGGCCAATCGGAGGCGTGCCTCCATGCGCCCACTCCGGAACATCCCCCCCCAGTGGGGGGGAAATTCTGCCCATGAATTAACTTGCAGAATAGGCATGTAATTGGCAAATTACAATATTTCAATATTGGGAAATGTATTGTGGTAGGAAGAATAAGGAAGTCACATACTCCTTGGAAAATAAGTATCTAAATGGGGTTGAGCAGCAGAGGGATATGGATGCAGGAATCACCAAAAATGGTGACACAGTTTAATAAGGCCAGAAACATGATTTCCCGTCCATAAATCCATGTTGACTATGCCCAATCAGATAATTATTATCCAAGTGTCCATTTATCACATAATTTAGAATAGATTCTAACATTTTCCCTACTACTGATGCAAGGCGAACAGGTCTGTAGATCTCTTTTTTCTCTTTCCCTCCATTCTTAAACAGTGGGGTGACATTTGCTGCCTTCCAATCTGCAGGAGCCATTCCAGGATCTATGGGATTTGGAAGATGATCATCAATGCATCCATTATTTCCAAAGCTACCTCTTTCAGCACTGGGATGTAGAATATCAGTTCCTGGGGACTTGAGTCCCATTAATTTCTCCAGTTCAACCTTCTTATTCTAATTTCCTTCAACTCCTCATTCTCCCTAGTCCCTTGGATCGCTTATTGTGGAAGATTTGTTATATTTTCCTCAATGAAATTAGACAAAAAAGTAATCATTTAGCTTCTCTGCAATTTCTCTATTCCCCATTATAAATTCTCCTGACTCTGTCTGCTATGGAACCACATTTGCCTGAGCCAAATGTTTCCTTTTTATATACCTGTAGAAGCTTTTACAGTCCGTTTCTATGTTTTTTGCTAGTTTATATTCATATTCTATTCTCTCTTTATTTATCAGTTTCTTGGTCCTCCTTTGCTGTATTCTAAAAACCTCCCAATCCTTAAATTTAATACTATTTCTGGCAACTTTATAGGCCTTTACTTTTAGCCTTATACAATCCTTAAATTCCTTTATCAGCCACAGTTGACTTTTCCTTTTGGGTTTTTGTGCCTTGAAGGAATGTATAGTTGTTTAAAATTATGTAATAATTCTTAATCCATTGCCCATGTACCATCATATCTTTTAATGTATTTCCCAATCAACCTAAGCCAATTTTTCCCTCAAACCTTCATAATTTTCTTTGTTCAAATTTAACACCCTAGCTTCAGATTGAACTACCTCACTTTCAAACATAATGTAAACTTCTATCATATTAAGGTCACTCATCCCTAAACAAGATTATTAATTAGCCCTTTCCCGTTACATAATACTAGTATTATACTGCTCTAGAAAATCATCCCTAACACATTCCAGAAACTTGTCCTCCACAGCATTAGTACTCATTATATTTACCCAGTCTATATGCAGATTGAAGTCTCCCATGATTACTGTTGTTACCCATGTACTCTGTGGATGATATAGTATGTGGAACTTTTGTTTAGTTCCTAAGAGGACTCATGCCTGTTTGATTATTTTACCTGTAAAATGTATTCCCTGATCTGAGTCTATCAGCAGTGGCATTCACCATTATAGTATAATTTCTTCTGCAAAGATTCTTGTAACAGAACAGTCCCTTGTTGGGAACACTTCTACCCATTGAGTGAACTGGTCTATTACAACCAGGCAGTAATGTTTGCCTCAACTAGTGCATAGGGGTCCAATAATGTCTATCTGGAGGTGCTCCCAAGGCCCCTTGGGTCTTGGCTGGTGAGCCATTTTGACTTTTATAGCTTTGCCAGCATTAAACTGGCTGCAGGTGACACATCGCTGACAGTGCTCCGCTACCTCTCTGCCCACACCCGCCACCACCAACATCGCTCAAGGCGCCCAAGCATAGCATGTCACCCAGAGTGTTGGTTCCCATGATAAAGCTTAAGTAGGTTTTGCCATACGCATTTAGGGACCACTACCCGCCAATCCTTTCTCCAGACTCCGTGTTCATCTTTGCTTGTCCGCCTTCTTTCCCAATCTTCTTTTACTGTCTCAGGTGTCGTGTCATGTTTTTCTTTCATATTGACCTCCTCCAGGAAAATGGTGCAAGCTGCTACTGGCTCCTGGTTTCCTAATTCTGCCGCTCAATTTGCTGCCTCATCTGCCCACTGATTTCCCTCCTGAATAGGGTCCTGAACTTTGTGCCTTGATTTTGATCACAGCGGCTGTCAGGGTAGATGCGCTACTTCTACCAGTCTCCTCACCGCTTCTTCATGCTGCATGTGTCCTCCACTAGAGGTCACATACCCCATCTACTCTGGGTGGTCAGATAATCGTGGGCAACCCTAAAAGCATACCTACTGTCAGTATATATATTTATGGTACGGTCCTTAGCTAGCCGCAGGGCTTCAGCAAGGGCTGTCAGTTCGGCCATCTATGCCGAAATGTCCCCTGCTAGGCTTCCTTCGGCATCCATGGTGACCCCGTTGTCTACCACCACCCAGCCTGTTCTAGGGGTTCCGTTCACATATTTACGTGACCCATCTACAAACAAAATAGGTCTGCATTTTCGAGGGGCCCCTTACTAATTCCACTGGTGTCCTCTGACGCGATAATTTCCTCATGCTCATGTACTCCCCCTATATTGCTAATGCCTTCCATGGGAATGGGACCCGCATCTCTAACGAGTCATACTGAGTTGTCTCTTGGAGGCAATACTGCCTCCTATGTAGGACTCTAGCCAGGAGGGAAATCTTGCTATCTGAGACGGTTTTTAATCTACCCGTGTTTAACAGTTCTACTAGAGCATGCCTGGTATGCAAGGTGATCTCCCCGGTCATCACTATCAGCTCACTAACCTTTATAGCCTAGGTAGCACAGTCAATTGCCACTACACATCGGGGCATTCCGGTGACAACAGGGGATTGTTTAGTGGAAAAGTATACAGTCTCCTTCTGCTATTACTGCGCTAAAGTGTCCATTGTCGATATTCGTGTTGACGTGGAATGGTCTTTCCATGTCTGGCAATCCAATTGCAAAGAGTGATGTGAGGGCTTGTTTCAAATGCATAAATGCCCGCTCCTGTTCCTCTCCCCAATCTATAAGGTCCAAAGCAGCTTTACCTCCTTTCACTAGTTCCTGTATAGGGCTGACTGTTTGAGAGAATCCCTCTATAAAATTACAGCAGTAGTTGAAAAGTCACAAGAACTTTCACACGCCTCACACATTAATTGGCCCGGGTACCTTGTAAATGGCTTCCTTTTGGTCTAGCGGCATTGATCGACTTCCCTGCTCTATGTCATACTCCAGGTACTGTACCTTTGTCTGACCAATCTGGGTTTTAATGGGATTGGCCTTGAACCCTGACTTAGCCAAAGCTTCCAGAATGGCAATGACTGTTCCAACATGTCCCCCTGGTGTCATGGAGGCTATAAGAAGGTAATCAACATATTGTAGCATGGTGCTGTTGTATTGTGTTAGGTCAAAGGGTGCTAATACCGAACTTATAACGTGATGGAATATTGCTGGACTACTGTGAAAGCCTTGTGGGACCTGTGTCCATGTGTAGTGCTGATTTCCCACTGTAAAGGTGAAGGTCCTTTGTGACTCTTCTGCCAGAATCCATTAGCAATGTCTAGGACAGTGAATATTTGATATTCTGGCTTGAGGCTGTTGAAGATGGTCATGGGACTAGCCACAATCAGGTATTCCCTAGGGGCAATCGCATTGAGCATGGTACAATTAACTCTCAGGAGGTACAATCCATCCAGTTTTTTAACTGGCCATGTGGGTAAGTTAGTGCTCGAGGTGGCTGGTCGAACCATATCTCGCTGTATCAACTGTTGGACAATTTCTGCAACTGCCCATTGGGCTTCTGTTTTAATGGGGTATTGCTTATGGGGTTTGTGCACTGGCCCCTTTTTAGTTATGGGTTCCATATTCACTAATGCACAATCTTGTTTGTTTTTTGCCCATACTTTGGGAACCAGTTGGCAGATTAGTCCCCAGGTCCCACACTCTTTCCAGTCCACATCTCTGTCACTGGCTATTATTATGCCTGCCACCCAAGGTGTCGCTGACTTGAGGTGACTGTGGGTTCTGTTTCCAGTTTGGTTAGACCAAATTATCCATTGCCCTTTGGGATCTTTCAATGCTCCCGATTCTCAGAGTATATCAATTCACAAGACCGTACCTTCCGTGGTCTGGCATACCCATAAGTGGGTTCAAATCATGAGATTCCCTACTCCTAATAAAGTAATTTCACTCCGTTGTGCCTGGAGGGGTTCCCCAACTATACCTGTTATAACTATGTGGTGTTGTGTGGTGGGGATGGGTAAGCTGGTTTTGGATACTGAGGCACCCATGTTCATTAACATTCTGCACAGCTAGCCCCCTAACAATGCATCAATATACATCCTAGGGTCCTCTGTCCTAGCCGTCCCGGGGGCCAAGACATCCCATTTCTCAGAGGCCACCTTGATCATCTCCCTGACGTCTTCCCAGGTGAGAGGATCATCCTTCCATGAGGGCCCTTGCATTGGCCCTTGTCCTTCATTCCCTCCACCCCACTCTCCCACTGCCCCACCCTTTTTGCCCAACACGCTATCCAGCTGTGGCCTAACTTCCTACAGTTGCTACATCTTAGTCCACTGCCTGTCTTACAATTCCGGGCTCTATGTCCTGCTTTGCCACAGGTGTAACAGTTCGTGGTGCCGGGCATTGCGGCTACCCTCTTGTCTGTTGGCATTCCCTTCTTATGCCTTGTATTGACCTCGGTAGCCCATTGCAATATCTTATTGTAGTCTGTCCCTACTGGCAATCCCAATTCTAAGACCTTTTGATGTTTCAGACTGAACCCTTCCTTTAACATTTTCAGGAACATTGGGTTATCTCTACCTGGGTCCTGTATTCTGGAGAAATCGCAATATGCTGCATATTTCCTCTCTGCATAGTCCTAGGTAGTTTCGTCTTTATGCTGGGTTATCCTGACTACAGCTGAGCAATTAGAGCAGGATCACCCCAGTCTCCCTAGCACCTCTGCCCTGAACTGGTCAAATTTCTGTTTATCTGCCAGTCCTTCAACTATTTCCAATCACCTCTCCTGGTTTCTTCTGGCAGGGAATCTTTGCTCTGACTAACACATGAATATCCTGAGGGTATATCTATCATTTCCTCAATCTTATTCCAAAAGTTGGTATTTGCATGATGCTACTTTGGGGTAGGCAATGCACCCACTAGCATCTGTTTCTCAGCGGGGGTGTGCTTGGTCCTAAGTGTGGGATCCCTGAATACATCAGTTTGTAGTTCATGGACTATTGGGCCCATGGCTAGCAGCCCCTGTAGAGAGTGGGGCCGACCGAGACCTCTTAACATGGTGGTCCCCCCCAATCCCAGTCAGTTTTTTTTCAATGGCTTCCTTTCCCAATCCTTAGTCACTTTCATCAATACTGTATGGGAATGCAAGTCATGTCATTGTGTTCACTTTACTTTCTTTTTTCTCAACCTGATTTTTCACGTGTTTACTAAGTCTTAAGTAGCTACTGATAATTATAATCTTGCCCTTTTCCTCCTTGTCTTTATTTTGTGCCTCCCACCTTCCCTTCTGCATAGAAGCAGGGTCATCTGGGTCCCACCCTTTCTTTCTCATTTCTCTATCAACTTCTGATATTTATCTGTTATAAATATGGTTATCAACCCTTATAATCCCTATTCATTCTCATCTAATCCGGGCATGATTATGTGGTACCTCGCCTCTAGCCTGCATTTGGGTTTTGACCTGTCTGACTCCTGGCACAGCTGTACCTGGCCCATCAGCTAGGAACAGTTCTGATCTATCTATTGGCATCTCATGGCTAATCTGCACAGTCCTTGCTTTTTTACTCCCAGATGACTCTCAGATTCAGGCCTCCGCAGACTGTCACATGATGGTTAGATTTACACCCTAACTATCGGTGGTAAAGGAAAGTACTCACCTGCCTGGTGTGTCCCGTGGATGGGTTCCTAAGTTGCTGATGACAACCTTGTTCGCAGCGCCAATTGTTGTGGAATATCTAAAGACACTCGACACAAGTCAGCTGTAAGATGAGCCAAGCAGTTTATTGATACGAGTATGTGTACACGGGAGATCAAGGCATCTCAATGATACAAAGTCTTTTCTGTACATTTAGAGTATCCTTGTAAGCATTACAGCAATAATCATGATTACATAATACCTTTATACCTTTGATCCCATACATTCATGTCTATGTAAAAATGATCCACAACTGCACCTAGTTCCTTCATTATTCTCCTCCTCCTTACACCACAAGTAACCTTTTCCCTACTCACACTGACCTCCTCAATTTTCTAGCTCCCTCTTACTAGCTCTCTTTTCAGCAAAAATCAGTAAATTATTAAAAATAACAACATGAAAATAACATGTAATCTTGTAACCTCAGACACCAGTAAAAAGTCCCCTTATGTCATAATTGGACATCTGTCTGGTTACTCATACCTGAATTATTCTGTTCATCCTAAATTAGTTATGTATGCAAGTTCAGCAAGGCCAAGCAAAATTTGTAAACTTATGCATATATGTAATCTTGTGCATTAATACCTTCACTACATGCTTCTCTAATCTCCTGATTAATACCATGCCCCACACTACCACCACTCTTTGATGGCCTATAAACAATTCCTACCAATGCTTGCTGTCCCTTGCTGTTTCTTAGCTCTACCCAAACCCCCAATTCCACATTTTGTTCTTCCGATCTGAGATCCTCCCTTACTAATGTACTGATCCCATTCCTTATCATCAGCGCAACACCACCTCCTTCTCATTTTTGCCTGCCCTTCCTAAATGTCGAATATCCTTGAATATTCATTTCCCAGTCTTGGTCACCCTGTAGCCATGTTCAGTAATGGCAATTAATCATACCCAATTACGTCTGTTTGTGCCTTTAAATAATTGACCTTGTTGCGATTGCTTCGTGCATTCAGGCAGAATGCCCTTACCTTTGTCTTTTTGACATTATTCCATATTCTAAGCCTAGTTGATACTTGCCTTTGTTTCACCCTGCCTTCTAATTTCGCTTGCTACTTTTCTACTTCCTCTCCCCAGTTTTACTTCCTTTCAATTTGAGCTATGCCTTAGGTTCCCATCCCCTGACAAGCTAGCTTAAACCCTCCCCAATGGTACTGCCAAACCACCCTGCAAGGATATTAGTCTCGGTCCTGTTAAGATGTAACCCGTCCATTTTTTACAGGTACCGCTTGCCTCAGAACTGATTCCAATACCTTAGAAATGTGATGCTCTCCCTCCTACATAAATCCCATTCAAAATTGTAAAGCTTCACTCAAATCAGCCCTTAACCTTGTATATTCCAAGGAATACAAGACCAGTGTATGTAATGTCACCTTATTATTTAACTTTTGGATCATAGTAATTCTGGTGAATCTGCTTTACTCTTTCCAAAGCCAATATATACTTCCTAAGGTGCAGTCAGTCACAGTACCGTTAATTATAGATTCCAATAACTTCTCCCTGACAACCTACAACTTAATTTAAATCAATAAATTATTTTGAGATCTATAAAAATAAGCTAACTTAAATTAGAGAGCCCTGTGGTTAGGGAGCACAAGCATTAGGATAAAACCAAAGCTCATTTGCCCTCTCAGGGTGATGTAAAGATCCAATAGAATTATTTTAAAGGAGAAGGGGTAAGTTGTCCCTGGGGTCCTGTCCAATATTTATCCCTCCATCAATATCACAAAAACAGATTATGTGGTCATTATCACCTTGCTGTTCTTGGGAGCTTGCAATGCATAAATTGACTGCCTTGTTTTCTGCATCGCAATATTGACTATACTTTAAAAATACTTCATTGATTTTAAAGTCCTTTGGGATGTCCAGAAGCCGTGAATGGTGCTATAAAAGTGCAAGTTTTTTTTTCAATTCTGTACACAAAAGGTCATAGCATAAGAAATAAAACAAGTGAGTTAGCAGCACAAATTCAACTTAATGACTTGGACAAAGGAATAGAGATTTGTATATCCAATTTTGCAGTGGACATTAAATTAGAAGACACAATACATTGTGACAAGGTAGAGGAAGTTATGAAGCAACATTAAAAGATGAAGTGAGAGGGCAAAACTTTGGCAGATGGCATATGATGTAGGGACATGTATAGTCATCTGCTTTGGATCTAAGACAGTGAAATTTGAATATCTTCTTAATGGTGAGAGACTAGAAATTCTGGAGGAATAAAGGTGTCTAGGTGTCTGTGTGAATAAATAATTAAATGTTAATGGATAGGTTTGAAAAGTAATCATAAAAGCTATTGGAATGTTGGCCTTTATCTCAAAAGGATTGGAATTCAAATGCGAGGAAGCTATGCTTCCATTGTACGGAACATTGGGCAGACTCTATCTGGAGTCATGCATTCAGCTTTGGGCAATGAACTTCAGGAAGGATATCCAAAACAAAAACAGAATTACCTGGAAAAACTCAGCAGGTCTGGCAGTATCGGCGGAGAAGAAAAGAGTTGACATTTCGAGTCCTCATGACCCTTCAACAGAATAATTCTGTTTTTGTTTTGGATTTCCAGCATCCGCAGTAGTTTTTTGTTTTTATTTCAGGAAGGATATATTGACCATTGGATGGGCAACTGTGTAAATTCACTAGGGTTTAAAGGGTTAAATAACAAGAATAGTTTACAAAAAATCGGCTTGCATTCTCTTGAGTTTTGATAATTCCGAGGGATGTAGTCAACGTGTTTAAAATTCTAAGGGGAATTAATAGCGTAGATATGAAGAAACTATTTTCTCTGATGCAGAAACCCAGAACAAAAGGGCACAATCTTAAAATTAGAGTTCAGCCAACTGGGAGTGAAATTGGAAAGCTCTTTTTCACACAAAGGATCTGGAATTCTTTCCCCCAAAATGTATGGATGCTAGGTGAATTGAAATTTTCAAGATTGGGATCCATGGACTTTTGTTAAGCAAGTGTGTAAGGAATAAGAACAAAGGCGAGTAAATGAATTTGAAATATAGATCAGTTCTGATGTATTTGAATGGTGGGACAGGCTCAATGGACTGAATGGTCTACTCCTGTTTCTATGGACTGCAGGAGGAATTTTCCAAAATTTCAGCTGACATTGGCTCCAGATGTATTTCCCTTTTGTTTTTTGTCCAAAGTGAGCATGGGCAGTAAATGATGTTGCACCATCTAGTGGAGAGGATGAGCACTGACAGATTCTGGTGCTGTCCTCTTGACCTGCCTCCATATGTTCAGCTAATTGTTTCTGAGGACTTCAAATAGTTGAAATAGCCTCATTCTCGCTGAATCATCCTTGCCTTCTACAATCTACCAGCTCCTAGAGCTTAAATTTGGCACCATTTAGTTACTACTGTCTTTAATCTTATTGTTGTCTCACAGCCTTCTCAATTTAAAGAAAAATCTCAGGCCTGCTTCCTGTGGTGGCTCAGAGTAAAATTTTAACCTGAGCTCAACAGAGCTACAGATTGAGCCAGATGAAAATCGGGAGTCCATTGCATTCCATTAGGTTAAAATTGGAACTACCATCTCTGAGCTAAACAGGCCAGGGAAGACCTAAGGTTCAATCCCCGGACTGTGCTAAGTTAACTCAACTCAAACAGCCAGTAACAGAGGCATCAGAGTCAAGCCCGCACTCTTGTGTCAGAGAAAAGTGCTCCTCTGTGCTGCACAGCAATCCAGGCTCATAGTGTCTGTGTAATCGAGACCAGTGATGATACCTTCTAATGGAACTTACTGTTAAAGTTCACACATCAACAATGATGGTTTAGATAAGGCGGTGCAAAGTGTTCACTCCCCATGGAACCCCACCACAGGAATGTAATCAATGCCTTTGGGAGAGGAAGGCAGCAAAGAAAATTGGACACTGAAAAAAAAACTCTAGAGTAATCCATAATATTGAACTTTCAGAAATAACTGACATGAGAAAGCTTACTGGCAATGCCTCAGTCTGCAGAGAAACTGACTGGGCAAACACTTGGCTACCTTTTGACAATTTCAATTTCTTCCACAATGTTATAGTAAAGTGATGGCAAAGTCAGGGCTCTAATTTCATCTCTGGAGAACTGTTGGAGCCTAGCACCCTTTCACTTCATCACCAGCCACTTCCAAAGCACAGTTTGCATCCCAGGATATTAAAGGAAGTAGCTGCAGAGACAGTGGATGCACTGGTAGTAGTCTTCCAAGAATTCTTAGATTCTAGAAAAGTCCCAGAGGATTGGAAAACTGCCAATGTAACACCCTTATTCAAAAAGGGAGGGAGACAAAAAACAGGTAACTATAGGCCAGTTAGCTTAACATCCGGCATTAGGAAAATGTTAGAGTCTATTATAAAGGATGTTATAGCACAGCATTTAGAATTACACAATCTAATCAAGCAGGGTCAGTGTGGCTTCATGAAGGGGAAATCATGCCTGACGAATTTATTAGAATTCTTTGAGGAGGTAACAAGCAGGATAGATAAAGGGGAACCAGTAGATGTAATATATTTGGATTTCCAAAAGGTGTTCCATAAGGTACTGCACATAAGGCTATTTAATAAGATAAGAGCCCATGGTGTTGGAGGTAGTACATTAGCATGGGTAGAGGATTGGCTAACTAATAGAAGACAGAGAGTTGGGATAAGGGGGGCATTTTCATGATGGCAACCTATAACTAGTAGAGTGCTTTAGGGATCAGTGCTGGGGCCACAATTATTTACAATATATATTAATGGCTTGGATGAGGGAAATGAATGTACTGTTGCCAAGTTTGCAGATGACACAAAAATAGGTGGGAAGCCAAGTGGTGAGGATGACACAACAAGTCTACAGAGGGATATAGACAGGTTAAGTGAGTGGGAAAAAACTTGGCAGATGGAATATAATGTGGGAAAATATGAGGTTATGCACCTTGGCAAGAATAATAGAGGAGCTGAATATTATTTAAATGGAGAAAGATTGCAGAAAGCTGCAGCACAGAGGGATTTGGAGGTCCTCGTGCATGAATCCCAAAAAGCTAACACACAAGTTCAGCAGGTAATAGAAAAGGCATATGGAATGTTGGCCTTTCTTACAAAGGGTAAGGGGTATAAAAATAGGGACGTTTTGCTAAAACTATACAAGGCACTAATTAGACCACACCTAGAATACTGTGAACAGTTTTGGTCCCCTTATCTAAGGAAGGATATATTGGCATTGGAGGCAGTCCAAAGAAGATTCACTCAGTTGATCCCGGGTGTGGAGGGATTTTCTTATGAGGACAGGTTGAGTTGGTTCGGCCTGGACTCATTGGAGTTTAGAAGAATGAGAGGCCACCTTATTGAAACATTTAAGATTCTTAGGGGCCTTGAAAGGGGAGATGCTGAGAGGTTGTTTCCCCTTGCGGGAGAATCTAGGACAAGAGGGCATAATCTCAGAGTAAGGGGCCACCCATTTAAAACAGATGAGGAGGAATTTCTTCTCTCAGGGGGTAGTCAATCTGTGGAATTCTCTACTGCAGAGGGCTGTAGAGGCTGGGTTGTTAAGTATATTCAAGGCTGAGATAGACAGATCTTTAATCAGTAAGGGAATCAAGGGCTACGGGGAAAAGGCTAAAAAGTGGAGTTGAGGATTAATAGGTCAGCCATAATCTCATTGAATGGTGGAGCAGACTTGATAGTCCGAATGGCCTACTTCTGTTCCTACATCTTATTGTCTTTTGGCTCGAGAAGGGCATTTGCGCGGGCATCCCCAGCCCCAGAAGTAACGCTATCCTGACATCACACAACCCTATCAGATGATGTGCTTCCTGACTGCCCAATTTGAAGCCCGCAAGTCTGGACAATGAACATGCATCATTCTACAAAGACAAGCACTGAACTGCATGATGCACTGAAGTTATTTAAAGGGACAGGCACCAAACTTGCAGGCAAGGTAATTTTGAAGAACTTCTGCATTTGCAAAGTATTTGGAAGTGCTCTGTAGTGTTTTTGCGGTGTTATGGTGAGCCCCTGGCTTTCACAGAGAGTGTTGCTGCCTCCTCAGAGGCCAGAGAATTAAATGTTCTGTCTACAGAAATGGGGGCAGCAGTGTCAGTGCCTCTAGTTCTGCAACACAACAGGGAAGCTGTGGAAATGGTAAGCTCTGTGTCATGACCTCTGCCAACTTGGAGCCAGACTGCTCCATGCTTCTTGACAGTGATAGGGGGCTATCTGACAGGTCTGCCAAAGCACCCTGCATCTCGGTATGCATGCCCTCAGAGTTCTCCAGCGAGGTCCTCATCCAAATCCTCTCCAGCAGAACTCATCTGTGGCCTTCACCTCTGGTGAACAGGTAAATTAAAAATCATTTACCACTGGTCTGGCTGCAGCCCACTCAATACGTGCTGATCCCAACCCAACATTAACCTCCAGGGCATGTGCAGTGCCAGCAAATTGGCAGGATCTCTTAATCAGTGCTGTGCTGTTGCTCTCTCTCTCTCTCTCTCTCTCTCTCTCTTCCTCCTTTGGCTCTGTGGCTGGGCTGGCAGAAGTGCTTTGGATCTGAAAGCAGGAACCCAGAAGAGAAAGTGTGAGGGAAGTGGATTGGGGTTGGAAGCTAAAGGTCCGTGGCCACACCATCAGCAGCTTGATAGCAGGATGAGGCTAAACTGAGAGTTGAGAAGGCAAATAAGGCTGGAACGTACACCATCCTGAATGTTCTCGGTGATGCCAGATGTCACGGGCTCTTTTACAGCCAGCCTCATGTTTCTGACTGCCATCTCCCCTTTTGGGCTCAAGAGATGAAGGCATCCTCCTGCCAGTTCTGCTCTGCTCTCTTTTATTGTGTGCCAACTTGCCCAACAAAAGAGAGGACAGAATGTCAGTGGTTGTACAGCACCGTAAGTGAAGTTCCTCCAATAGCTGTATAACTGAAGTATGTGGAGGCATCGACAGATGTTTGTGAGGCTTACACAATTGGTAAGCGTGTGAGGGTGAGGTGGAGCATCTGGATGTTAGGCATGTGTCCTTAGTGTCAAAGAACACTGCAGGTGAGTGACTGGGGTGTGGTGCATTGAGTATTGTAAGAGGTTGGTGGCCTGGTAGATAGTAAAAGCCATGCATCCACTGACCTTGATCACCTATGTGAGATCCATTAAACTTCTTGCAGCACTGCCACAGATTCATGGGACCAGATACTGGGAATTGACTTCCCTGGCCACCTTCCCCCATTCCCTGTTCAAGGCGATCCTTGAGAACCTCCTCACTCTACCCTGCCCCCTACCCCCCACATCTCCCCCCTCTCCCCAGGGGACACTGGTGCCTATTCTCTTGCCCAGGCACCACTAATGCTTCCTGTGCAATATTCGTCACACTGGAACCCTCTTTCTGCCCTGCTGTTCCCTTTCACATGTTTCAAATTGGAGCAACATTATTCAGTGCATTATCCCTTTAATAGGGACAAGCTGCTTTTAAAAAGAGTAAACTGGCAGCACCACACATGCTGATTGCCACCACCCCCTGCTGAACATAGAGGCAGCCAGCAGGTTAATAGGCATCCATCAGGAGGCAGATGCTTAACCCTAAACTACAATCATGGTTTTGAGGTGGGTGCATCAAATTTACATGCCACCCACTACCAGTGGATCTGGTGTGTGCATGTTGCAAATCGCAATTCCCCCAACCTCAAAAAAATGAGTTAAGTCACTTTTCAGTCCTCAGTTTTGTTTGGTCCAATCTGCAGTGTGATAACCTTGTGTTTGAAACAGTAACATCTTTACTCTGATCTTACCACAATAACAATGATAGAGAAGAACTGATTTATATGCAAATAACAACAGAAAAAAGCAGTAAGCAAAAAGATTTAATGGTGATAATTGATGTCAATCTAGTTCTTGCATCATGTTGTAACCTGTACACCCACATAGCACTTCAGAGAGTTCAGTCAAATACTGCTCAACACAAGAAGCCACTTGTGCAACTAATGCTACAGTAAAAGCCTCTCCATGAAGGCAGTGCAACGTAGATTTAATGACAGAATTCAAAGTGATGGTTGACAAACGTGAGTGCTAGCTTGACTGGCATCAACTATAGTATTTTTCCCTGTAGCAGCACATAATACCAGAATCTACATGAAAGTAAGATTTCTAAAATGAACAATGAGAGACCCTTAAAGAAAGGAAAGTTCTGACTAGACTAGACACATTCTCACGAGGTGGAAAGGAAGGGCATCCAAAGCTACAACTCCCTGGAGCTAGAGATACAGAGATTAAAATGAAGCAGATAAAGGAGGCTTATGATGAATGTCAGGTTTGTAATTCAACAGAGGACCAAGAGGAATACAAAAAATACAGGGGAGAACTGGTAAAGGGAATAAGGGAGGCAAAGAGAATGTATGCAAATAAATTAGTGGGTAACATAAAAGGAAAGACAAAAGTCTTTTATAAAGATATTAATAGTAAAAGAGTAATTACAGGAAGGATATGGTTGATAAGAGACTCAAGACATCACTGAGGTACTAAATAAACACTTTGTTTATAAACAAGAAATGCTGCCAATGCCACGGTAAAGGAGGGGGTAGTAAAAAAATTAGATGGTACAAAAATAGATAAAGAGGAAAGATATTATTTTGGACAAAGGGTGAAAACAGCTGCTAAATGGGCATGGTGCTAATAAGAAATGTCCATTTAAAAGGGTGAATTTAGCACTTGATTTTCAGGCTAATTGATGATTGTCATGATTTAAATGAGCCTGCAGATGCCGGAAACAACAACTGCAGCTTTAGAATTCAAGCGGTGATGAGATACTACTTTTCTGGAGCTGTATATGTTGCCTGCACTTACCCACTTTCACTGTAGGCATGGAGTGAGCTAGCTGGAAGCGGAAAGATGTCTCAAGGAGCTAGAGAGATGGTACTCATGTTCTTTGACATGCTGCTGGACATCCTGGTGGAGGAGGTAGGGAGGAGGAGTGTTCTTTTCTACCCGCAAGGGGGAAGGAGGCCACATGGGTAGCCAATGCAAGGAGATCGCCCAGTAGATGAAAGCCAAGAGCCTTGGCCCATGACATGGCTCCAGTGCTGCAAGAAATTTAATAACTTGCCACAATTGGCTAAGATCCCATGTCACAAGCACACTGCTCTGTAAGTGCACCACTATCACCATTATGAAACCCCAAAACACTTCGTACACCATTTAACTATACACTGATATTCTCACACCCCGACTATTGTATCCTTCACAGGCAGAACTCATATTTCAGACACATCTCCCAGCTCTTCAACCATGTCACACAAAAACATAAAGTAAGATAAAGAGAATGAAGGAGGTCTTGTGGAGCAATGGGTAGCATCCCTGCCCCTGTGCCAGAAGCTCTGGGTTTAAATCCTACTCCAGGACTTGATGGCCAAGGAAGCTGCATTTATAACGTGGCCAAACAGGTTGAGTTTCAACTTGTAAATCCTTCCAGCATACACCAGTGGCAAAGTGGTAAGAACGGGAGACTGTTCAGTCATGTGGTGGAAGGAATGTAGCCTTTACCATCATCATCCATAGCTCCAGGCTGCAGCATGGATGTAAAAGTATACATTGCCACAGTAACTCTGTGGGGGTGATGGTTGGCTCAGTTGGGCTGGACCAGTTTGTTGCCAACAGATGGTGTATGAACCTGTCCCAGCTAGGGTGGATTCAGTACCTGCCTCCTTGTCCAACCCGCAGTGGAGATTGTGGCGCTGTGGGTTGGACCTGCCTTTGGGTAGAGAACTCA
The DNA here is from genome assembly GCF_964194155.1 of Cetorhinus maximus. NCBI lineage: Eukaryota > Metazoa > Chordata > Chondrichthyes > Lamniformes > Cetorhinidae > Cetorhinus > Cetorhinus maximus. The sequence continues at coordinate 145,643,888 of NC_135880.1, read as the reverse complement.
AAAGTGAATGAGAATAGATTAGTGGGTAACATAAAAGGGAACCTAAAAGTCTTTTCTAAACAAAATAATAAAAGTAGTCAAAGGAAGGGTGGGACCAGTAAAGGACTGAGGGCATGGCTGAGGTATCTTCTTGCTGCCAGTGTCATGGTAGAGGAGGTAGTAGGGAATTGAACAGGCTAAGTTACATCAAGAAGAAAGAGATTGCTTTGACCAAAGGGTGAAAGCAAGTGTTAAACTCTTATTCATAATCACCACTTTTACTCTTCTAGGAAAACGTGGCACATAACTGGCAACAGTAGGACCTGCCCGAGGGAGGGGAAACATGCAAGCAAGAGACATTCAGTGGCATTGCCATCACTGAATCCCCCACTATCAACATCCTAGGGGTTACCATTGACCAGAAATTGAACTGGACTATGTTAGGAACTAGAGATAGTTTAAGTAAGTAAATTTAAGTAGTTTAAGTAAGTTATATGTATATTGGTGGGTGTTAGGAATGAGTTTTAGCTTTAAGCTTAAGTTTAATTTGTGTTTCTGCATCAGTGTTAAGAAAGGGGGAAAACTTGAGTTTTAGTTTCACTTTAAAAGATGTCTGCATTTTAATGAGGTTTTACGGCAGAGGGAACTGCAGAGAGAGCAGATTTCCCAAAAGAGCCGAAAGGTCCCAAAGCCAAGGAGTGAAACAGAAAGGAGAGGTCCCAAGAAGACCTTCTGGTTAAAGGGAGAATTGGTGTCTGGAAAAGGTCCTGTTCAGTGGAAATGAAAGTAAGGAGCAGAGAGGAAAGCTCCAAGATTAAAGGGAGAAAGCTGTAGGATGCAGACTTAAAGCAAAATAGGCTTGCGAGAAGCCACGAGATCTGCAGTTCCCCCTGCCGTGTCCAGTTCCACCTGGCACCTGCTTCAAACTGAACTGAAACTACTTTTTTGTTTTTCTCTGTGGGCTTCCTGTTGCTAGGCACAGCCCTGTTTTCCTACCTTGTGTTTGTTTTAACTTCCCTTCAAGTGTTGTAAAACCTCATTAAAATGCAGACATCTTTTAAAGTGAAACTAAAACTCATTCCTAACATTCCTAAAGATCTGTAACTCCTTACCATGGGCATGTGAAACAGTGGTGTTCTGTTGGCACAGCTGACTATCTGAGAGAGAGTGCGTGGAAGGCAAAGCTCGAATGCACCTGGTGATCCAGGGGAGAGGAACAATGGAAGGAGAGTTTGAAACCCTGGAAGAGGACACTTGAGGAACGTATGCGAGAGAAAGCATTATTTTGGAGAAGGTTCCAAAGTGGGTTCTTCAAGAGTGGAGATTGGAAACCCCCATGTGAAAGAAGGAGTTCAGTGAGACCAGTTGGCTCATGATGTGACAAGCGTCTGGGGGCAGTTGATGAGAGATCCATAGCATCTGTTTGGGGTGTCATCTGTCACTTGGTTTCAGAGACTGGTGCATCTACCACAGGTCACCTATTGGTTTACATGGACTGTATATTTACTGTGAACATTAGAGTATAAGGTAGCTTTTGTAACTTGTGTTATCCTTACAAATCTATAATATCTGTAAAGGTATAGTTGTGGGTGAAGGAGTATTGTAATATAGTTCATCTTTTCTTATTTAATAAATGTCTTACTCTTTTGTTAAAGACTCATCAGCTAACTCTGTTCAGTAGCTACCCTCCATGTTGCTAAACAAAAAATAAAAGTTAGGATCTAGCAAGCCAGGTTCCACCATGGGATTCAGCTTTTCCAATAGTAACATCAGCTGGGATCATAACAGCTAGCCATATAAATACTGTGGCTACAAGGGCAGGTCAGAAGCTAGGAATTCTGCGGCAAGTAACTCACCTCCTGGCTCCCCAAAGCTTGTCCAGCATCTATAAGGCACAAGTCAGGAGTGTGATGGAATACTCCTCACTTACCTGGATGAATCCAGGTCCAACAACACTCAAGAAGCTCAACACCATCCAGGGCAAAGCAATCTGCTTGATTGGCACCCCTCCGCAAACATTCATTCCCTCCACCACCGACGCACGGTAGCAGCAGGGTGTACCATCTACAAGATGCACTGCAGGAACCCACCAAGGCCCCTAAGGTAGCACCTTCCAAACCCATGACCATTGCCATCTAGAAGGACAAGGGCAGCAAATGCATGGGAACACCACCACCTGCAAGTTCCTCTTCAAACCACTCACCATCCTGACTTGGAAATATATCACCGTTCCTTTAGTGTCACTGGGACAAAATCCTGGAACTCCCTCCCTAGCAGCACTGTGGATGTACCTACATCACAGGGACTGCAGCGGTTCAAGAAGGCAGCTCACTGCCACCTTCTCAAGGGCAACTAGGGATGGGCAATGAATGCTGGCCCAGCCAGCAATGCCTACGTGCTGTAAATTAATTTTTTAAAAATCACTCCCCTTGAGGAAGCAGTGCAGGCCATGATTAGGACAAGAGTGATGGATGCTGTGGCTGGTGGCAGAGCAGGAAGCATGTGCCTATAAGCATGTGGTTGCTCCAGCTTCCTTACAGATGCACAACTGTTTCTGAAGCCCTAACCCCCAAAACCTTAACCTCACTCCAAGCTCTATGTCATCTCATCACAAGCATCTTTCTAGAGCAGTGGCCACTTTAGCAAAAAACACACAGAGTCACTAACTCTCTCACTCCCACACACACTCACTCACTCTCTCACTGCCCACCCCCAAAGACACACACACACACGCACACACACAGTCACTCTCTCAACCCCACGCACACACACACACTCACTCTCTCACTCCCATGCACACACTCGCTCACTCTCCGTGCATGCACACACACACACACACTTTCACTCCCACACACATACTCAGCAGTCAACTCCCACCCGCCACACAACCTGGGGCTCCACTCCACAGTGGCTCACTCCCAGACCTCACAACCAGCCTCTCCTCCCTGGGGCCCGGCACACTGCTCTTCAGGCTCTAGTTGGAGGTGCTGGAGCTCTGCTCCAGCAGCACTACACTGCTGGTCGGGGAGCCGCATTTAGTGTTGATGGGAGCCGCCACTGGCTCGCGGGTCTTGCAATGAACACTGTTCTATAGTGATCGCACCCTATCCCTTTTAGCTTTATCACTGCAGGCCTCCAGGAGCAAAATAGACCTCAGTCCCCCAAAGCAATTACAAGATGAGAACAGCCATCTTGTCCTACTACCCCCATCCACCAGAGCAAGAGGAGGAGGAGGAGGAAGAGGGGAAAAAGGAAAGCAATGCATCAATAGTGACCACTGTTATAGGCACCAAGTCAAAGACTAGCACCATGCATAACTTAAGAGGCTGGGTTAGAAGAGGGATCTTCACAGTGTGATAAACCACGCACTAGCGGGCAGCTGCCATGGGGGTTGGCTAGCTCAGTTGACTGGACAGCTGGTTGGTGATGCAGAGTGACGCCAACAGCATGGGTTCAACTCCTGTACCGGCTGAGGTCAGCCAAGAAGGCCCTGCCTTCTCAACCTCGCCCCTCACCTGATGTGTGGTGACCCTCAGGTTAAACTCACCACCAGTCGTCTCTCTTTCTAGTGAGAGAGCAGCCTATGGTCCTCTAGGACTACGGCAACTTTCATTTCAAGTAGGGTGGAAGGGACATCACACATGGCACATATCCAGGTGGACAAGGCTACCTGGTGGCTCTACTCTAGAGGAGTCAGATGAGAACCTCACAGGGCAAAGTCCTCAGTTCAGATGAGGAACAGCACCTCATCTTCCAACTAGGCACTTTACAGCCTTCCAGACTGAATATTGAGTTCAACAATTTTAGATCATGAACTCTCCTCCATCCCCACCTCCTTTCCGATACCCCCCCTTTTTTTTCCAATAATTTACATAGATTTTTCTTTTCCCACCTATTTCCATTATTTTTAAATGTATTTCCATCCATTGTTTTATCTCTACCTTTTAGCCTATTTCAATCCCTTCTCTTCACCCCACCCCACCCCCACTAGGGCTATCTGTACCTTGCTCGTCCTGCTTTCTACCCTTAATTAGCACATTCCTTAGATAATATCACCACCTTCAACACCTCTTTGTCCTTTTGTCTATGACATCTTTTGGCTATCTCCACCTATCACTGGCCCTCTATAAAGCTCTACACCTCCCCCCCCCCCACCCCACCCCTTAATCCAGCTTATATTTCACCTCTTTTCTATTTTTACTTAGTTCTGTTGAAGAGTCATACGGACTCAAAATGTTAACTGTGTTCCTCTCTGCAGATGCTGCCAGAACTGCTGAGTTTTTCCAGGTATTTTTATTTTTGCTCAGGAGAACACTGATTGGTCTGACAATTATTGCTTGGTGAAATGAACAACCTGCCTGTAAGATTATGGTTCATGGTTAGCGGAATAGAGAAGTTTGTCTCCCCTGTGTACATAACACAAATCCTGGATCCCACCTTCTCCACTGTGGAGAGGCTGGTCAATTCCAGCCAATGACCTGTGCAGCCTGGCATCGTGCAGTGCCTGGTGACTGAGTTCACACATTCCAATGTAACCATTGCAGTTTGCATGGAATGACAAAGTGCTACAACGGAGGCCCAAGCAGCTTCTATTGTATCACTTGCATCTTCCCTGGATTGGCAAACATCTTCAATGGACACTTAGGCAGCCATCATCTAGACTCATCAGTCAAAAGTGTCTTGCAAAGCGTCTCTGATGGGTAGAGATCTGTCCTCCACCAGGTTACCAGTGGCACAGGAATCATGGAGCAGGAAATGACTGGCCTTCTCCGGATGCCAGAATTAGCACCCTCCCAGCTCGTGCACCATAGCTCTGGCCATTTCCTGTCAGCCAGGCAGCTAGACTGCTGAAGCCCATGCTGACATGATGCAGTCTGAGACAGGGGCAGCATGATCCATGCCTTCTCATAGCAGAATATCCGAACTGGTCTCTTCAGATTCTGAGCAACCACCCACCTTTCCTTCTGCTGCCATTAGAGCTGCACTTTGTAGCAGCATTAGATTACCAGAACCATTAATAGATAGCCACAAGGGTATGCACCAAGATGAATAGTTTAGCATTTGTAAACATTCTTTGTGTAACATTGTCATTGTTTGTTTGTGATGTAGATAATGATGATGGTAATTGTGTAGTGGTGGTATCAGTGGTCATTTTTATTGTGACCTTCATGCAGAGGAATTGAACGAATTCAATCATAGGATCACAACATCCTAGAATGGTTACAACACAGAAGGAGGCCATTTGGCCTGTCCTGTCTGTGCCAGCTCTCTGCAAGCGCCACGCACCTAGTGCCACACTATTGCCTTTTCCCACAGCCTTGCAAAGTTTTCTTCTTCACTTGAGTGCAGATTGTGAATTTCTGATGGATCCTAAATTATGGGAGGTACTTACATCATGTGCAAACAGTGCTCTCAAAAAAACCCTCTTCAATTAAATTGTAGCAATCATCCTTCCTGAATGTGGACATCTGGTGCTTCCCCCTAGTCCTCCTTCTCCTTCTCTTCTCCCTCCTCCTCTTTAAAATTGTACAATTTGGTTTCTATTCTTTCTCTGCCTTTTGGTAGAAAGAGTACGGAAAGGAATATAAATTAAATTGTTTAATTTTAAAGAGGGTGCAGGAATACAGAGATCTGTGAGTGTATGTATTCAAGCCCTTGAAGGTAGTAAGACAAGCTGAGAAGGCAGTTAAAAAGGGATCATTGCTTTCTAAATAGCAGAATATAAAAGCAAAAAAGTTATACTAAACCTTTAAAAAGCATTGGTTAGGCCTTAATTGGAATATTGGGTGGGATTTTCCAGCCCCACCCACCGTCGACATCATCCAGTCCTGCCAAAAGTCAGTGGACTTTTGGCTGGGCCACCAAATCTACGGCGGTGGGTCCCGCATGACAGGGCCGGAAAATCCAGGCCATTGTGTTCATTTCCGGGCACTACATTTCAGGAAGAAATGTCAAGGCCTTTGGGAAGATGCAGAGAATGGTACCAGGGATGAAAGACTTCAGTTAAGTGGTGAAACTAGAGATACTGGGTTTGTTCTCCTTCGAGCTGAGAAGGTTATGGGGACATTGGATACAGGTGTGGAAAGGGTTTTAAAAGAGGAATAAAGAGAAACCGTTTCCAGTGGCAGAAGAGAACAGATTGAAGGTAATTGGCGAAAGAACCAGAGACGGCTTGAGGAAAAAGCTTTTATGCAACTGTTTGTTGTGACCCAGAATGCACTGCCTGAAAGGGTGTGGAAGTAGATTCAATCATAACTTTCAAAGTAGAATTGGATAAACACTTAAAGGAGAAGGAATTGTGGTGTTTAGGGAAAGAGCAGGGGAGTGGGACTAACTGGATTTTTCAAAAAGAGGCACGATGGACCGAGTGACTGCTGTTCTGTATCCTTTTCTAGTTTTAATCATAGCGTAGGTATAATATGATTTCAGTAAAAAGTCCATTCCTACTTCCCTATGTGATCAATGGAACTCTTTTGAAAACTGCAGATATTCGGAAGAGATTATTTATTAAATTGTAACATAAGAAGACATCAGCAGTCATATCCAATGATGTAATATTAAATGTATTTATTGGGGTCAGATGTTAGTAGGATAATTTTAACACCCCCCTCCCCCCAGGATGAATGGGAGAGTGTTGGTGGGGTGGGCATTGGGGTGGAAGTTTATTAAATTATAAAAAATGAGAACCCGATCACAATCTGTCAGGAATGTTTTTTAGGGTTGGACTAGTAACCCACCCTTGAGAAGCGTGTCAATAATTATCATATTTAAGAGACAGCATGCCTCACATTTTACAAAAACACTAGATTTAATTGCTACAAACAAAAAACTACTGCGGATGCTGGAAATCCAAAACAAAAACAAAAACAGAATTACCTGGAAAAACTCAGCAGGTCTGGCAGGATCAGTGGAGAAGAAAAGAGTTGTCGTTTCGAGTCCAATGACCCTTCAACAGAACTGAGTGTAGTTAGGAGAGGGGTGAAATATAAGCTGGTTTAAGGTGGGGGGTGGGGTGGGGTGGGGGGGAGAGAAGTTGAGGGTGGGGTGGTTGTAGGGACAAGCAAGCAGTGATAGGAGCAGAGAATCAAAAGATGTCACAGACAAAAGGATCAAAGAGGTGTTGAAAGTGGTGATATTATCTAAGAGAATGTGTTAATTAAGAATGGATGGCAGGACACTCAAGGTACAGCTCTAGTGGGGGTGGGGTGGAAAGATTGACTAGGTATTAGTTGTAGATTTAAAAATAATGGAAATAGGTGGGACAAGAAAAATCTATATAAATTATTGAAAAAAACAAAAGGGAGGGGGAAGAAACAGGGTGGGGATGGTGGGAGGGAGTTTAAGATCTAAAGTTGTTGAATTCAATATTCAGCCCAGAAGGCTGTAAAGTGCCTAGTCGGAAGATGAGGTGCTGTTCCTCCAGTTTGCGTTGGGCTTCACTGGAACAATGCAGCAAGCCAAGGACAGACATGTAGGCAAGAGGACAGGGTGGAGTGTTAAAATGGCAAGCGACAGGGAGGTTTGGGTCTTTCTTGCGGACAGACCGCAGGTGTTCTGCAAAGCGGTCGCCCAGTTTGCGTTTGGTCTCTCCAATGTAGAGGAGACCGCATTGGGAGCAACGAATGCAGTAGACTAAGTTAGGGGAAATGCAAGTGAAATGCTGCTTCACTTGAAAGGAGTGTTTGGGCCCTTGGACGGTGAGGAGAGAGGAAGTGAAGGGGCAGGTGTTGCATCTTCTGCGTGGGCATGGGGAGGTGCCATAGGTGGGGGTTGAGGAGTAGGGGGTGATGGAGGAGTGGACCAGGGTGTCCCGGAGGGAACGATCCCTACGGAATGCCGCCGGGGGGATGAAGGGAAGATGTGATTGGTGGTGGTGTCATGCTGGAGTTGGTGGAAATGGCGGAGGATGATCCTTTGAATACGGAGGCTGGTGAGGTGATAAGTGAGGACAAGGGGGACCCTATCATGTTTCTGGGAGGGAGGAGAAGGCATGAGGGCGGATGCGCGGGAGATGGGCTGGACACGGTTGAGGGCCCTGTCAACGACCGTGGGTGGAAAACCTTGGTTAAAGAAGAAGGAGGACATGTCAGAGGAACTGTTTTTGAAGGTAGCGTCATCAGAACAGATGCGACGGAGGCGAAGGAACTGATCCTTTTGTCTGTGACATCTTTTGATTCGCTGCTCCTATCACTGCTTGCTTGTCCCTACAACCATCCCACCCTCAACTTCTCTCCCCCCACCCCACCCCCCACCTTAAACCAGCTTATATTTCACCCCTCTCCTAAATACACTCAGTTCTGTTGAAGGGTCATTGGACTCGAAACGTCAACTCTTTTCTTCTCCACCGATGCTGCCAGATTTAATAGCTGTTGGCCAGCTTTTCCATTGCTCAGGAACCAGGCAGCTGAAGGAAGACAGTAGTTGCTAGATCCAGGAGCTAAGTGTTTTTGTAGCACTGCTTGTGATCCAGAGGAGGTGGAGGGTGTCCTTTCTCCACAATCTGCCCCCCAACACCCAATTTACACCACCCACCCCCGCAATCTCTCTCCCACCTGACGGTCTCTCTCCAGCACAAGCTCTGGAACACCCACAATGCGATTTCTTCCCTCCCTGTGATCCAATCTACCCACTCCTGCCAACTCCAGTATAACCGCCCAGCACCCCTCACCCTCTGGCCCATGATCTCTCCCTCCATCTCTTCTCTCCACTACACCCAAACCCCTACACCCCACTAATTTCTGATCTTCAGGTTGCCAAGGACTGTCCCTTGTGGTCACCAGATGCTACCTTCTACCACAGGCTTTCCCATCTTACAGCCAGCCAGCCTTCAGTCTGGTTGACGGATGAGAAGTGGAGTTAAAGAAACAAATGAAGTCCTGCGATGAAATTCAACAAGAGGTCCATGTATACATGATGAAGATAGCCATCATTCAACATCGTTTTACACCTAGATTGGATCTCAAAACCTTGCCTTACACTTACTTACAGGGGCACTTCTTAAATCCATCTCACTTGGGACTCCTCCTAACACTACCACTTTGCCTGTTGTTAGCTTGGAGCAGTATTTTTGTATTTGCAGCCAGATCAAAATGTCTCTGAATTAATGCTATAAACCAATGCTTCCAGGTGTGGATCCTAATGTTTCTAAATTTAACTCACACTCAATCAGTGAGAGGGCCTTCAGTCACTATTCCACTAACTTACCTTGCTTCCATTTTGATAGATGCTGTTTCACCACTTTTCACAATCTCCACTGGAGACTCAATTTATTTAATACAAGTGACTATCAAATTAATATTTGAGTAGAACATTTCGGCCTAGATAGTTGATCATACTGTGTCACCAAGGAGTCCAATATGGTAGCATAAACTAATTCTGAATTGGAATTGCAGCACCCACCATATTACATCAGGCTCCATCTTAGACATTCTGGATGTACTCTCAATATTGTTGCAGGTCTGTTTGGTAACATTCATCTGACCCTGTGCCTGACTTGCCACATGATAAACTCATTCAGCTAACATGCAGTAATGATTCTGCAGTGATGCTATTTAAGCAGCTCCAGATAGGCATGGGCTGCACCAGCTCAAGAAGTTGGCTCATCACCATCTTCTCAAGGGCAATTATGAATGCTTGGCTGACCTCCAAGACTGATTAACGCATTCAGCCCTGTGGGGGGCTGTTTACACAGTTGCAAAAGGGACTGTTTTGTTTGATTGACAGTTTCATTACCTTGTAATAACTTGATTACTCTTTGAAGTGATTTTTCAATACCTATGTATTCATTTGGAAACAATTAAAGGTTTCTTCAATGGGACTTTCACTGGCTATGCTTGATTGACAACTTTATAAGATTGTAAACAGATTTTTTTTTCAAAGAGAATGTTGAATGCTGTTTTTTTAAATTTCATGAGAATTTCAAAGACTTAACAGTGTTTTTATAAGGCTCATGAGTACCCAGTGGATCCAGGGAAAGTGGGCATGGAAGATGCATGGGAGCCATGGAGGATGGAAGGGGGCATGGGTTATATGAGGGGGCATGGAGGGGGCCTGGGGAATATGAGGGGGCATAGGAGGCATGGGGATATGAAGAGGCAAAGGAGGAAATGGCAAAGGGGGCATACGGGTGGGTGGGGGTGTGAGGGAAGTGAGGGGTAAGGACTAGATGGCCTAACAACCATGAATAGCACTGGGCCAATGTCCCAGTCAATGGGGGTGGCCCCTGCCCACCTTTTTATAAGATTTTATAAATATTATGAAACGTGTCCCCTCATGTGACAGTCACATGATCAGGGACAAGTTATTAATGAAAAAATAAAGTTTCTATTTGATTTTTATTTGCTTCTGGAAACCTCATCCTGCCCATGGCTGAGGTTTCCAGAAAAGTGCAAAGGCTGCTTGGCCTTTTCGCCTGCCCGCCAACTGTGAGGTTGAATGGGCAGTGAAAAATTTATTTCAATTAATGTTTTAATGGCCTTAATAGGCCTTTTAATTGTCACTGGGCTTGCTGCCGACTCCGGCGCGCATGCGCCGACCAAAATATCACACGTGTGCGCGATGACATCAGGACGCACGCCCGACATCATCGTGCATCATTTTACGCTCGGTCGGGTGGGGCGCGTGCCTGCCCGTTGAGCTAAAAATTTTACTCCATATGAAGCGTTTATTATGGAATGGTATAATTTAATAACTCACCTGTCACTCACCAAGCATCTCCTCTGTGCCGAGTCCAGAAAGCCTATAGTTAACAACTAATCAACTTACAGGACTGTGAATGCTCTGAGGAAGAGTCATACAGACTCAAAACGGTAACTCTGTTTGTCTCTCCACAGATGCTGCCAGACCTGCTGAGGTTTTCCAGCATTTTCTGTTTTTATAACTTACAGGACTAATGTGATACCACTTTTAGATTTAATCTGTAAACTCCCGGCTCTCTCAGTTCTCTGCTTTATGGGCTCTCTCCCTCCAAACTCCTGCTACTTTATAGGCTTCCCCTGTAACAAAGTAAGCACCAGCTACTGGAGGCTGGTGAGAGGTAGAAAATTAAAGAATCACTTCCTTCCCTCATCACCAAACTCCTTCACTCACCAGACTTCAACTTAAGCACTCTAATGCACACAAAGCAGCACTCCAGTGATTCATGCCTTGCATGAAAACCCAAAAGGCTGGAACTGGACAACTCCAAGTTTTCATTCATTGCACATATGTATGCTTCCCAGTGCATCTAATATTTCATGGCATATGCCTATCAGCCATCTTAAATATACTAAGTCCTCGGTATCAACATCTGGGTTCTCGACATCAATATCTGCAGCAGAGCTACTACGTGATCTCACCCTCCTGCGAACTTGCATTTGCACCATCCGATTCCACTGCCTTAGCCCCTGCACACTTTCCCCTGGTGAGTCACCACATGAAGCCCCTCCTCTAATCTACTCTTTAATTGCATGGCTGCAGTCTCTGAGCTGATCAGATCAAGCGATGCTGCATCTTCAGGAAGGCTGACCTCTTCCACCTGAAGTGACACTTGAGTGTTCAGATTTTCAGCACCTGAAATGAAAGCAAATGAAAAGCAAAATGCAAGTGTAAAGTCATATCTATCTTTTTCAAAGTCAGCCAAAAGGTCATCAGCCTGAACCGTTGAGCTAAATTCTAACTGCCCCCAGGAGACAGGGAGGAAAGTGGGGGTGTGGGTGTGGCTGGTAAGATTTCATGGAGCAGGGTTGGATCTACTCCCTGCCGTCAGGGCATTTTACTGGCATGAGAATGAATTGGACAGGTTGCCTGGCGCAAGGAAGAATGCAGCCAATTTCCATTGGCCCTATTAAAGGCTATTTTATTGTGCCTTGAGCATTTTACCATTGGCAGGGCGACTTCTACCATGTGGGTTGCCCGCCAGCTAAATGGAGGCAGCTTCCCAAAGGCAGCTTCGAGCATAGGGAAAGCCTCATGAGCCAAAGGAGGGGCCACAGGCAGGAGATGTAGCACTCACTGTGGGAGGGAATCTCGGCCCCATGAATTTTAATTTTTTACTTTTTTTTATTCATTTACGGGATGTGGGCTTCGCTGGCTGGTCCAGCATTTATTGCCCATCTCTGGTTACCCTTGAGAAGGTGGTGGTGAGCTGCCTTCTTGAACCGCTGCAGTCCATGTGGTGTAGGTACACCCACAGTGCTGTTAGGAAGGGAGTTCCAGGATGTTGACCCAGCGACAATGAAGGAACGGCAATATATTTCCAGTCTAGGATGGTGAATGACTTGAAGGGGAACTTCTAGGTGGTGGTGTTCCCATCTATCTGCTGCCCTTGTCCTACTAGATGGTAGTGGTCGCGGGTTTGGAAGGTGTTGTCGCAAGGAGCCTTGATGAATTCCTGCAGTGCATCTTGTAGGTGGTACACACTGCTGCTACTGTGCGTCAGTGGTGGAGGGAGTGAATGTTTGTGGATCAAGCAGACTGCTTTGTCCTGAACAGTGTCAAGCTTCTTGAGTGCTGTTGGAGCTGCACTCATCCGGGCAAGTGGGGAGTATTCCATCATACCTTTGATCCCAAGGTCTCCTGCATACCTCAGCAGTGACCATCTCTGCTGGTGGCACTGCTGAGGCTTCAGAGCTGCTGGGCCTGTGATTGGGCCGGCAGCATCAGGAGCCTGACCCACCCCCTTAGTTGGAACTGTGGTAAAATTGCCGAGCAGGTCTCGCTGCCAGCAAGTGCATGCTCAGAACTTGCTTTTCCCCCCATTATCAGAGTCTGCACTCAGCCAATAGAATTCGGCACATTTACTCGGTTTCTCTCCACAGAAGCTGCTTGAGCCACAGAGTACTTCTGACATTTTCTGTTTGTGTTTTATGAAAATGAGGGAAATGGTTTAGTTTTAGTGTGAAGGGAAAGCAGAGGGATCTGAGAGGTTGCAGTTTTAGTTTCCCATGCAGAATATGTAGGGTGAGATAGAAATGAGAAGAGAATAAGAGGATAAGGTGTGAAGAAACCCTGTACAACGTCTCCTCCAACATTGCCAGTCACCATGGCTGAGAATTTCCCCTGACCACTGATAGTCCACATGCTTTTATCCAGAGAGGATCAGATTTACAGGTGGTCTCGACCTCCTCTGGTCCGCATGTTGTATGTAAACTTCCCCTACAAGGGAGAAATGAGGGTCTTGTGACTTGTGGCTTATTGAGGATATCAGGTTCTTTTAGCATTCCAATGCAAGCGTAGGCAAGTGAAACCCATGCTCGATTCAACCTTTATTTAAATGGTGATACATTTTTTCATTTCAGAGAATAGGAGTTTGCTGATGCAAATCCTCAGAGTAAACTTCTTTGATCTGATTTAATGTAAGTGCTTCTATATAGTCGAAAAGATGAATGATAATGTCATGGATGTAATACAAGTGTATCAATGAGCATGGAATAATGGCCTTGTGTCTCAGTTAACACCTCGCTCCCTTTGTTGAGTTGAAGGAAAGAAACTCATCCCCAAGGGGATGGGATGTTAACCGCTAATGGGGTGCTTGACAATGTCAGATTTCTGAATTATACTGGCATCACTAAATAATTCATGCCCATAAACAACATGTACGGAGAGTCGATCTATGACCCTAAGTCATTTTCAGGCTCAGGCATCAAAGCTATGACCTTTGTAAAGGTTAAATCCATCTTCTTTTATTTGCTCATGTATTAGTCTTGCTTTTAAATGATCTCAAATAACACTGAAAAGATAGGTACAATAATGAAGTCCTTCTATGACTTTGTCTCTATCAATAACACATGTGCAACATAATACTTGAAAAATGCTGAATAGATAGAAAATGGACACCTCTTTTTTTGTCAATATTACATTCCTAGTGATTGAATACAACCTCCTTGCTGGTCCGTGAAAGGAACACACATTGATACAGACAAAAAGAATGGCATTTCACACAGGCGAGAGAATTATTTTTGGTGAAATGTTTTTGGAATTAAAATATTGATCACCTTGATCAAATGCCCAAGGTACGGCATGATATGAAAAACATTGCCTGTCAGGAAAAATGTCTATTAATTTCAGGAATCTCATAAATCAAGTTGAACAACAGGAGCAATAAAATGTATTCCTTCAGATGGTCATTCCTCTAATTTGTTTCAGCTAGGTGGAGTCCACTGCAGTGGCCTGACCTTAGTTGTACAGAATTTTCTTTGACTTAATTAAGTTTGCTAGGTGAAGATTTGATAAGAGTCAATCTTGCCAGAAATGAAACACCTTCTGTTGCTTCTTGTGTCACAAGCTGAATTTATAAAGTGTTTTTCACAACCTCAGGATATCCCAAGGCTCTTTAAGCACTTTGGAAGTGTTGTCACTGTTCAGTTGTAGGTAATGCAGCAGCCAATTTGCACACAGCAAAGTCCCACAAAGAGCAACATATTAATGACAGAAAATCTCCTTTAGTGACGTCAGTCGGGGAATAAATATTGGTTAGAACACTGTGAATAGTGTTCTCCTCCAGAGAGCCAGGAAGTGAAGGATAAAACAGGAGCCAACCTTTACATACTTTTATAAGCTTTTATCTATAGAGGTCCATATTACAAACATGCACCTCCTAACCCAGCCACCACAGTTTCAGTCTGTTTCTTTAGGAGCAGAAGTGAATTCCCATTTAATGCCCAGCATTGCAACAAATGACAGCCAGAGAACAAAGGCAGCTTTATGGACTGGATTTTACCGTCGGCGAGCGGGGGCAGGGCCCACTCGCCGACGGTAAAATGACGCACGGTGATGTTGGGCGGAACTCCAGACGTCACCGCGCCCCATTTTAATTTTCAGGAAGGCGGGGGGCCTTCAGCAAAATCAGCTGCGCGCCCGCCGACGTGTCAATGGCCAATTGAGGCCATTGACAGATCAATTAAAGTAATTTGTGGACCTGCCTGTCCAACCTTAAAGTTGGCGAGCAGGCCAGGAGCCCCGGCGGGAAGTAGAAAAAACATGAAACCTCATCCACAGGTGGGATGAGGTTTCATGTAGGGTTTTAAAAATTTTAATAAAGTTTTGTTGGAAATTATGAACATGTCCCAACTCATGTGACATTGTCACATGAGGGGACATGTAAGGGAATTTTTTTTTTCTATTTTTAATATTTTTGCACGTAGAGCTGATCTCCATGAGGCAGCACTTAGCCTCAGGGAGATGGGTGCGTTCCTTCGTGCGCATGCGTGAAAGAGCGCACTCTCGACTTTGGAATTCCCCCCCGTCCACACAGGAAGTGCATAGCACTTCCCTGCAGACGTCACACTGGGCAGGCCTTAATTGGCCCACCCATGTAAAATGGTGCCGCGCCTCCGATCAGGGGTGCCGATCGGAAGCACACCTGCACGCGCCCGCCCATCAACTTCCCCCCCGACGGGCGGGATAATTTAGCCCATATGTGTTCAGGAGAATTTGGAAAGTAAGGAAGCTGAATTGATATCTCAGGTTTAAAGCGAAATTCATTAAATAGCGGTACATTCACTCACCATGCATATTTGGCCTTGCATATGATTGGCTTTGCTCAAAATTTTTTAACATGTTACAAAAGGCTGTACAAGAGCAAAAGCTACACAAAGGACATCCATGCAACTATACTAGCTTGCCGCAAAGGCCACATCTAAAGCCCAAAGACCAACTAAATGATGAGCAGTGCATTGTCAAAGCTGAAACTTTCCAGCTTCTGGGGAATGATGCAGCCTGATGAGAGAAGACATTAGAGAACTTGCTGCCTGGGTAGTTAATTGGCAAATGAACTTTAACATAGATAAATGTGAAGTATGCACTTTTTTTAGGGAAAAAGAGAAACAGCACCTAGATCTTAGAAAGTAAGTGGATTGGGGAAGAAGAGCAAAGAGGTCCAGGGATACAGGTGAACAAGTTATTGAAAGCAGCTTCACAGGTCAGCAAATTAAGTAAAAATGCTACCATAGCATTGGAATTTATTTCTCGAAGTATAGATTTCACCATAGAATGGCAAGCAGTTTTGGTTGAGGAAAGGAGGGCCCAATCACCCTTTATGTGGTCCTGACAGATCTTTAAAATCAGCAACAGAGAAAAATATTTCCAGAGCTTTTATTTTCAGTGAAGTGCTAATTGTTAAAAACTAAGAATGTCGTGAGCATGTTTTACATAAATATGTATTTCTTTTTATCAATACCTATTTCCTATCCTTTGCTGTTTAAAGAATTCAATGCCTTTAGCAATTGCCCTTAACTGTCCACTTTCAGCGAGATTCATACTCAATTATCCCTGGGGGCCTGGGAGATCATCTGACTCCAGCTGACCTTTTAAAGAAGCACTTTCCTGCTCGTACCTCAACAGGAACAGGATCAAATGGACATTATGGCGATACATGTTGACTCCAGCACTGGAGCCAATCTAATTAATTTTTTATTTGGTACTGATCTATTAGGTTCTAAATCAATTTAGGATTATGTTTACAGAATTGTGGAAAGAGAGGAGACAGGTTCTACATTTGTCTCCTTAACTGTCTAAATTAACCAGCTAAATGATCCCAAGAGATACAAAGCAGTGCTTGTAAATAACTTTCTTTTAATTAAATGCAGAGTTCTCAGGGCTTGGCAAGATTTTGTAACAAAATTGAAGGATGTGCAACAAGAATCTAAATATTTTAAACACTGTAAAAAAAAACAACTTGATAGAAAACTTGACTCCAAGTCATAAGGTCACGTACCCCTGGATTGTTTCTTTTTTTAAGTGGGGACTTTTGCTCGCTCCTTAACTGTAATATTCTCTTTAATCAGGGGCATCCAAAAAAGCAGAAAATCCATGGGCTACTTTCCCACCCGCTACACATCCCATAGGATATCCTCCAGCATTGACCCCAACTGAGCTTGTAGGGTCAGTGGGAGGACACCTCATTTGCATAGAACAAGCAAGTGCATCTTCAACATCTGCCTTAGCATGCAGACAGGAAATCCAACCACTGTGCATTCACATGGGGAGGTGTCCAGTTCCCCCTCTCCAAGAGCTCATGTTAACTCCCCATCAGTTCACTATGTAAGGATTTCTTTAAAAAGTTCTTGGGGGCTCCTGTATGCTCTCTGCAGGTTAAAATACCTCACTTCTCTTGGCATACCAGATCCTTTCTGAGCCAGAGAAGTGAGGATTTCCAATGTCTGGAGGCACCACTTTCTGGCTCCATTTCCTTGGCCTCTTTGGCAAGGTAAGGAGTGGGCAGAGGCTTCACCTCATATAAGATTAACTGAAACTCTTGATGTTAGCGAAGAACCAGCATTTCTGGGCACCTGCGTTTTTCTGGTATGTTTCACTGGCATTCCCAAGGGAATTCAGGGTGACCACCTTTAGCATCGCTGTGAAGTAGCTTACAGTGATGCAGTGTGTAAACACGGACAATGGCAGGTCAAATCAATCTCTGCACTCGATTGTGCAGACCCAAGCAACTCACAGTTTCCAACTCAAACTACAGTTCTCTGTGTAAACACGATCTTCTGCAGCTGAAACCCCTAAGGGCATCATTCAACACAGTAAGGGTGAAAATGCTTCTGTCAATACAAGAATCCATTCCTCAATTTCTTGCAGCCCCTGAGATAGTGTAAATAAAATGCCTGAAAAGGTTAATATAATTAGTGCAGGTACTTTTGTGACATCGCCACCAAAGGAATCCCAAAGCATTCAGCTGGTATTCCTGAGATGCCTGTATGAATGGAATTTCCAAACACAAGCAAACTCAGAAGTGGTTCATTCTCAGTTCAATTTCTGTGTGTGAATGTTCCTCTAGGTGTAGGTGGGAGGGGTCTAAGCCCCACGCAGGCCTAGTTGACTTTGCTCAACTCAGGGGAGGAGATGTGGTAGATGAAATGGAAAAAAAAACTTGAGAAAAAAGCCTCTGAAATGTTGACCTTGTGGAAATACGATGCTCGTCTCCAACAATAGATCTCTAATTTCATGTTCAGCAGCTTTTCTAGGCTAAAAATAGTCAGTGATGTGTTTTTTTTTGTTTTTGTGCTTTGCAAACCACTTTAAGCTTTACAGATTGCACTGAACCATTGTCTAATGGCCATTCACAGATTTATTAGCCTATGTTCTGCTTGCAACAGATCATGATTTGATAGTCCGTTCTGTTCTGAATGCAAGAGTGTCAATATTGAGGAAATGAGAGGAGACAGGTTTATAGTTAAGAAGAGTAGCAAAGATTGGAAACCCATTCAAACATTTTGATTTATGTTATTATATTTCATCCTTTATGCTACATGCTATGCACCGGAATAGCTTAAATTCAAATTGAGTGTGTCGCTGCCAAAAACTGACAATTTTCAGGTCTGATGATGTATATCATAGTCAAACAGTCTTGTAGCCCAGTGTTTAAGTTCACTTAGAAAATGGAAGCTTTTTCAAGCATTTATATTAATCAAGAGTAAGTAATTTTCAAATATGTTTCAGATGGAATTTTGGCAGTGCAAAAGTAACGCTTTGATGTTCACAGGTACTTTGGTTGTATAATCTACTGTCATTAGATATAGTTTTGATTGACAGGCTTAAGTATTGATGTAAACTATTAGGGTGGGGGTGACAGTTTTAACGTATTTTCATGGTATTTCACAGAAAAGGGGAAGGTGTTGTTTGAGATGCAGAGAAAAAGGAGCTTCTGCTGTGGGAAAGTGGGGGAACTGTTTTCTTGTGTTAGCAGCCAAGCAGGATGCTGAGGAAAATTTGGTTTCTGTTCAAATGAAAGGGAACAGAACATACGGAGCTCTTGAAGGTTTAAGGAATGGAGAGACCCTAAGGTGTGCCTCATTGGTGTTCATTGTATTTGGGAAAACCCAGGATCAGTGGAAAAAAGTGTTGACCTGGCATGGCAGGGAGAAGGGAACCTCTGCTGGTGAGCTGGGAGTGACTGTGAGATTATTCCTGTAATGCCAGAAGCATGGCCTTGTGTAGAAGTGTGTTGTGAGACATATTTCGGTAGTGTTCCTTTAGTTTGGTGCATTAGTTGCCCATTAGTTCATGTTTGACCTATGTTGATTTTAGTTTGGTGGTTCCAATAAAAGTCTTAAAAAGTGAAATCTTGTCTATTGGTTTATTTCCTTTGGTCATTTGGGAAATTCATCCCTTAAAAGTTATCAGTCTCTTTGGGGATCATAACAACACAAAATGTATTCTTCAAAGGTATGGCAAAAAATGAGTCTATTACTTGAAAACTGTATTGAATATTTAATATTTAAAGGGTTTATTTATTCACCATTAATGTAATATTTCTTGACATTTTTCAGAAGTTCATGGGAATAAACCTCATGGTACAACCTTACTGGAGGCTGCCACTAAACAAACAGTGTTCAATTAATCAATGGACAAATAATTTTAGATATTGCAACCTCTCTTTCAGCAAAAGTTACATATTTCTCTCTCAACATTTCAGTTTGAATTTTATGACACTGTGTTCCTCATAAAACAATGTGACAACTTTCTGACCATAGGGCTGAAATTTACATCCCGTGGGCGGGCACATGCCCAACCCTATAAGGCATAAAATCGCGTGAGAGGATGTCGGGCAAGCATCTTGACGTCATCGCTCACCCGCGCGATAATTTGCTCAGCACCCGCTAACAATTAAGAGAGCAATTAAGCCCATAAACACCGCAATTGGCTCCGATTTTTCGTGTCCCGTCCAAACTTATGGTTGGCAGACGGGCAAATCGGCCAGGCGGCCTTTGCATTTTTCACAAACCACATCCAAAGGCGGGGTAAAATTTCTGTTATGAAACAAAATAAAAATAAATATCTGTGGACAGCATTTTTAACAGCTACATTTTCAGGTGACTGATTATGATACATGGACATTTTTTTTGCAGCTTTTTTTTTAGCATATTCAGGTCTGCAGCTCCCTGAGGCAGCTGTCTGCCTTCAGGGAGCTTTCTTGCAGTGCCCACAAGCACCCGCGGAAACGTCATCGCCCACCCTTTTCCTGCCCCTGCCCTGGCGGCGCTGAGCTTTTCAGTGCAAGTTTCACGCTGGCTGTCCGCTAATGGGCCACCCAGCAGGAAATCACGGCCGAGGGCCAATCATGGTCGGGGGCCTGCTGATCGCGCACGCCCACCCAAGCGACTGCCTCTCACAAAAAAGAGTGACTTTGCCTAAATACCTCAATGGTGGTATTTTTTCCTAGAACACCTGATAGTACAGTTCCAGGTATGTTAGAAGTTATACCTATAATTATAAGAAATAATAAAGCACTTTAAAATTACTTAGATATGGCAACTGATACAGATCATGTCAGAAAGGTGTGACAAAGAAGGCATCAATAAGTCACAGTGAATATTTTTAATGAAATTTTAAATATTTAACCATGACCTGAACTGACCTGCATTACACTCAGGGAAGATGGTAGTATTGTGATAATATCTCTGGACTAGTAATCCAGAGGCCCAGGCTAATGCTCTGCGGACACGGGTTCAAATCCCACTATGGCAGCTGGTAGAATTGAAATTCAATTAATCAGATTGTAATCTATTCTCAGTAATGGTGACAATGAAACTGTCACTGACTGTCATAAAACCCATCTGATTCACTAATGCCCCTTTAGGGTAGGTAATCTGCCATCCTTACCTGGCCAGGCCTACAGATGACTCCAGTGATATAGCTGACTGTTAACTGCCCTCTGAAATGGCTGAGCAAGTCACACAGTTCAAGGGCAATTAGGGAGGAGTAATAAATGCTGGCTTTGCCAGTGATACCCACATCCCAAGAAAGAATAAATTTTAAAAAGTCAGGCAAATCTAGTAAAAATATATAATGTAGGTGGAGGATGTATTTTTTTACACTTGAATTCCCTGTAAGGACAGATTCCATTGTGATATGTAGAAAGCATTCTCATGCATTCTGTGTGCACCTTGTGGATCACCCACATAGTGAGTGCCCAATCCACAGAATGGAATTCTGTCATGTGATTAAGTGGCCTAAATTTACGTTTGGGCCTCTGGTGGGGCATGATAGTTGCCCATTATAAAACCCTTGCACAATTTTTATTCAGTTGATCCACTCTGTAAGTTAAATATCTATCCAGTGTGTTGTTTGAGCAATGCTCCTCAATGTAATGATACAGGCTGCAATCTTGTTAAGCCAGACCTTTATGCATATACCTAGAACACAGGAGCTGCCTCAGCCACACCTCAGATATTATGTTAGTTCAGAAGACTGCACGGAAGACCAACAACGACATTTCGCTACTTATGTCTATCGATTTCTTTTCAAGACAATGTCATCACCTGGAACTCTGCCCAGACACACTTAATCATTACCTATTGAACCGTGGTTGTTTGGATATTGCAGAAAGCAATAGTAAGGCTGTTGCTGCTGGAAACTCCTGTAGAATTTCTCTATTCTTTATTGTGCATCCAGTAAGAACAGTGATCATATTCCTGAGACATTTGTCCTTGTTGCTGATGTCCTGACTGTGTTTTGCTGTTATGTCATCTAATGCCACACAAACAAAGGGAGAAACTTCAGAAATATAATCCAAGAGCTTAGTTTTGATCCTCTGCCAACCTCAATTGAAAATAAAGGGTCCTTGAAAATAAAGGGCAGGGATTTTACTTCTGTGGGCACCCGCGATCGGTGAGCCCAGGAGCAGCCAGGGGACAGACCCCCGACCGCAATCGGCCCCCAAACGCGGTTTCACGCTGGCTGCCAATTAACGGCCAGGAGCATGAAACTCACGCTGAAAGGCTCAGCGCTGCCAGGGACGGGGCGGGAGGACAGCGAGTGCTGAAGTCAGCGCGAGCATGGGAGAGTGCAAAATGAAAGCTCCCTGAAGGCAGAGAGCTGCCTCAGGGAGCTGAAGAATTTAAGTGCAAAACAAAAAGATTTTAAAAACCGGGAAAAGTGCCCACACATCGGAATCAGTCGCCGGAACATATGGATGATGAAAATTCTGTCCAAACATCTTTATTTCTTTCATTAACATCAGGAACCTCATCCCGCCCATGGATGATATTTCTTGAAAAATGCAAAGGTTGCCTGGCTGATTCACCTGCCCGCCAACCGTAACGTTGGACAGGCAATGAAAAATCTCAGTTAATTACTACCTTAATGGCCTTAATAGGCCTCTTAACTGTTGGCGGGCATGCTGCCAGCTCTTGCATGCGCTCACTGGCTGAAATATCATGCAAGTGCGCGATGACATTGGGATGCTCACCTGACATCATCGTATGCTATTTTACGCTCGAGTGTGTTGGGTGCGCACCCGCACACCGAGCGAAAAATTCTGCCCAATGAGTCCATTCTGAAGGAAGCAGCAAAGGGTAATTCTCCTTTAATTACAAGAACTAGGTGTGATTGATATTTATTTCTTTATCTACCTTACTGTGTTCATACGCCATTCTTCAGAATGGACACCCAGTCTTGTTGTCAGTCTCCAAAATAATGGATTTGAATTATGAAATTGGCCTTTGGCAATTGCACAAAGCAGGTGATAACAAATCGGCAGCACCATCAACCAGTTGGGGTAAAACAGGCTGCAATTTGCCATCCTCAGTGTTGCTCTGCTGCCAAAGACCAATTCCACCTCCAAGGAATGTGTGCTGAGGTTTATAGTCTCGCCATCTGTTATAATGCCATCATGCACAACAATACATAAAAACATATACTGCTCAGTAAAATTATTGGGTAAATCTTCTTCCAAATGGACATCTGGCAGCTAGACAGCAGAACACACCTGCTAGGTAGGCACAGTGGGGAGCCTGGTCCATTTTCAATGATATTGGGCAGCCCAGCCAAACTCTGGGCTGAAGAAGGAAGAAAGAAGGAATTCTTATATATGGAGGTAGAGAGTCAAAGTGAAAGTGTTCCAGGCAGGATTTGGGGGTTCTGGAGGAACACACTCACCCTTGCTGGCTCACAAAATGAAAGAGGGACTGAGCTTTGGGACCATCTTTGGTGTACCGCCAGCTGAAACCAGTCAGAACCAGTGCAGCACAGGCGCCACTCATTTCAGTCCAAAATTCGGGGTCCTCTGACATCAAGAGGACCACAATTGATATTTTATATGGGCGTACTGCCTGATTCTAGGGACTGCGCCACCCACCTCATGGTAAATCTTGATGAACATTTCCATATGAACTGAGCTGGTAGGCTCGTGTTTCTCCAGCTAAATCCCTCTTGTTTCTGAAGGAATCAAAAGTTGACTTAGTCTGTTTTCATCTTAAAATAAAATCCTGTTTGATTTAATTCTAGGATCAGGGCATATAAGTGAAGGCCTGCAATACCCCCAACTATGTACAGGAGCAATCTTGACATTAAGAGGTGATTTTGTGACTCTATGCTCTCAGCAGGTAAGTTGTGCAGAAAGACAGTGTATGTCAGATTTAGGGTGCAAGCTCTCTCACTCACACTGCCTGTGTTGGTAACTTTCTGCTGGGAGCATAGGCTCGCGGAATTTCTCCTCCAGAGCCATCTCCGCAGCAAAGTGCAGATGGTATTTGGCATGGGCAGAAAGTCCGTGCCAAACTCACACTCTGACTTCAGCAGGAGTCTGCCACAGAGACTAGAAATTAACCAAGGACTCTGACACACCCGGTCTTTGTCTAACATTGCATTTCCCAATTGTCCTTGTGTTGTAAAATCCCAGTCCATAAGGTTATCAACATAAGGGGAGGGTGGACAGCAGCTGAGACTCCTTACGTCAAGTGCTCTTACTTTTCTGGCCCTCAGATGTTATGTAGAGGTATGCCTAGTGAAGTCCAACTTAGGATTCAGGTCAAGGGCACCCTGCAGAAGAACTATTTAAAAATATATATATTTTATAAAAGATGGAACTGGTGGAACTGGTTGCACACTAGCGTTTTTCACTGTTAGGTGTCAGGGGGAGGCAAGTGGTAAGAGGGAGGGACTGGCCACCCTTCTCCCCTGGGCAGCCCATCCTTCCACTGGGCTGTTCTGCCTCTTCAGAACATGGGCACCCGAGAAGCCGTAGTGGTAAGAGTGCTGGTCTTTGCTGTTTACATGAAGGAAATGTCCCTTCACTCTGTGCACTTGTAGCAACTATGGTTTTATTTAGTGTGTAATGTATGGTTAAGAATAATACCTGTTACACAAGATCACATGATCTGTAGTAATGAATAGGAGAGTAGTGCGGGTTACCTTAAGAGCAGATGTAGAGTTAGAGTTGGAGTTGAAAGCACATGTGTAGCTGCTGAATGTATTGTAAATAAACTTAAAGTTTCCACCCAAGAAGTGTCTGCAGATCAACTCTATCATTAATAGTATAACTTGGCCACCCTACAACAAACTGGTGATGAGGATAAAACAGGACTGAACAGAAGAAATCAAGTTAGAAAGAATTTAGCATTGAATCTCACCCAGTGATTGTAAGTAGCAAGCTCCGTTAGAATTGAAGAAGTTATCCCCTTTCAAAATGCCACAATTTGGGAGAATTGATCCTTTTGAACCAGCCAAATATGATTGGTCTCAGTACATAGAACGCCTCACGTTCTTTTTTCAAGTAAACAAGATTACAGGAGAAGAGAAAAGGTGAGCAATCCTCTTGACAACTTGTGGGAGAAAAACCTACAGCTTGATTCGAAGTTTGACGGTGCCCAGTGCCCCAGATTCAAAGAATTTTTATGAATTGGTGGACCTCTTGAAGGGTCTCTTTCAACCCAAGCCCTCAGTTACGATGCAAAGGTTCAGGTTTAATTCATGAAATAGAGCCCCGGGTGAGACAATTGCATGCTATGTGGCAAATTTGAAGCAGTTAACGGTACATTGTGAGTTCAGCACATCTCTCAACAGCATGTGCAGAGATCGTTTAATGTATGATATGGAAAAGGACTCTATTCAGAAAAGATTATTGCCCGAAGTGAATCTGGATTTCAAGAAGATGTTAGAGATAGCGTAGGCCATGGAAAGCGCAGTAGCAGATTCAAAAGCAATACAGGGCGTGCAAAATGGCACTGTACTCCACATCGGCAGGGAAACCTCAGCTGAAAGAGATGCGAAAAAGTGAGACTTTGGCAAGAAGCAGGAAACAGCTCCTGCTAGCCAAAGAATAAAGAGAAATAACTTAGCAGCGAAATCAAAGGGAAATTTTAATAAAGATGCAAGCAATCTGTCTTTTAGCAATTAGCAGTTTAAAAAAATAGAATGCTACTATTGTCATAGAAATGGACATATGATGAGGCAATGTAAGGAAAGATTCAAGCAGGCTTGTAAACAAAAGAAGAAGCCCAATGAAACCTACAATGTAGAAGAGCCTGAAACAACAAATTCAGACGTTTCCTCGTTGTTTAGTCTGAATGTTGGAAAGACAGAACCAATATTTGTCACAGTGAAAGTAAATGGCAAACCTATTAGAATGGAAGTGGACACAGGAGCTTCCACTACAGTAATCGGGGAACAGACCTTTAGATATTTAATTAATGGTGAACATTAATTAAGTTAGAAGAAACAGCTGCCAAGCTAAAAACATATAAGGGTGAAGACATTCAAGTAAAAGGCATAAGCAACTGTCCATTATGGAAGCCAATCGGCAAAGCTACCCTTTATGGTGGTAGCAGATGAAGGGCCAAGCCCCCTGGGGTGAAATTGGTTAAAGGAGGTTAAGTTAGACTGGACTGAAATTTTCCAGTTGAGAACAAGTGGGCTACCAGAGCTACTTAGAAAGCTCTGTCTTCAAGGACGAAATGGGGAAAATCCAGGACCTGCAGGCCAAGATTCATGTGGATCTGGAAGCAACCCCTCGCTTCATGAAGGCAAAACCGGTGCCATACGCCCTGTGAAAAAAAGTCAACAAAGTTCAAAAAGTTGAACTGAACAGACTAGAGAAACTGAGTAATATACAACCTGTTCAGTTCTCAGAATGGGCAGCACCCGTAGTCCCCGTCCTTAAGCCCGACCAAAGCATCCGAATTTGCGGAAACTACAAACTGAAGGCGAATAAAGTAGCTAAGCTAGACAGGCACTCCATTTCAAAAATCAAAGACCTGTATAGCAAGCTGGCAGAAGGGACAACATACACAAAGCCGGACATGAGTCATGCTTATCAACAACTAGAGTTGGATAAAGCCTCCTTGGAATTTGTCACAATTAATACCCACAAAGGGTTGTACCAATATACATGATTGTCTTTCAATGTTTACTCCGCTTGTGCCATATGCAGGGACTGCCCCAGGTTATAGTCTATTTAGACGATGTGTTGGCGACAACATTCACTGAAAAAGTGCATTTGGAAAGCTTAGAAGTCTTAAAACATTTCTTGCAAGCTGGGGTGCGTTTAAAAAAAGAAAAGTGCATGTTCCAAGAGAGGGAGGTAATCTATTTGAGTCACCAGGTAGATTCACAGGGCCTCCACCCGGTCAAGGAAAAAGTGAGAGCCATAAGAGCAGCACCTCCACCAAAGAATGCCTCAGAGCTCAGATCATTCCTAGGAATGATCAGCTATTATGGGGCGGTTCTCACTCAGTTTACCTACAGTGCTGGCCCCCCTGCATTCTCTACTCAAAAAGAACCAACATTGGTCTTGGGAGGAGCCCCAGAAAGAAGCTTTCATAAAGGTGAAACAATTGTTGCACTCATCCAATCTATTAGTGCATTTTGGCCAGATGAAAGAGTTGGTGCTGACATGTGATGCATCTCCCTACGGAGTGGGAGCAGTGCTCTCTCATCAGATGGGCAACGGCCCGGAACAGCCAATAGTTTAGGTATCAAGAACACTCACTACAGCGGAAAAGGGATGCTCGCAGATAGAAAAAGAAGGCCTGTCCATCATCTTTGGTGTCAAGAAATTTCACCAGTATGTACACGGTCACCATTTTACAATCACTTCAGATCACAAACCATTGCTAGGATTGTTTAGTGAGGATAAGTCTATACCATCCAAAGTCTCAGCAAGAATACAATGGTTGACCTTAATTCTGGCAGCAGATGAATACTTTTTTGTACATAGGTCTGGCAATCAAATCGCAAATGCTGATGTCCTTAGTCATTTGTCTTTACAAGAAAATGATGAGCGTGTCCCAGTTCCACAGGAACTTGTTTTAGTGTTAAATTTATTAGATTCCTCGCCGGTATGTGCTCGACAGATCAGAGACTGGATAAGTCGGGACCCGATCTTATCTCAAGTACGAGAACAAGTGCTACATGGTTGGTCACCGGAGCCTGTATCTGACAAAATGAAACCGTACTTCAACAGAAGTCATGAAATAACCAGCCAGGATGGCATCTCATTGTGGGGAGCACAAGTGATAGTTCCTCCAAAGGAAAGGGAGCCACTGTTAATTGAACTACACAGTGCCCATCCAGGAATTTCCTGAATGAGGACCATAGCATGCAGCTATCTATGGTAGCCTGGGATGGATGCGAACGAGAGAGTTTAGTAAAGCACTGTGTGCAATGTCAGCAACTGCAAAAGTTGCCAGCAACAGCTCCGTTACACCCATGGGAGTGGCCAGATAGATCCTGGGTGTGGTTACACATTGACTACATTGGGCCTTTCCTGGGAACAATGTTTTTGCTTATTGTCGATGCCCATTCAAAATGGTTGGATGTACATGAGGTGAAATCACCAGTGTCGGCTGCTACAATTGAGAAACTACGTCAGAGTTTTGCCGTTCACGGACTACCAGAAGTAGTCGTTTCCGATAACGGCACAGCATCAATGGGTGCTGAGTTTCAATGGTTTATCAGCCTCAACGGTATCACACATATGAAAACTGCACCGTACCACCCTCCCTCAAACGGACTGGCCAAAAGATGGTTCAAACATTCAAGGCAGGCATGAAAAAGCTAACTGGCGATTCCTTGGCAACCAAGCTAGCACACTTTCTTTTTCATTACAGGCACCCCTCACACAACAACAAGTTGTTGAAATCTTTCAAAACAGGTTGGCTAAAATCTTACATTTCAAACTCATGGTGCAAAGGCCTAAATGACATTGAAATGTTCTGTTTGATAATATCCTGACGGCAGCTTACTGCACTTCCGACTCTCCTCATTCTTCCTAATAAAGCAACATGTTTGTCAAAGCCTCTTCCAGTACAGCATTATCCCTTTAGAAGTAGTTTTTTTCCAAAGACAAAAGAATATTCAAAAAAACATTTGAGACTGTTTTGATACCTCATATGATTAACTGGCTCTACATTTTAATGTAGTAACTTCTATTTAAGAAAACCAGTTGAAGGGTCAAGGCCATGCAGTGAAGGACATCAACTGAGGTTAAAGAGAAAGGGGAGGGTACCCCAGGAAATAGTAATTAGGCAGCTTGGTCTTTAAAAGTCTGAAGATTGCAGAAGGAATGGAAGAGTGAGAGATGTGAGGAGTTCCACAGTTTTGAGGAAGGAATTAATGGGAGCGGGATATTGTAAAAAGTCTGGTTTTCAAAACAGTGACGAGCAGTGAGTGCTGATATTAAAGCATGGATAATTTGAGTATTTATAACAGTAGTATTAATAAGATAGAGATACTAGAAAAGAGGGAAAGCAAGATTTGACTTTCGACATGAAGGTATTTCCCTTTTATTCTATTCAGAAACCTATTCAAAGAAGCTGTCCAGAATTGAAATTGTTGTTCATGTCATGGATGGATTTAGGCTTTATAACAAAGAAGGAGTTGCATTTATATAGCACCTTTCATGACCATAGGTTGTTCCAAATTGCTTTACATCCAATGAGATACTGCTGTGCAGGACACGCTACAGCCAATTTGCTCACAGCAAGATCCCACAGGTAGAAATGTGATCATGGCCAGATAATCTGTTTCAGAGATGATGGTTGAGCGATAAATGGTTGCCAGGATACCAGGATAAACTCCTTTACTCTTCAGTATGGTGTCTTGGGATCATTTACATCCACTTGAAGAGGAGATGAGAATTTGGTTTAATGTCTCATCTAAAAGATGGCACCTTGGACAGGGTGACACTCTTTCTGTACGGCACTGAAGTGCCAACCTAAATCATGTGTTTAAATCTCTGACCCAGAAGCATAAGTGCTACCACTGAGCCAAGGCTTAAATGTTTAAGTATTCAGGTCATGTTGTCACAAAGCAAGCACTTTGTGTTTTCTGAAATGTAATTTCTCACACAGCTGTTTATCATACAGGTTAATCCCACTGTGAGTTGCCTGCAAATTGCAACTCAACATTACAGATTCCAATCAATTTATATTTAGCTATCTTTCATTTTGAAATTGCGTATTTGAAGTAATCCTTCCACCTCTACAAACAATCCCATTGACGTTTTTCAAGATCATTCAATAATTTAAACATAGCACAATTATTCACTTCTTGGATCATGCCTGCATGCCACCATAAAACTGTCAGTGATTTTCGCTCTTCCTTACTTACATTGTTATTATGCCAGGTCATTGATTTGTACATATCTTTTATCCAGTGTCACAAACAGGCTGAGAACCTGCTTTGATGCCAGGCAGCACCGCCTGGTTTTGTGGCAGGGTTGACGCTGCTCAGCCACTGCCATTACATTTTCCAGTATCAATGAGCTGCACCACCTGTCTACGTTTCCTATTCACAAACCTTCAGTGATCCCTTTAAGTTAAACCTGATTCCACCATAATGTGTAGAGAGCACAATACACACATTGTGCGGGCATGTCATTCAAATGCACAGTTGAGTTCCTGCTCTCAGTGTCTCACACAGTTAAGGCTTAACTACACAAGCTAGGCACAGGAGCTTCTCACACCTGGAAACAAGTATAGTTTACTCCAGAGTTGTTTCAAGTCATATGGACTTGAAACAGTAACTCCATTTCTCTCTCCACAGATGCTTCCAGACCTGCTGTGTTTTTCCAGCATTCTTTGTTTTTATTTCAGATTTGCAGTATTTTGCTTTCATATTTTACTCCATCTGGCCAGAAAAAAACACTTTCAAGGTACTGCTATCATCCTGCTCCCGTTGGTTAAGAAATCTTCCTTTCTATTGTAACAAAATCCCCTTTATGCCAAAAAGTGGAAAGAGAAATATTGAAAAGGTTGCATTGCAAATATAAAAAGATAATAAGATAAGATGATATTGAAATTCTGGCCTGGAATTACCACTACTTTACATTTGTTTTACCAACACTATTCACCTGAAATCAGTAAAACTACTGTGAAAGATCAAGAAAGATTAAAGTACAAGTTATGTTGAGTGTAAATTGAATTTTTCAACATTAAAAAAGTGTAATGTAATAAGAAACTGACTACTAAACACCATATAAACTATTAATTGGTTCTGTATCATTCTTTAAGCCATTTACAGGGAGTTGAAATCTGGTTACTCATAGCTGGTGGACTAGACACTCTTATTAAAACTGCTTTATTTTGTGATAAACCTATTTTCAGCTGTATTAATAAAACTGCACCAGGTTACCACTCTCCAATACATCAACAGATACTTTTTTATTTAAAGACTTAAAAAATACATTTACATTCTATCATGCTGCCTGATTGGGCTGGTTCTTGGAAGATTTTACATTTGTGATTATGTAAATGAATTTGAGCAGAAGCCTCATCCAAAGGAAAACCAAAGAAATTTCAAGCGCAATTTGCACCTAGTTTTCCAAATGTTCCCAAAGGGAGCATTTTACATAAAACTCTACCTCAGTCTACATTCAGCTGACACTCATGCACAATTTGAACTTGACTTTCAATCACTCAAATCTTATCGTTTTCCTATTAACCCTCCATTGAATTACGGTTAATCTATATGTCTGCATATATTGTTATAGCAAATAAATATCTAGGACTGAGTTAAAGGTAGACTTGTCAAATGGCAATGGTGGGAGTGAGATGTATCCATCATTGTTATGGTACTTAGCCATCAGCCCTGATATTGCTGCTGAGATATTGGAGGACAAATGCTTAGCATGTTTATATGAAAATCCTCTTGCCCTCAGTTCTAACACAGGCATCATTTGGGATGATGCGTTTCTGGATTTCTAATCTTTGTTTCTCATGGAAGGGATACAAGGTGAGTTATGGTTAAGGGCTGTGTCTTAAAGTGAAGTGGATTTTCACAGTCTTTGTTTTTACAACAGCCACAGGGTGTAAGCATTGAAAATATGCACTAAAGCCAGATGAGTCAGATTGTCCAATGCCACAGCTCACAGTCCGCTACAAAGGAGTAAGGGAAAGATAGCAAGCTTTATCGACTGGCAAAGCACTGCTTGGGGAGGAAGTCAGAAAAACAGCTCTCCCACTGGTTGGCTTTGCAAAGAAACACAATCAGTCAGCCAGCTATATCTGAGAGGAAACTTGCTCCAGCATGCCCAGAGCTAATTAGGATTGGTAGTTGATTAGGGGTTAAACAACAAATAGTGTGGCACATGTATTTTGGTTTCCTTATTCTCAAGGAAAATTCTGTTGCCTGTGAAATCGAGATTAGATTTGATTTGACCCGTTACTTGTTATCCATAAAATTAAGCAATTTCATGATTCATAATATAACATTCTTACATTAATGAGGCCCAACCCACAAAATGGTCTGTTTCCCATCAGCGTTATTCAGCAGCTGGCTAACAGCCACTGAACAATGCAGAAAAGGAAAATCTAGCTCAGTAAGTGTATACCCATTAATATCACCATTGCAATTTTGGGAATTTTACGCTAAATATTTGCTCAATTCAGGATCATCAGTCATTCTAGTAAGTGGACCTTGTGTCCCCTACAATAAGGAGAGCATCTTTACCATCTAAAACCAGTTAAATTATAGTATTATCCATGGATTACAATATAGAACCCTTGCTGTATGCACTGGCTACTCTAATCTTGTTTATACTGCTGTGTGTGTTTTCCTGCCCTCATGCAGCATTTCTACCTAGATTCAAGATTCCCATTACCATGGGGAAGGAGGAAAAGGAAGCCATTGTAGTGTTCAGGTTTCAGGTTTTCCTAGAATATCACTGAATACCTGACAGGCAGCCATTTGGTGTGGCCACCAGTGAGAAGAGGCTGCTTGGCTTTGCGAAATTATCACAGCCAGATGCAAGAGAGATACGGCCTCTAGTCGAAGAGACACATCCTGCAGCCATCCAAGGATATCAGAAGATTTGTCCTGGCATGGCAAGAGGGGAAGAACCATCGGGACAGGTTTTACTACTGGTTGTGGATTTAGCAAACTCACTGAAAACTAAGGGAAGCACCTGGAGGAGGTCACTCAAAGTTACCGCTCAGTGAAATGAGGAAACATGAACACATTGGAAGCTGGGAGCAAATGTGGACAGTTTTCTGTAAGGACTGTAATTCCATGAAGAATGCAATGTGTGATAAGTGGTGACTATTTCAGAGGCTAATGACTGGGATATTGTAAGCCATAAAGCAAAATCCAGGTCCAGACACCAGATAAGCTTACGGACAAACAGTGAGAGGATAAAAATGCTCAGTTTGCCTCCCTCCTGTCTATAACAGTATACATCACTGTAGCAATAACATATTTTAAAAGTGTTTAAATGGCTGGAATCTATTTTGAAGCATCCTGAGGCTGTGAAAGGCATTATATAAATACAAATCCATTCTTTTTACGTTTTGGGGAGATGAGATGCTGCTTTAACAATGCTGATTGATCGTGCTTCCTTCTGACTGAATGTTGGTAGCAAACCAGGAAGAGAAAGATATTCCAGTCTTGCCTGACAGCTGGTTTCTTCAAGTACAGAGTCAGCTGTGTGCAGTGTTATTTTACCTTAATGAAGAGATAAACATCTTTAATCAACACTTTAAATGAATGCTATTACTGAACAATAAGATTGCAATACAGCAACAACAACTTGCAATTTTTTTAGTGCTTTTAAATTTAGTGAAACTTCCGATCGCTCTTTACAGGGGTGATGAGAATGACAGACATACAATAAAGAGCCAGTTAATTACACTGGAGCCTGGGCTTTCGGCTTCCATGCTCACCTGCTCTTGATTTTCTTCCTCTTCACCGCAGGAAACTGTGGGTTGGGAAGTCACTGGAAAGTGCTCGCCAGGGTGTCAAGGTGACTTCAGATAAAGTGGGGTGAAAGAGTGGTGGGCAATTGGACCAGGCTGAGGAAGGACGATTTTAACGAGAAAGTTAAAAGGGGGACACAGAGTCAGGTGGAAGAGAGAAAGTAGAGTGAGGCTAGAGGCTACTGGGGAAGGTTGCGGAGATACTGGGGACAAAAAAGAGTGGATAGAATGAATCTAAAGATAGAACATTGGTACAGTATAGAAAGAAAACCGATTAAAATAGAGCAGGTTTAGAGGTCAATTGTGAGGAAAATGGGATTATAATGTGAAAAAAAGAACAAGCATGTCTATAATGTCCCAATTCACAACATCAGGATGCAATGCAGCCAATTAAGTACTTTGTTAAGTGTGGTCATGTACTAAATGTGGCAGTCAATGGGTCCAGAAACAACAATTTAAAATGGACCAGATGATGTGATGTTGGTTGAGGGGTGAATATTGGTCAGGACTTTGAGGGAACACCACTACTCTTCTGAGAATAGTGCCATGGGATATTTAACATCCACCTGAGCAGACAGACAGGGCTTCAGTTTAACTGCTCATCTGAAAGATGGCATCTGCAGCAGTGCAGCACACCCTCAGTACTGGACTGAGGTGGCAATGTAAATTTTGAGCTTCTATCAGAGTTTAGGATATATATTTTTAAGCACATATTAAAAAATATTTTTAATATTTTGAAGAATAGCAGGGAAATTCTCCTCTGGGTTATAGTCAATATTTATCCCACAACCAACATCACAAAAACAGATTGTCTGATCATTACTGTTTATGGGAGCTTTCTGTGTGCAAAACTGGCTGCTGAGTTTCCTCTGGTGTTACAGTGATTACACTTCAGAAGCATTTCATTATCTGTAAGGCATTTTAGGACATCCTGAAGTCCAGAGAGGCACTGTAAAAATGT
Organism: Cetorhinus maximus; assembly: GCF_964194155.1. Lineage (NCBI taxonomy): Eukaryota > Metazoa > Chordata > Chondrichthyes > Lamniformes > Cetorhinidae > Cetorhinus > Cetorhinus maximus. The sequence continues at coordinate 145,610,054 of NC_135880.1, read as the reverse complement.
AAGATCTTTTTTCTACTTTTTCTAATTGGATCTGCTTTCAAACAAGTGTCCATTAATGCAATGAGCTACTGTCTGTGTAGATTAGATAAATAGGGGATTTCAACTAACCTGATGTTAATTGACCAAAAGAAAAGGAATAAATGGAGCTCCTACAATGTGTACAAGACTTCTTTCTAGCCTAATGTGTCAGAAGTCCGACAAGGGAGGATTCTCTGCTGAATCTGGTAATGGGGAATGAGCCAGAGCAGATAAAGAAGTAAAAGTAGGAGAATAACTAGGCAATGCTATAATATTTTATGCTTTAAGGTAATAATTGAGAAGGACACAAGTATGCTGAAGGCCAGGAAAGACATTTCAAGAGGTTGAGATTAGAGTTTGGGAAAATAAAATGGACAATAAAATTGACAAACAAGCAATAATGGGAACAGCGATGATGATTAACAGAGTTCAGGATAATTATAACCCATTAAAGAACAAGAATAAGCTGAACACTGACAAGCTATCATCGATGAATAAAGGCATAAAGAAAAAATTGAGAGTAAGGAAAGAGACTAAGGTCTAGATTTTCGCCGCAGTGGAGCCATGGCGGTGAAAATCCCAGAAATGGCTGAAAACTCTAAGTTCCACCCAGAACATGGAATGTTCCATTATCACAGGTGCGGGACTGGAGTTGGACAGGGGCTCACGCATGCACAGTTTATGGAGGCAGCTGGCCATTTAACTTACCAGCTGCTTCCACTGAAATGGCATTTTGGTAGGCCAGGAGGAATCCCATTGGATATAGTCCTGGGAGACCTTTGGGAGAGGTAAGGGGTCCTTTGGGTGAGGTAAGGCACCCTTTGTTAAAATGTAAACATGATTGTGCGAGAAAACTGCATAAACTCGTTGGAACTGTCAAGCTGTCGAAAAACTGTCAAAGAACTGTCCGGCTGTCAAGGAACTACTCAAGCCATCAAAGCTGTCAAGGAACTGTCAAAACTGTCAAAGCTATCAATGAATTGTCAAAGCTTTCAAGGAACTGTCAAAGAGTACTAGGTGAGTTGGCATGGAGGGGTTAAGTGCAAAGGGTGGTGAATGGGGAGCATAGGTTGGCATGCATCGGCACTAAGTTGGCATAAAGGCTATAAAGGGCCATGTGGATGTGGGGACATATGGGGTATGAGGAGCCATGGCGGGTGGGTAGAGGGGCATTGGTTGGAATAGGGTGTATGACAGGTCATGTGGTGTTTGTGGAGGGCATTACATTGCATAGGTTGACACGGATAGGGCATGAGGAGTGTGTGGGGGGTGAGGGGGTTGAGGGGTGAAGTTTGGAGGATTGTTGTTTGTTTTATTCTTATTCATAATTTAATTAAACACAGTATCAGAGCACAGAGGCAGGCCTTCCACCCAGACCACCTCTGCAGCCGGTAGCCTCTACATTCATTCTGGGGTTGGCGGACCCAACATGCAGTCCAGCTCACCACCACCACCCAGAACAAAAATCAGAACTATGGGCGGCCCTTTTTAAAGGTCGGGTTTGCAGAGGTGGGAAATTTCGCATCTCAGCACAACTGACCTGGGAGAGAGAATCTTGGCTTAAGTTTATGGACAGCGGGAGAGAGAAAAACAAGGAGAATATGAAGGGACCAGAAGTAAAGAAAAAAAAATTTAAAAGAGCAAAGAGGGTCTATGAAATAAAATTATCAAGAAACAAAAAACAAACAATAAAATACTTTACAGGCACCTGGAAAGTTAGGATGGGAATAGGGCCAGTTAATGGTGGACAGAACAATATCAAAGGCAAAATGTAAGAGAAATAGCAAAAATTCTTTAGTATTTACCGAATAAGAAGATAAAACACGTGGTCCAGGCAGGACACATCCATGCATTTTAAGAGAATCTGGGGAGGAGGTAGCAGAGGAATAACTACACATTTCTAATAATTTCTTAAAGAAAGGTACGGTGCTGGCAAATAGCTAATGTTATGCCTATATTTAAAACAGGAACCAGAAGATGACCAGGGAATAATAGACTAGGCACATTAACATCGATGGAATGAAAAATAAAGTCTTGCTCGGCCAATGTCGTTGAATTTGTTTGAAGAGGTAACGGAGACAGTAGGCAAGGGTAATGCAGTAGATAAAATTTATTTAGATTTTTAAAAAGCCTTCGATAAGGTACTACATTATAGACCAATGAATAAGGTCAGAGAACGTGGAACTGGGGAACAAGTAGCAAAATCCTTTGATTGGCCGGCAGCTCTCGGTAGGCAAGACTTCCAACCCCGGGGACTTGATTCCAGGGGAAGGCCTACTGCTGGCCTCGCCACTGCCTGCTGGTGGTTCGGTGGGCCTTCCCAAAAAGAGGCAACGTGGGTCCCTCGCAGGCTGTGCAGCCGGCAGGTGAGACCCTCGGCACCTCAACAAAATTCTGCCTGTGGTGAAGAGAAAATCTAAGGATCATCAATGTGAGATAGTCACCAAGAAATCAAATAACGAATTCAGAAGAAACTTCTTTACTCAGAGAATGGTGAGAATGTGGAGCTTGCTACCATGGGAGCAGCTGAAGCAAATACTATAGATGCATTTAAAGGGAAGCCAGATAAGAATAAGAGGGAAAAGAGAATAACGTGATAGAGTTAGATAAGGAAAGGGCAAGAAGACTTGAGTGGAGCATAAAGGCTGACATGGACTAGTTGGGCCGAATGGTCTGTTTCTGTGCTGTATATCCTATTGATGCAAAATTACTGGCCTTAACTGGAAGGATATCAAAATCAACACAAAAGAACTTTACAATTGAATTAGGAAAAAGAAGCAATGTGGGCCTCTTCAAAACTGATCATGGTGAACTCTTCAATCAAAATAAGGAAATGGCAAAGATGCCGAATAATCACTTTGCATCAGTAGTTACATTAGAGGAGGAGGTCAACATGCTAGACATCACAAGGAAACGTTATTGAATCATGGACAGAGACTCAATAAAATTATCTGCGTTTGCTGCCAATGCAGTTTATGCGCAATTCGACTGTGTTACTCTACTAAGTCATTGAGAGTGATGGAGTAGGCAGAGGCCAGGACCAAAGATGGTGCTGCTCACATCATCACAGCCGTGTTTTAGGCAGTTTGGTGTATCTCATTGGCCTTGTTTTTTCCTTATTTTTCACTGGCTATCTCTGTAACTGAATTAGTTCATTCAATTTACAAATTCATCTTAAACATTTGAATAGCCATTCAGGGAACTGCTCCTGATCTGTGGAGCTCATTTCCATGTAGCACACAGCTATCTCAAGGAAGGGTGAAGCCTATCCAGGTTAAATAACATGAAAAAGGGCCATTGCTGTGTGTCAATGTAAATTATGCAGAGTTAGTTACAAGAAATAACTAACCTAACACCACCCTGTGAACGAATAAAAAATCTTTTATTCCCAGAAATGGCACAGAAACAGGCAGATAGCATATGTGTGTGGTGACATCACTGACACATGCATAGAAGGTACTGGCATGGTGTAATGTGGCGTAACTGGATTTCTGTGCATGCGCGGACCAGTGCGCATGCGCAGACCTGTATCGGTGGCCATCTTGTATTGGCAGCAGACACAGTAATAACATTAACCTAAGCAAACTAACAGTACTGAAGTGTTTAACGACACGAAAGATTGATAAATCCCTAGGACCAACTGATTTCCTTCCCAGGATTTTAAAAGGGGTAGGTGAGGACATTGCAGATGCCCTAACTATAATCTTCCAAAGTTCTCTCGATTTGGGAACTATTACCTTAGATTGGAAATTTACACATACCACTCTGCTATTTAAGAAAGATGTAAGCAGTGTAGCTGAAAGCATATAACTACATTGATATCGATAGATTAAGTGAATGAACAGAACGGTGGCAAATTGATTTCAATATGAGGTCATCCACTTTGGACCAAAAAGGGATAGAATTGTACTTTCTCAATGGTGAAAAGCTACAAAAAGCGGAGCTCCATACAGCCTTGGGTTCCAGGTGCACAGATCATTAAAATGTCTTGGACAGCTGGGGAATATAATCTAAAAGGCTAATGGAATGCTGGCCTTTATATCTAGAAGACTGGAACACAAGGGGGTAGAAGTCATGCTTCAGTTATACAAGGGACTGGTTAGGCCACATCTGAAGTACTGCAAGCAGCTCTGGGTACCATATCTTCAGAAGGATATATTGGCCTTGGACAGAGTGCAGCGTAGAATTACCAGAATGATACCAGGACTCAGAAGAGCTCGGCTATAGAGAGACGTTAAACAACATAGCGTTGTATTCCCTGAAATTCAGAAGGTTAAGGCTAATTGGATCAAATTTTCAAGATATTGGCCAGGATTTTTAGGATGGCGGGGTTTCCCTTCCTGCCATCCGAAGTGTCACTGGGGAACACATCTCTGCCGATACCACCTGCTCCTCAGTCATTTAATGCTCCAACAAGTGTTAATTGGCTGGAGGCAGGACCTCCGCCCCTCACATGGTGCCAGAAGCTGCAGTGGACAGGGCTGGGATTGCAAGCAGTCCCCAGAGCATGAGTCCTGACATTCCAGGACCAGGTGAATTTTGGGGATCTCAGGGCAGGGGGACTTGGTGAAGCGTGGGAGTGCAAACGGCGGAGGGAAGGAGGGACCTGCAGGAATCGGGCCTTATGGGGGTAAGCGATGTTAAAAGGAGACTGCTGATGGAGATGCACCCCCCCCCCAGTCCCTTCCCGCCCAAGGCCTGAACCCGGTTCATTTTCGGGTTTCCCCAATACCCTGGCACTCCTCCTGTCAGCCTCCTGTCAGCCTGAAAATTGAGGCTGGGCGGTAAACGGCCCTTAAGTGGTCAATAACTGGCCACTTAAGAGCCTCAGTTGGGGCAAGGGTGGACAGGCCAGCCTAGGCTTCGTCCATCCAAGCGTAAAATTGCAGAGATGTTGGATGAGCGGGAAGCCGGCGGGAAGACCACCCAAGAAATTTTATGCTCACCCCCCACCTATAGACCTGCTGGCAGGGGGGGTGTAAAATTCTGCCCATTATGGGGAACAGATAGGTTAGATTGGAAGAAAGCATTTCTGTACATTGAAAAGTCTAAGACTAGGGGAGGCAGAGTCTAAAAATTAGAGCCAGACTGTTAAGGATTGAAGTTATGGAACACTTGGTTTTGAACTCTCTTCAACTCTCTCTGGCAATTCATGCCAGATCAATTGTTATTTTCAAACTGAGATTGATAAATTTTTGTTAGCCAAAGTTATAATGGTACATCGGGCAAAAGCCAGGTATTTGGAGTTAGATCACAGCTCAGCCATGGTCTCATTGAATGGTGTAACAGGCTCAAGGAGTTGAATGACCTACTCCTGTTCCTATTTTCCTAGACAGATGTGAATGGTTCAATCACTTAACCAAGCAGCAGTCAAAAAAGGTTGCCTATTTTATTAATGATGGCTTCAAATTACTTCAAGTGTACAGCATGGGAGCAGGCCAACAGTCTATGCTCCACATGTGCCTCCCCCGACCCCACTTCATCTAACGCTTCTACATATATTTATAGATTTGTCTCCTCAAGCTTCCCCTTACATATATCTATGCTATTTGTCTCAACTACTTTGTGTGGTAGCATGGTCCACATTCTTACCATGCTCTGGGTAAAGATGTTTCCCCTGAATTCCCTAATGGATTTGTTAGTCACTAAGTTATATTTATGACCTCTATTTTTGGATTCCTCACAAGTGCAAACATTTTCTCTTTATCTAACCTAAAAAACCCTTTAATTATCTTAAGGACCACCGCCAGGTCACCTCTCAGCCTTCCCTTTTCTAGGGAAGACAGCGATCTTCTTTGCTCTTTCCTGATAAGTATAATCTCTCATTTCTGGCATCAACCTCACGAATCTTTTATGCACCTTCCTCAAAGCCTCTATATCCTTTTAAAATATGGGGCAGGATATTTACCTTGTCATGTGGGCACAGCAGGCTGGCCCGGGAGCGGCTACAAAAGCAACCGCCTACCGCAATTCAGCCCAGACCGCGATTTCATGCTGGCTAGCCAATTAACGGCCAGCCAGTGTGAAAGGTACGCTGAAATGCCAAGTGCTGCCGGGTTGGGGGCGGGAGGGGGGTGAGCGCTGAAGTGTGCACACGCACGGGGGTGCGCTCAGTGAAAGCTCCCAGGAAGCATAGAGCTACCTCAGGGAGCTGAAGATTTTTAACATTACGAATAAAGAATTGAAAAATAAGGAAAACATGTCCCCTCATGTAAGACCATATGACCATAAGATCGAGGAGTAGAAGTGGGCCATTCAGCCCATCGAGACTGCTGCGCCATTCAATAGGCCAGGATTTTTCCTATGGCAGGTGGGCTGGCAGGGGTGGGCAGTGGCGGGCGCAGAGCCAATCACCATCCGCAATCGGCTCTGCACTGCCATTTTACGTGGGCGGATCAATTAAGGCCCGCTCAGTGAAATACACGGTCGGTAGCGCTCAGCGCTGCCTGTGCAGGCGGGGGGGTGGGGGGGAGAGTCGGGGCGAGCGCGGCAATCTCCCTGAGGCACAAAGCTGCCTCAGGGAGATTGAATGGATATTAAAACAATTAAATAAATGATTCAGAAATTTATTTAAACATGTGTCTCATGAGTGGAGACATTTTATCAGATTGATGAAAATTTATTTATTTATTTGATAAAAGCTTCAGGAAACCTCATCCCACTCGTGGATGAGGTTTCCTGAAAAGCGCGAAGTCGCTTGGCCTTTTCGCCTGCCCGCCAACCTTAAAGTTGGACGGGCAGCATTCTCGAATGGCTCAATCAATTCTTAATGGCCTTAATAGACCGTTTACATTTTGGCGGGTGCACAGCTGCCTCCAGTGCGCGCCAGCCAAGCAAAATGTCGTTATGGCGCATGCCCGACGTCATCACATGTCATTTTACGCGTCAATATGTCGGGCCTGCTCCCGCATGCCGACCGGAAAATCCTGCACGATGAAATCATGGCTGATCTGATAATCCTCAACTCCACTTTCCTGCCTTCTCCCCATAACTCTTGATTCCCTTACTGATTAAAAATCTGTCTATCTCAGCCTTGAATATATTTAACGACCCAGCCTCTGCAGCCCTCTGCGGTACAGAATTCCACAGACTAACTACCTCCTGAGAGAAGAAATTCTCCTCATCCCTGCCTTAAATGGGCGACCCCTTACTCTGAGATTATACCCTCTGGTCCTAGACTATCCCACAAGGGGAAACAACCTCTCAGCATTTACCCTGTCAAGCCCCCTAAGAATTTTTTACGCAGAATATTACACTCGGCATGTGGGCGCACGCCTGGCACGCCCGAGCGTAAAATGACATGCGATGACATGGGGCGAGCATCCCGACGTCATCGCGCAGTCTCCCGATATTTCATTCGTGGGCACGCACCAGAGTCAGCTGCGCGCCTGCCGACAATTGAAAAGCCTGTTAAGGCCATTAAGAAGCTACTTAAATTCAAATTTATGCTGCCAGTCCAACCTAACGGTTGGTGGGCAGGCAAAAAAGCCAAGCGGCCTTTACATTTTTTAGGAAACCTCATCTATTAGTGGGATAAGGTTGCCTAAAGCAAATAAACATCAAATAAAAATTTTATTTTTGAATTTAAAACATGTCCCAGCTCATGTGACAGAGACTCGGCTGTTTGCCCACCGAACTGAAAATCTAAATGACGCGGGGTGACGTCGGGATGCATGCCCAACATCACCCCGCGTCGTTTTACGCGTCGGCCAGCGGGCCCTGCCCCTACTCGCCGACCGGAACATGCTGCCCTATGTTAGCTTTTTGGGGTTCATGCACAAGGACTCCAAAACCCCTCTGTGCTGCAGCCTTCTGCTGTCCTTCTTCATTTAAATAATATTCAGCTCCTCTATTCTTCCTGCCAAAGTGCATAACCTCACATTTTCCCACACTACATTCCATCTACCAAGTTTTTGCGCACTCACTTAACCTGCCTATATCCCTCTGTAGATTCCTTGTGTCATCCTCACCACTTGCCTTCCCACCTATTTTTGTATCATCCGCAAATTTGGCGATAGTATATTCACCTCCCTCATCTAATTCATAATATATATTATAAATAATTGAGACCCCAGCACTGATCCTTGCGGCACTCCACTTGTTATGGGTTGCCATCCTGAAAATGCCCTACTTATCCCAACTCTCTGTCTTCTATTAGTTAGCCAATCCTCTGTCCATGCAAATATACTACCCCCAACACCATGGGCTGTTATCTTATTAAGAGGCCTTATGTGCGGTACCTTATCGAACGGCATTTGGAAATCCAAATATATTACATCTACTGGTTCCCCTTTATCTACCCTGCTTGTTACCTCCTAAAAAGAATTCTAATAAATTTGTTAGGCATGATTTCCCCTTCATGAAGCCATGCTGACTCTGCTTGATTAGATTATGTAATTCCAAATGCTCTGCTATAACATCCTTTATAATAGACTAACATTTTACAATGCCAGATGTGAAGCTAACTGGCCTATAGTTACCTGTTCTTTGTCTCCCTCCCATTTTGAATAAGGGTGTTGCTTTGGCAGTTTTCTAATCCTCTAGCACATTTCCAGAATCTAAGGGGAGAATTTTCTCCCCGCCGGTGGGGCTGAGCAGGCACGGACACGGGTGGGCACGCAGCCAATCGCCAATTAAGGCCCACCCAGTGTGACATACACCCGGAAGCGCTGAGCGGGCAGGGGAAGGAGGGAGAGTCGGGGCCTGTGCTTTTTTGTGCGTGTGCACGAAAGGGTGCAGAAATCTCCCTGAGGCACGCAGCTGCCTCCAGGAGATTACTTTGGGTATGAAAAATTGAAATAAGGAGAAAAAAAAATATTCAGATATGTCCCTTCATATGATAGTGTCACATGAGCTGGGACATGTCAATGAATTTTAATAAACATTTTTATGACATTTATAAGCCCTTCATGAAACCTCATTCAGCCTGTGGATGAGGTTTCATGAAAAATGGAAGGTCGCCTGGGCTCTTCACCTGCTCGCCAACCTTAAGGTTGGGCGGGCAGCCCTGTTGATCATTTAAATTATAATTTAAATGGCCTTAATAGACCTTTGATAGTTCGGCGGGCATGCAGCTGGCTCCGGTACGCGCCTGCCGAACTGAAAATTGGAATGACACACGGTGAAATTGGGCGTTCGCCCCAACATGATGCAACATCACCGTGCATCATTTTACACGTCGGTGAGCGGGGCCCGCCCCTGCACGTCGACCAGAAGATTCAGGCCTAAGGATTCTTGGAAGATTACTACCAGTGCATCAACTATCTCTGTAGCTGCTTCCTTTAATATCTTAGGATGCAACCCATTAGGTACAGATGGCTTATTGGCCTTTAGCCCCATTAGTTTCCCTGGTACTTTTTCTCTAGTGATAGTTTTGTATTTATTTCCTCCCCTTCTTTTGCCCCGTGATTATTTAGTATTTTTGGAATGCTATTAGTGTCTTCTACCACTAAGACTGAAGCAAGTATTTATTCAACTCCTCTGCCATTTCCTGGTTTGCCATTATTATTTCCCCAGCTTCATTCTCTAAGGGCCCTATGTTCACTTTGGCCTCTCTCTTCCTTTTCACATATTTAAAGAAGCTCTTGTTGCCCATTTTTATATTACTTGCTAGTTTACCCTCAAAGCTTATTTTCTCCTTCTTTATTATTTTTTGGTCATCTTTTGTTGGTTTTTAAAGTTTTCCCAATGCCGTGTGTTACCACTAATCTTTGCCACATTGTATGCCTTTTCTTTTAATTTGTTACTATCCTTAACTTCCTTGGTTACTTCCTTGAATCCTTCTTCCTCACTTCTAATGTGAGTCATTAACTATTTTCTTAAATGTCTGACATTGTTCATCAACCATCTTTTCTGCTAAAATCCTATCCCAGCCCACTCCAGCCAACTCTGCCCTCATTCCATTGTAATTACCCTTATTTAAGTTTAGCACAGTTGTTTCTGACCCAAGCTTCTCACTCTCAAACTGAATTCTAATTTTTACCATATTATGTTCACTGTTTCCTATGGTATCTTTTACTCAGGGAGCATTTGTCAAATCTGCAATCATTACACATTACCAGATTCAAAATAGCCTGATCCCTGGTTGGATCCACAACATATTGTTCTAGGAAACTGTCCTGAATACATTCGATTAATTCTTGCTCATGGCTACCTCTGCCAATTTAATTTTTCCAATCTACATGAAGATTAAAGTCACCCATTATTAATGTACTGTCTTTTTTACATGCCCTCATAATCTCCTGATTTATTCTCTGTCCTACAGTATAGGCTACTATAGCCCAGTGTCCTTTTCCCGTTGTTATTTCTTACCTCCACCATATGAATTCGACTCTTCCAAGATCCTTTCTTGTCCTTGCACTTATTTCATCTTATACTAACAAAGTTACCCCACCATCCGTTCCTTCCTGCCTGTCCTTTCAAAACGTCACATACCCCTGTATATTTAGTTCCCAGCTTTGATTTCCTTGTAATCACGTCTCTGTAATGGCTATAAGATCATACCTATTAACCTATTTGGAGCAAGGACATGTTAAAAATGAGTTTTAAAACTTTTTATTTTTTTTACATCACTGGTTGAAACCTCATCCTGCCCGTGGTTGAGGTTTCGCAAAAATGCAAATGCCACTTGGCCTATTTGCCCGCCTGCCAACTGAATAGTTGGGCGGACAGCGAAAAATTCCTTTTAATTAATTGATTAAGGGCCTTAATAAGCCTCTTAATTGTCAGCAGGTGTGCTGCCACTTCGCGTGTGTGCCTGCTGAGTAAAATATCATGAGAGTGCAAGATGACATTGGGATGCTCGCCCGACGTTATCACACACTATTTTACTCCCATTTGGGTCGGGCATGCGCCCACCCAACGAGGGAAGAATTCTGCCCATGGTGACCAGAATTGTGCTCAGTACTCCAAGTATAGTTTGAACAAGGTTCATTACAATTTTAAGATAATGGCTGGGATTTTCTGGACCCATCATGGTGGGATATGCTGCGGAAGATCTGGCGGCCCAACCAAAAGTCCATTGACTATCAGTGGGACCGGCAGTGGGCAAGGCTGGAAACTCCCGTCCAATATCTCTACTTTTCAGTTCTACCCCTCCAGTAATGAACCCTGGTGCTTTGCTTGCATTTTAATGGCCTTATTAACCTTCTTTGCTATGTTTAGTGATTTGTGTATCTGTACCCCATAGATACTTTTGCTCCTCTACACTTCAGACTCTTATTATCCAAGCAGCATGTGGCCTCCTTATTCTTTCTATCAAAAGGTGTCACCTCTTATCTGTATTGAAGTTTCTTTGCCAATTACACACTATTCAACATGTTTAGTCATATTTCCCAGTATTTCATTACATTCTTCCTTTGTATTAGCTGCACCTCCAATTAGGTATTGATAGAAAAGTTTGAAATTGTACTTGCAGTTCTAGAATATAAATAATTACTATAAATTGTGAATAATGGTGGTTTGAGCAATGATAGAATGCTGCTTCCCATCTTTTGTAATCTGAGTACCTAGCCTTAATCCCCTACTCTCTATTTTCTGATTGTATAGCCAGTTTACTATCCTTCTGTTGCCTATCCCCGAATCCACATGCTCTTACCTTGGTCATGAGTGCTTTACCTTATCAAAGGGCTTTTGGAAATCCAAATTTATTTGTCTATTGCATTTCTCTTGTTTACTCTTTTTATTACTTCTTCAAAGAATTCACCAAAGTTAGTCCCTTTTGAAATCGGTGCTGACTGGTCTTTATTGTATTTTTCTTTTCTAGATACACAAATGGAATTCTTAAGATCACAAAATAAATATAAACTCAATATGCAATGTCAAAAATATGGTGAAAAAATTGAGTCCTACGTTGGCCTCTTCATGTTTATGCTGTCTTGAAGACAGTAGTGCCAGCAGAACCATTTGTCAGCTCCTCTGCTAGAGTATGCTGCCTCCATTTGTATGCGTACCATTGCATATTCACTGCCAATTTTGTCACCAACAAATGGAGATGCCATCTGTGCAAAATCAAAAATATCCTCAAAATTCTAAACAGCATGAAGCAGAATTCAAAACAACAAAAGATAAAGTTTGAAGTGAGCAGCCAATCACTCAATATTTAAAAGCGAATGACAGTTTAATTTTTCATGAGAAACTTCATTCAAAAAACAGAATATCAGGCTGTAAAAATACCTTCAATGCAGGGCTTAATTTCTCCACCAATTTTTTTACTTTGTGTTTTGAGTTGATTTCTATGTCATTATTTTAACATTTCCTTTTGTGGCTGCCTTGTTCTGACTAGCAGATAACATTGATAGGATATAGTTTCTCTTTTGTAATGTCATATCCTACTATTCTACAAAATCAATGTTCTGGTATTGCCCAATATATGTCATCTTTATCAAGTAATAAATCATCTATGACATATGGTTTTTCAACATGATTTCCCAATTCTATTTCCTGCTTAAAGAGAAAATTTGTCTCGTGGTTCCTGTTGGACATCGCATTGATCCAGTGAGTCCCATTAGGATAATACATGAGCAATGGCCTCTGTCAAATTCCCCAGTAAAAACTATCATTCGCATTAACTAACCTGAGGGTCTTTGGCGTACAGTTAGCCATGCTGTGACATTCCCTTGTGCACGTTGACTCAGCAATTGTTTACAAATTGCCTGCAAAATTGATTGTGAAACGTTAGGCAATTCTGAGCAAAATAATTCATCTTCAATTCTGTTCCAGGTGTTTCAAATAGAGCCAAACTAAGTTGTGCTATTTAGAAGAATGGGAAACCATCTGGTTATCTTCAAGTGGACTCGATATTTTAAATATTTACTTTTATTCCTCTCTAAATGTCAACTGGATCTATTATTACCAAGGTTCCACAATTGTTTTTAAAGTTGGAGTTCATTAACATTTTGGAGCTATACTGCTTGCTTGCAGATTTAAAAGGACCTAACGAGGCATTGTGTTACCAGGTGAAATGCTTTCGTCTAGGAGATTATTTTTTATTTTTACACCAGTGTAGAATTATAGATATAAAGTTGCCTTTTTCCATGCTTCACTTTTTACAATATATTAGACTGTGGTTTGTCTTCTGGACAAAACATCTCTTTTTCCCACTGCAAGGCTGGATGAAAAGACCTGAGGGAACTGATTTTAACATTTCTCACAAAGAACAGTAGAATTTCATTTATATAGTGTCTTTTGAAACCTCTGGACTTCTCAAAGCTTTTTACAGCCAAAGAAGTTCATTTGAAATGTAGTCACCACTTTAATGTAGGAAGCACAGCAGCCGCACAGGAAGCTGTTAAAAACAAGAATGTGATAATGACCAGATAATCTGTTTTTTAATGAGTGGTAAATTGTTCTTCCAGGATACTGACTAGAATTCATACTTCCTTCAAAAAAACATCATGGGATTTTTTTAATTTCAACCAAGAAGGCAAGTGAACATCTCATGTGAAAGATTGCACCTCCAGCAATACAGCTTGAATTATGCGCTCAAGACTCTGGAGTAGAACTTGAGCCCTCCACTTTCTGACCCAGCGGCAAGAGTGCTACCACTCAGCCACAGCTGACCCAACATACATGTTGATCCTTTGACTATTCAAGTGTAAGCGCAAGTTCTTTATTTTGCACTTGGTGTTCGAAGTGCAGTTCCTGCAGTCTTCTATTAATCAGCAATATTCCAATGGTTCATCCACCAGGAAAAATAGTCACTTTCATCTTTTGGAACATATGTTTGTGCCATGATTTTCAGCCCATTTGTCATACGTTTAGCACTGAATTGATTAAACCAGCTTGCAATGGCACTTGAAGAATCATCTGCAAAGTCAGTCCCATGAAAACAAGCCTTGGAGAGAATTAAATGGGAATGTGGTAATGTGGGGAAGCATTTCAATATGAATTCATCATTGATTATTGATAACTCATTCTATGTAAGATAACGAACCTTTGATCATGGCCTGGAACTCACTGATTCAAAGCCTGATCAGGGATAAGGTTAAACAAAACAACTGCCAAATGACCAGGTACAAAGACCAGGAAAAAGAATGGACATCCAGATTGAAGTTGCTTCGGTATGGGTGGAATCTGGTCTGTGCCTATTTGGCGCTCAGGCAGGAGAAAGAAAAGTGGTCCTAAACACACACAGAATTATACATATCTATGTTTGAATGCACATATATACATACATATGTGCACGTACTCACATGTAGTGAAAAGCTAATACACATATAACTAACTTAATGAATGAGGATTCTTCACTCATCATGCTATGCTTGGATTGCCAGAAGACTTTTGGTAAAGTTCCATCTGTGAGGTTTTGAAAACATTTTAAAATTGTCTGTAATTAATTGTAAATTAGCTAGCTGGATTGGAAACTGGTTTGACATAAGATGCTAATAAATGGAGAAGGCTCTTTGGAGACGTTGTACCTCGTGGAGCTCCTCAGGTCTCATTATTCACACGTACCTTATATAATTATAAATGTACTAGTTAGGATATCATCAAATTTACCAAGGCTGCCAAGTATCATTACTGGGGCAACAAGTAGTGACCAAGTGATTATTATAAGGGAATAAACCACCATTCCGATTTTTTTTAATCGACCAAATAAACAGATAGGTCAAGGAATAGCAGATAAATATAATATAATTCATAATGGAACAGATAATATCAAATCTTCCAGTACATGTAAAGCAGTTATCGACAAACCTAGTTAAATCCAGGGAGTTGATTTAAATGTGATGGGGTATCTGTTCCACCCGTCTACTCGATGACATCAGTGGAAGGTACAATCAATTATGATGGTCGTGTCTTATCTAAAGAAACCAGGCGAGCTGCCAGCATTAACCTGGGGACTCAGAGAATGGCTACTGGTTAATTCCAGGACCTAAGAGAAAAGTTAAATTGCTTGGGTCTTTACTCTTTTGACTAGAGAAGATTAATAGGGAATAATAATAGAGCTGTTTAAAATTATGAAAGGTTTGGCGAAAATGCATACAAGTAAGGTTTTCTCCATGTGCAGAATTTAAGCAAAAAGAGTAATATTTAAAATTTAACAACAAAAAAAAATAAGAACTGTCATAGGAACTTCTTTTTAATAAGAGCGTAGAAAGCATATAGAACAGGCTGTCGAAACAAGGGGTCACTGTTTAAAAATAAGGGGTCACTCATTTAAGACAGAGATGAGAAATCTTTTCTCAGAGGGTCACGAATCTTTGGAATTCTCTTCCTCAAAAGGCAGTGGAAGCAGTAGCTTTGAATACTTTTAAGGCAAAGGTAGATAGATTCTTGATAAGCAAAGGGGTGAAAGATTATCAGGGGTAGGCAGTAGGCTACAATTAGATCAGCCATAATCTCATTGAATGGCGGAGCAGGCTCGAGGGGCCAAGTGGCCTATTCCGGTTCCTAACTCATATGTTTGTAAACAAGTTGTTTTTATTCATTTATTGGATGTCAGCCTCATTGGCAGGGTCAGCATTCATTGCAAGCCAAGGACTTATACCTCACAGTGAATGGCGAGCTGGAGTCCGAGCTCCAGACATTGCACCACATCAAGGAGGGGGAAAGTTACCTGGACACTTTGCTCCAGGAGGTGGTCACAGCCCTCAGATTACGTGATTCAAATTTGGTCTGTGACCAGGGACAGGGGGGTGTGACTGCAGGTGGGGCAGGTTTGGGGACACAGGGGGTAGCATTCACATAGACTCGCCCCCTGCAACTGTCCAACAGTTACAAAGTTTTTTGCAAGCTGTGTGATCAGAGCGGGGCTGCAGGGAGGATGAGTGAACTGACCACGGCACCGTGGTACAGGGATCCATTTGAGTGGAGAGAGGGAATGGGAATGTAGTAGTGGTAAGCAACAGTGTAATTAGGGGGATAGATACTGTTCCCTGCAGCCAAGAGCATGAGTCCTGAAGGCTGTGTTGCCTGCCTGGTGCTAGAGTTAAGAACACCCCTTCAGGGCTGGAGAGGAACTTGGGAGTGGAGGGAAGGGATCCAGTTGTTGTCATCCATGTTGGTACCAACGACATTGATAGGACTAGAAAGGAGGTTCTGCTGAAAGAATTTGAATGGTTAGGAGCTAAATTAAAAACCAGAACCTACAAGGTAATAATCTCTAGATTACTACCTGAGCCATGAGCAAACTGGCATAGGATAAATAAAGTCACAGAGTTAAATGTGTGGCTCAGAGATTTGTGTGGGAGGAATGGGTTTTAGTTCATGGGGCACTGGCACCAGTGATGGGATAGAAGGGAGCTATCCAGGTGGGATGGGCTTCACTTGAACTACACTGGGACCAGTGTCCTGGCGAACCAAATAACTAGGGCTTTAGAGAGGGCTTTAAACTAAATAGAGTGCGGGAGGGTTCTGGAAAGGGGATACGTAGGCTTACAAAGCAAAAAGGTATGGCAGCCTTGCTTGATACCCAGAGTGTGACAGGAAGGGACAGAGTGTACAAACAAAAAAAAGAACAGCAGCAAATAGGGTTAAAGGGGAGAAGATGGTAAAAAGGCAAAATTAATGGCTCTTTACCTAAATGTGGGTAGTACTCGGAACAAAATAAATGAATTAACGGCACAAATAGAGGTTAATGGGTATGATCTTATAGCCATTTCAGAGATATGGTTACAAGGAGATCAAAGCTGAGAACTAAATATTCAGGAGTATGTGACTTTTCAAAAGGATAGGCAGGAAGGAAAGGATGGTGAGGTAGCTTTGTTAGTACGAGATGGAATAAGTAAGATAACAAGAAAGGACATGGATCAGAAGATGTAGAATCCATATGGGTGGAGGGAAGAAATAACAAGGGGAAGAAGACACTGGTGGGAGTAGTCTATAGGCCCCTTAACAGTAGCTATACTGTAGGACAGGGAATAAATCAGGAGATAATGAGGTCATGTAAAAAAGGCAGTACATTAATCAAGGGTGACTTTGATCTTCATGTATATTGGGAAAATCAAATTGGCAGAGGTAAACCCAAGCAAGAACTCATAGACTGTATTTGGGAGTTTCTTAGAACAATATGTTGTGAATCCAACCGGGGTTTGGGCTGTTTTGGATCTGGTAATGTGTAATGAGTCAGGTTAAATAAATGATCTCAGAGTAAGGGATCCCCTAGGGAGCAATGACCATAATATGGTAGAATTTAGCATTCAGTTTGAGAATGAGAAACTTGGGTCAGAAACAACTATGCTAAACTTAAATAAGGGTATTTACAATGGAATGAAGGCAGAATTGGCTGGAGTGGACTGGGATAGGAATTTATCAGAAAAGATGGTTGATAAACAATATCAGTTGTTTAAGAAAATAGTTAATAACTCACAACAAAGATATATCCCAGTGAAGAAGAAGGATTCAAGGAAGAGGATAAACCAACCATTGTTAACCAGGAAGTTAAGGACAGTATCAAATTGAAAGAAAAAACATACAATGTGGCAAAGATTAGTGGTAAACCAGAGGATTGGGAAAGTTTAATAAACCAACAAAAGATGACCAAAAAAATAATAAAGAGGGATAAAATAAACTTTGAGGGTAAACTAGCAAGTAATATAAAAACGGGCAGTAAGAGCCTCTTTAAATATCTAAAAAGGAAGGAAGAAGTCAAAGTTAACATAGGCCCCTTAGAGAATGAAGCTGGGGAAATAATATTGAGGAACCAGGAAATAGCAGAGGAGTTGAATAAATACTTTGCTTCAGTCTTCACGGTAGAAGATACTAATAGCATTCCAAAAATACTAAATACTCAAGGGCCAAAAGGAAATAAATACAATAACTATCACTAGGGAAAACATGAAGCAAAAATAGAAAACGCTGGAAAATCTCAGCAGGTCTAACAGTACCTGTGGAGAGAAAAACAGAGTTAATGTTTCAAGTCCATATGACTCTTCTTCTGCTAGACCACACCTAGAATACTATGAACAATTTTGGTCCGTTTACCTAAGGAAAGATATACTGGTATTGGAGGCAGTCCAGAGAAGGTTCAGTAGGTGGATCCCGGGTATGGAGGGATTTCCTTATGAGGAGAGGTTGAGTAGGTTGGGCCTCTACTCATTGGAATTTAGAAGAATGAGAGGCAACTTTATTGAAACATCTAAGATTCTTAGGGGGCTTGTCAGGGTAGATTCTGAAAGGTTGTTTCCCCTTGCGGGAGAGTCTAGGACCAGAGGGCATAATCTCAGAGTGAGGGGGCGCCCGTTTCAAACAGAGATGAGGAGGAATTTCTTCTCTCAGAGGGTAGTCAATCTGTGGAATTCTTTACTACAGAGGGCTGTAGAGGTTGAGTCATTAAATATATTCAAAGCTGAGACAGATTTTTAATCAGCAAGGGAATCAAGGGCTATGGGGAAAAGGCAGGAAAGCGGAGTTGAGGATTATCAGATCAGCCATGATCTCATTGAATGGCAGAGCAGACTCGATGGGCCAAATGGCCTACTTCTGCTCCTACGTCTCATGGTCTTTCCACAGAGTACTGACATTCTTCTCAAACTGAAGCATCATCGAGTAGTGTTACTGAGAAGTCAAACAAGTTGTTACGCTTTTGAGGAGTCATTTCCCAAGGATGCCTGCCAGGAGCACTAGCAAGAAATTGCAACTGCACTGACTGAGATCTCTTCACATGTGGAACAGACAGTGAGACTTCCCACCAGCACCACACATATTGAAAATCAGTCCCATGGTTCATAAATTACAGACTCGATCAGCTGGAGTGTTTGAATAAGTCTACACTTCAGGTTCAGATATGAATTAGAGCCTATAAAATTCAGATCCTCTGAATCCAATAAGTAGAATAATGACAAAGCAGTGGAGCCCGTATTAGGAAAATCTATACAAACATAAAGGAACATTCTGTTAGATTTAAAGGCCTTTGTACATTCCATCCCTATTTGCCCTTGAGAAGGCTGTGATGAGCTGCCTTCTCAAACCGTTGCAGTGCATGTGTAAAGATAGACCCACAGCTCTGATAGGAAGGGAGTTCTGACCTGTGACAATGAAGGAATGGCAATATATTGTTAGGAAATAGAGACAGTTTAAGTAAGTTATTGTAGTAATCTGATGTGTAATATAACTTTAAGACAAATGTTGTAATATAAGATCACATGAACTTGGTACCCAATAGCAGAGTAGTGCGGGCTGCCTCTGTAGAATAGTCTTGAGTTAGAGTCTGAAGAGAGAGAGACAGGGCTGGATTTTGCTGTCGGCGAGCAGAGGGCGGGGGCGGGTCCCGCTCGCCGATGGCAAAATGACGCGGGATGACGTCGGGGGGAACCAATTGAGGCCATTGACAGGATAATTAAAATAATTAAAGGCCCTGCCCGTCCAACCTTAAGGCTGGTGGGCAGGCCAGGAGCCCTGGCGGGCTTCTGAACAAACATGAAAGCTTATCCACCAGCGGGATGAGGTTTCATGTAGGGTTCAAAAAAGTTTATTAAAGTTTCAGTGAAATTTATGAACATGTCCTATCTCGTGTGACATTGTCACATGAGGGGGACATGTTAAGGATTTTATTATTTTACTATTTTTAAAGTTTATAAAGCTGTCAGCGATCTCCCTGAGGCAGCACTTAACCTCAGAGAGATGGGCGTTCTTTCGCGCGCATGCACGAAAGAGCGCACTCTCGCATTTGGGGAATCCCCCCCCCCCCCCCACCGCCCGCACAGGAAGCACATAGCGCTTCCCGGCGGACGTCATACTGGGCGGGCCTTAATTGGCCCGCCCACTTAAAATGGCAGCGGGGATCGGCTCCCCGCCCCCTGGAGTTTGGATCGGGCCCGCCCACCTGACAGGCAGAAAATTCTGCCCACAGAGTTTTGAATTGTAAGCACACAAGTGTAGCTGCTGAGCTCCTTTTGTAAATAAGCAGAATATGTTTGTTCTAAGAATAGTCTACAGATCTTCTCTGCCTTGGTACCAACTCGGTCATCCTTAAACAAGCATGCAACCCAGATCCTTCAGCCCCAACAAACCAGGGTACTGGATCCAATGGTTATATTTGTATTCATGGGTGTTAGAAATGAGTTTTAGCTTTAAAGTTTAAGTTTGATTTGTGTTTCTGTATTTGTGTGTTAAGAAAAGGTCAAGTTGAGATTTGGTTTCACTTTAAAAGGTGAAATCTTGGATTTAGTTTCATTTTTGAGGGAGACAGCAGATCTAAAGCTGTTTGTATACTTGCATTCCTAGTGAGTTTTACGACTCCTGAAGTTAAAGCAAACAGAAGAGTAGAAAAAACTGTTCTGCTCTCTAGCAACAGGGGTCCAGAGAGGGCAACCCACCCATACAGACACACACAGAAAAAACTAGGGCCAGAATTTTACGTTGAACAGGCAGGCACAAGCCTGACCCAAAATCACGCAAAGTTGCGTGAAATTACGTTGGGCGTGTGTCCCGACACCATCACACACGTGAGCAATATTGAGCTCACTGGGCAGTGTGGGAGTCGGAGTCACAGCCACTGGGAATTAAAGGCCCAATTAAGACCATTAAAAACCCTAATGGCCATGATTTTACGTTGCCCATGCAATTTCGCGCTCATCGCATGGGTAAAACAGGCAGGCGGGCAGCCCGTTTTTAATGAAACCTCACCCAAGGGTGGGATGAAATATCCAGGGTGAAAGATATCTGGGGACTGGTGGTTTTTGGGGACTGATGGTTTTTGAGTTCTGCTGTCAGGTTCTTGAATGTGTTGCATAGACACAGTTTGGTTCATTTTCTTCTTGCCATTTAACCTGTCCAGGTCTGCAGCTCCCTGAGGCAGCTCCGCAGCAGCTGCCTGCCTTCAGGAAGCTCGCTAGAAGTGCCCACCCACAGCCTCACTTTTGTCAGCACCCACTCTCATCCCGCCCTCTTGGCAGTACTGAGGCTTTCTCGGCATGCGTTTCACACTGGTTGGTCATTAATTGGCCAGCCAGCGTGAAATTGCATTCGGGGGCTGATCATGGGTGGAAGTGCATTTTGCATCCGCTTCCAGGCCCGCCAAATTGGCGCGCCCACTAAGCATGAAATTGAGGCCCAGATGAAGCAGTTTTGAGTTCAGTTGAAAGTAGCTGCCAGAGAGAGAATGAAGCAAAGGGATAGATAGCAAGTCCCAAGCTAAAGAGGAAAGTCCCCAAATCCAGGGGAGTGGAGCAGAAAAGAGTCCAGGCAGACCTGCTAGTCCAAGGAAGGGAAGGAACCTGGAAAAGATCTTGTTAAGTGAAGTTAAGAGTGAAGGACAGAGAAAGGCTCCAAGCTTCAAGCTTAGAGGGAGAAAGCTGCAGGATGCCAAATTAAAGTGACATAAAGGCTTGTGAAAAGTCAGAAGGTTCAAAGAGACAACTGAAAGTCTGTAACTCTTTGCTATGGGCATGTGAAGCAGTGATGTACTGTTGGCGTGACTGAGCATTTGAGAGCGAGTGCATGGAAGAAAACTTGAATGCATGTGGTGATCCAGGGGAGAGAAAGATCGGAAGGACAGTTTGAAACCCTGGGGGTGGGCCCTCGCAGAAGGCATCTGAGAGAAAGCGTCGGTTTGGAGGAAGATTCCAAAGCGAGTTCGTGGAGATTGGAAACCCTCATGTGAAAGGTGGAGTTCAGTGAGACCAGTTGGTTCACTGTGTGACAAGCAACTGGGGGTGGGGGGGTGGTGGTTGAGGAGAGATCCATAGCATCTGCCTGGGTTGGCATCTGTCACTTGGTTTCAGGGTTTGGTGTGTATGACATCAAGTCACCAATTTATTTACGTGGACTGTGTATTTACTGTGAATATTAGGGTTTGAGATAGTTTATGTAACTTGTGTTATCCTTACAAATTTGCATATATCTGTAAAGGTATAGTTGTGGGTGAAGGAGTGATGTAATATAGTTCATCTTTTCTTGTTCAATAAATGTTTTTATTCTTATGTTAAAAGTTCATCAGCTGACTCCTGTGACTCTGTTCACTAGCCATTCTCCACGTATCTAAAAAAAATTAAAAGTTAGGATCTATCAAGCCAGGTTCCACCCTGGGATCTGGCTTGTCCAGTTGTAGCACCAGCTGGGGTCATAACAATATTTCCAAGTCAGGATGGTGTGTGACTTGGAGGGGAACTTGCAGATAGTGGTGTTCCCATGCCCTTGTCCTTATTGATTATGGGTTTGGAAGGTGATATCAATGTAGACCTGGCAAGTTGCTGCAGTACATCTTGTAGATGGTACACACTGCAGCCTCTGTGCACTGGTGGTCAAGGGAGTGAATGTTTAATGTGGTGGATAGGGTGCCAATAAAGTGGACTGTTTTGTCCTAAATGGTGTCGGGTAAATATAAAAATAACTAAATATAGTGAGACAAGTGAAAAAGACTATGAAAAGCAAGCAAAACACAGGGATTCTTTTCTAGAGGATTGAAATTGAAAAGCACAGGAGTTATGTCAAACATGTATAGAACCTTGGTTACACCACACTTACAGCGGCCAGGAATTTCGGATGGCGGTATTTCCCTTCCTGCCATCAGAGGAGTTAGCAGCAAACACATGCCCACTCATACCAGCTGCCCTGCAGCCATTTCATGCTCCAATGAGCATTGATTGGCTGGAGGAAGGACTTCCTGCCTCAGAGAGCTACCACCCAATCAGGCTCGCCGGCAGCTCTCTGGTTCCTGCAGCCCCAGCAGCTGCAGTAGTCAGATCTGGGATTGCGAGCAGTGCCCAGATCCTCAGTCCCAGGAGTCCAGGACCAGGTAAGTTTTGGGGATCTCAGGGTGGAGAGGGGACTTGGGGCCTGCAGGGGTGCACCAGAGGTGGTTTGGGTTGGGGTGTTGGTGGAGAGGCCGGGGGAGGGGGTGTAGCCCCAGCAGGGTAAGACCTTTTCGGGGGAGCATCCAATGTTAAAAGGATGCTGCTGTTGGATGTGCTCCCTTCTCCCTCCCCCCACCACTGGCTTTCCCACCCATGGCCTGAACAGGGTTAAATTTTGGGCGTTCCCCCCCCACCCACCCCACTCCCCCAGCTGCTGCTGAACTCCTCCAGCCAGCTTGAAAACTGAGGCTGGGTTCAAAAATGGGCCACTTAACGGCCTTAATCGAGGTAAGGATGGATGGGCGGGCCTAGGGCTCGCCTGACCCAACATAAAATTGCAGAAAGGTCGGGGCAGGTGGGAACCTGGTGGGATGGCTCTCCAAAAATATTATGGTCATCCCGCCGACAAACCCACCAGTGGTGGAAGACAAATTTCTGCCCAGTATTATGCACAGCTCTGGTTTCCACATAATAAAAAGGTGAAAAGGTTAGAGAGACTTTAATGTGATTGACAAGGATGAGACCAGAACTGAGAGATTATACTTACTGCAAAAGATTGAACAGACTGAGATTGTTTTCTCCAAAAAGAGAAAGCTGAGTCATGATCTGATAAAGGTCTTTAAGATTAAGAAAGGATTTGATAGGGCATAGAAATGATGTTTTCACTTTGTGGGGAGACCAAAAATATAAGATTATCATAATCAATGCATATGGAATTTAGGAGAAAAATCTTTGCCCAGAGGTTGGTCCAAATGTGATACTTTCTACCACATGGAGTAGTTGAGGTGAACAATATAGTTGCATTTAAAGGAGAAAGTAATACAGTAGAAGGATATGCCGATAGGGTTAGATGAGAGGGGTTGGTGAAAGTTCATGAGGACCAATTGAGCTGAAGGACCTGTTCCTGTGCTGTATATTCTATGTAATATTACTGTGGCCTGTGTAAGATGTTGGGAAGTGGAAAAATCTGCATTTGTGTTAGATAATGTTAATTCAGATATGGCATGTTGAGGAAACACAAGAATATAAGAAAATATAACATGCACAAGGCCTTTAAATCTAATATACTTTTCTTCTATATTTGTACAATGTGTCCTAATAGTAGTAGTACTCTAGCCTAGTTATTGGATTCAGAGGATCTGAATTTTATAGGCTCTAATTCAAATCCAAACCTGAAGTGTAGACTTATTCAAACACTCCAGCTGATTGAGTCTGTAATTTATGAACCGTGGGACTGATTTTCAATATGTGTGGTGCTGGTGGGAAGTCTCACTGTCTGTTCCACATGTGAAGAGATCTCAGTCAGTGCAGCTGCAATTTCCTGCCAGTGTTCCTGGCAGGCATCCTTGGGAAATGACTCCTCACAAGCGTAACAACTTGTTTGACTTCTCAATAACACTACTCGATGACGCATCACACTTTGAGAAAAATGTCAGTACTCTGTGAAAAGCCGTTCAGTGTTAGGTATAAGCCTTTGGGCTTTTCACATTTTTCTTTTGATCTGTAAAATTTGAATGTTCAAAAAGTTGTTGAATGCAAAACTGCAATATCTTTCAAAACCATCAGACAACACAACTGCATTCCTTCCCTGTGTCTATGTCACACTCGCACACTCACACACTCGTACACCCGCACACTCGCACACCCACACACTCGCACACCCGCACACCCGCACACTCGCACACCCGCACACTCGCACACCCGCACACTCGCACACCCGCACACTCGCACACCCGCACTCGCACATTTAAGAGCCAACATTCTGATTACATGGGAAACCTAGTCCACCAGCCATACGTATTGGTAAATTACAAGGATGCCCCAATACTGTGGCGGAATACGTCTTTTGAGGAACACAAAGGTGGAAATGTCTCACATGCACATGTATGTTGTACTTCAAAAAATATGACAGCATTGGTTTACAAATACACCTGTACACACACATATATATATATATATTATATATATATATATATACATATATATATATATATATATATATATACACACATACATACACATATAGGGTAGAATTGTACCCTTGGTGTGAAGGCTCGGCAAGGGCGGGCGGGGGCGGTTGGGATGCCAACCACTACCCACAATCGGCAGTGCACCGCAATTTTACACAGGCGGGCCAATTAAGGCCCGCCCAGCATGAGATGCAACCTTTCAATAAGCTCTGAGGGGTGGGCGTGGGCGGGGGCTTAATGTCCGTCGGGTCCAATGGCGACCCGGCAGCCGATTCAAGCGCAGCCTCAGCAGCCACCGAAGGGCGTGGAAGTTGACGGCATGATTGCAACAGCAGGTGGACACGGCGAGTGGGAAGGCAGGTTGGCAGGGCAGTCGGCCCTGCATTTTTCGGATGAGTATCTCACTGCCATCCTGGAGGAGGTGGCAGCGAGGAGAGAAACACTTGCCCCCAGGAGGAGGCCTCCACATCTCACCAAAAAGGCCTGGGAGGAGGTGACATCCAGGGTCAGCAGCCACGACGTGGTGAGGCGCACATGGGTGCAGTGCCTGAAGCGCTTTAACGATCTCCTGCCATCGGGAAGGGTGAGTGCCGTGTTGGCATGGGTCACTTTGCAGAACAGTTAAGAGCTGCCCATCCCCCTGTGGGCCTCAGAGGTGTTAGAGTGTGAGTGGCAAATGTCAATGAGGCAGGATCTGGCCAAGGGGGTGAGCCCTGGCTGTTTGGAATGAGTTTCCTGTGGCTCCAGGGTCCCCATTGATAATGGAAAGACGAGGGCACCATGATGCAGATCTCTGTCTCATCAGGGTGCCAGGCATGCACACTGACAGTCTAATGAGTTAAACTAATGACTAACTAGTTAAACTAACTTCTTCTCCTTTTTAGGCCCATGAGCAGCCATTCATTCTGAGGAGCCTGAAGGGCCACCCCTGACCCCTGAGGACCACCATGCTGAGCACACATCAGCGCCACACCGTCTCTGTCAAGCAGGCACCAGCACAGATACCAGCACCTTGATGGGCATAAGATTGGCATCTAGTATCTTGGTGCACATTGGTGAGGGCACTTCACACTCGCTTGAGGTGCAGGTGGAGGCAGAGAGTGCCCAGGGTACTGGCAGTTGGAGGACTGCTGGGGACCAGGAACATGCTCAGTTGGTGGCTGATGATGTGCCCCTGGAGTCGTCCCTGAGGCAGCAGCTTCTGGATGTCCAGCAGGGTGTGCAGAAGGATCTGGCAGAGATTCATGAGGGAATGTGTGCCATGGTCTCCGTTGTGGAGCAGTCCATGTGGAGCTTAAGCACTGCATTGACCCTCATGGCCAAGTGCAATGTCTCCTCCATGGAGAGAGTGGCAACTCTCATGGACAGGCTCCTCCAGGGACTCAATCAGGGGTTCCTGGGATGCACTCGGACCTGCAAGCCCTCACACAGGCAATGATCTCAGCTGGTCAGTATCAGTGTGGGAGATGGATCGGGCACCCAGTATCCCAGCTAGGTGCCCGTCCATCAATGGTGAGCAGGGAAGTCCAGAGCAACATGGCATTGGCACACGAGCTGCCTGTCATCTCTGTGGGCTCCTCTCAGGGTGATCTGAATGATGGCAGCAGCTCCTCCGCCCCTCTGCCAGTGACCATGGCATCTGATGAGACTGTGGAGACTGGGGAGATGCCAACCATGGCACTGGCTGCTTCCTCCCAGGCGGGGCCCACACAGGCTCCACAGGCCAGCGGATGCCCGCTAAGGTCATCAAGGCCAACAAGACAGCAGAGTGAGCAGGCTGTCTCCATTGCCGGTGCCAGCGAGAGGGGAGAACATAGACGGAACAATCGCAAGTGAAAGACTTAAAGCACCTTAAGCACAACAAGGCCTGATCACGGTTGATATTTGTTTCCCCCATTTTTCTGGGTTTTTTTAACGTTGTGATGTAAAACACCGGACAATGTTAATTTCTGCAATGTTTGTCAGTCAGCAGTAAATGAGATTTTTTTTGCAACTGGCCTCTGGATGCCTCATTTGCTCTGTAGGTGCAGGGTAAGCCATGGTGTTATGATGGACGTGTGACTACTTAAACTTTATTGCAGCAGCAAATAGCGTATACTGTTGACCAAGGAACTGGTCCTGTCAGGGATTGAGCCTGCAGCCCTGGCATGTGGTGGTGGGTCTTATTTGGTATGCTAGCTGAAGGAGCATTGGATCAAAGCATCCCGGGTGTCCCTGCCACCCTGTAGGATGCCCAGGTCAGCGTCTATGCCCTCAGTGTTCTCCTGAGCGTGCTCGGCCTCAGACTCACTACTGGACTCATCGTCTGTTGCCTGTGCAGCTGCATCAAGGTCTTCCTCCACTGCGTCCCCACTTTCCAGCGCCAGATTGTGGAGAGCGCAGCATACAACCACTATCAGTGACACAGGATCTGGGGGGTATTGGAGTGCGCCCTCTGAACAGTCCAGTCATCGGAAGTGCGTCTTGAGCAGACCGATGGTTCTCTCTACCACAGCCCTTGTGGAGGCATGGCTCCTGATGTACTGCTGCTCAGCCTCTGTTCTTGGATGGCGGAGAGGCGTCATTAGCCACCTTTTGAGCAGATAGCCCTTGTCACCCAGAAGCCATCCATCCAGCCGGGCTGGAGCACCTGGGAATGTCTCAGGATGTAAGCGTCATGG
The DNA here is from genome assembly GCF_964194155.1 of Cetorhinus maximus. Classification (NCBI taxonomy): domain Eukaryota; kingdom Metazoa; phylum Chordata; class Chondrichthyes; order Lamniformes; family Cetorhinidae; genus Cetorhinus; species Cetorhinus maximus. The sequence goes on along the minus strand of NC_135880.1, from coordinate 145,582,670 downwards.
GAGCTGTCTGGGTACCTTGCACAGACTTGCAGAATCTGCATCCCATGGTCACACACTATCTGAACGTTCATGGAGTGGAATCCCTTCTTGTTGACAAAGGTACCGGGCTCACCCGCTGACGCCTTGATAGCCACATGTGTGTAGTCGATTGCACCCTGGATACAGGGGAACCCAACAATCGCTGCAAAGCCTCTGGCTCGCTCAGCCTGGCTGGCCTCATCCATATGGTAATGAATGAAAGTCAATGCACGCCTGAACAGAGCATCTGTGTCACCAGTTTGACACAACTGTGGACAGCTGATTAGGAGACTCCACACAGATCCCCCACTTTGCTCTGGAAAGAGCTGGAGACATAGAAGTTTAGGGCCACGGTGACCTTCAGAGCCACTGGCATGGGATGTTCACCCACACAGTCAGAGCTGATCTCAGGGCCAATCCTCTGACAGATGGAAGTCACTGTCTCCCTTGAGAGACGGAGCCTCCTTCGGCATTGCACCTCAGACAAATTGAAGTGGCTGCATCGCTACCTGTAAACTCTGGCAGCAGGATAGTGGCATCTTCTGTGACCCCTTCCACCTTGGCCTTCCTGTTGGCCCTGCCCCCCTTGTGCCTGCGCCACTCCTCCCACAGGTCACTCTCCTGGAAGCTGAATAGGGACACCTGGCCTCCTCTCCCTTCTGGCCCTCTCTTCCTCTTCAGAGGAGGTGCCCCCAGTGGAGACCAGAATCCCCATTCCAGGATAAGAGAAAGCTGTGTGATACTTGGAAGGCCCCACGCGGTGTGAATCCTCCGGGGGCCTGGAAGACAACACTGAATCCTGAATTGAAGCCTCTAAATGATCTGAATGCAGCACTGAAGCAAATGAAGCTCCCCTGTTCGCAGAAGCAAGCAGCAGCAAGTGATATCCAAAATTACTCACTATTTGCCTTGTGAAGCCCATTGACCCCTCTTATCCCGCACATGGATGAGATTTTGCAAATTGTGGCTTGCCTGCCTGCCCGTTTAGCCCGTGCGATGGCCTGAAAATCACACGGGCTTCATAAACTCAGAATCAGTTGGTCTCTCAAAGGCCTTAACTGGCCACTTAATTAATGGCAGGTTCACCTCCGTTTTCATCGCACGCCTGCCTAGCGAAATATCACGAGAGGGCACATTGACGTCGGGACGCTCGTCTAACATGAATGCATTTTATTTCATGCACGAGCGTAAAGATACATATAATATATCACACACATACATGCACACACACATTAGCATAGTGCAGGATGGCTTAGCTGTGGTAAAAGGTCAGCCATGGTTTTATTGAATGGCAGAGCAGAATTGAGGATTCAAGTGGCATAATCCTATTCTTTTTTCTTATATTATGTTCTTACATGCTTCATTACAAATTCTGCTTTTGAAGACATACACAAGTATAATTAGTTACGGCCAGAGAATATGCATATAATTACAACAAGCAGCTACTTTCCACCATTCAACATGGCAATATTGGACTTGCAGATCTAAGGCCACCTCTTATATACAGAAGGTAAGATTGCTGCCCTCTCATCTGTGCAGAAATGACAGGACAGGGAAATGATTTATTGTTACAATTACTTTAAGGGAGTAAATTCATCCAAATCACTACTGGGCCAGATTAGGTCAATCAGGAATCTCATCATGGGACTCCTTTAGGTACTTGAGAGTTCAAAGACAGAATCTACTTGGTTCAAATTAAGCAACAACAGTTGCTATTATGCTACTGGGTGTACACAGTGTATACCACAAAATAACAGGAAGGAAATAGAGGAGAAAAATTGCAAGCAAATTGTAGAAAGATGCAAGAGGAAGACTGGTGATATAATGGTGTGAAATATTGAACTGGAAGAGAGCTAATTTCAGTGAGCTGGAAAGGGAAAATAGTAAATGAGCAACGAGAGACCTTCAGAGGGGAGATAGTTCAACTGCCGACATGTCACAAATGTGTAATTATCACATTACAGATTTTAAGAACAACTGTTTTAAAGGCACATTTCTGTTTTCAAACCTTTACATTTGAGTTTAAAAGCCTTTTTTCAAAGTAGAAGTATGGCAGACAACATGGCACCTTTCTGTGTTAGTTCAAGCCTTGTCAGACTCATACCTCTAGAGCTGGCTATGAAGGGTCATTAAAATGCAAAAAGACTTCTCCAGGGATATTCATTGTATCCTCTAAAACGGTGTGAAAACACCTTGACTTCTGGGAGAACAGGAGACATCATGAGACTTCAAAGGACAACAATGTAATTAATTTTTGCCTAGTGAAACAATGACTCTTTGAACATTAACATAGCAGTCATTTTTGAACTTTTGAACTGTGTAAAGGAGGCTGTAAGAAGTCATCTTTTGTGGCAGCGTGAGAGACAATAGCAGCTCACAGCTCCCAGCTGAAACAGCCAGGAACCCCCAAGAGGAACTCTGAGAGGCATCAGAGGGGTTTTTGCTCTGTCACCAGGAGTCAAAGAGGAAGGTATTAAGAAATCAACTGCTGTTCTGCCAAAAGAGTCCAAAAAATCTTCAAGTGCCATTACCGTGAGGAACAAGAAACCTTCTCTCTCTCCCAAAGCCTGCTTGATGTTAAGTACACCCAAAAAAAGGCAAACACCAACTGGTCGACTGCAGAAGCCATCACAGCTGCTAACGAACCTAAAGTTTCAACCCTTTCATTTCGGAAAGAAAGAACTCAAGCAATGGGCCCACAATGATATCTCACAGAGACTGGTTTGAAATCTCATCTTTAAGTGTCTTTTTTCCTTTTATCTACATTTTAACCGTTGAAACTGTATTTTAGTTTATAATTTTAGCACTTCTACCTAAGTAACTTTCATCAGCAGTTTTTGTATTAAACTTATCTTTATCTTGTTTAAGACTAAAGCTTGTCCGCTGGGTTATTTTTAATTGAACCACTCATAAATTAAAAGGGAGCTGCATATATACACACACAAATTCTTAGCTCGTGGACCACTTTGAGGAAACAACTTTTATATGGATGTGACAACCAGGCACATTCCAATGAGGGAGAAAGGGCTTGGGCACCTAAAGATAGAGATCCCTGGATGACTCAAGATATAAAGATTAAAAAAAAACAGAAAATGAAAGCTTATGATGAATGTTGAATTCATGATTCTATAGAATACCAAACTGAGCATAAAAAGGACAGAGGACAGCTGGAAAATGAAATAAGGGCAAACATATGGGAACAGTGGAATAATGGTAATGTTACTGAACCAGTAATCCCAGACTAATGCTCAAGATCAAATCCTACTACATGAGCTGGTGGAGTTGAAATTCAATTAAATACATTTCAAATAAAAAAACTAATCTCAGTAATGGTGTCAATGAAACTACCAGATTGTCATGAAAAGCCATTTGGTTCAGTAATGTCCTTTTGGAAAACTCCAGATACTGCCAGAGAAAAGTTGAATCAGAATAAAACCAGACGTGCCACTTCACATCGATACCAGGATACCAGGGACAACAAAGGCACATCCTTTGTGTAAAATGGTGATCAGAGCTTGGCAGGAAAGGACAGAGTGTACAAATCTAAAAGTGCAACGGAAGATAAAGCTAGAGGTTACAAAAAATAATAAAATGATAGAGCTAAAGGCTCTGTATCTGAATGCATGTAACAAAAGAGGTGAATTGACAGCACAAATAGAAATACATATGTATGATCTGATAGCCATTACAGAGACATTGTTGCAGGATGACAAAGACTAGGACCTGAATATTCAAGAGTGCATGACACTTTGGAAGGACAGAAAGTTAGGAAAAGGTGGAGGGCTATTTCTGTAAATTAAGGTTGACATTGTTAAAATAGAGAGAGATGACCTCAGTTCTGGAGATCAAGATGTAGAATCAGTTTGGATAGAGATGAGAAATAGTAAAGGTAAAAAGTCATTTGTGGAAGTGATTTATAGGCCCCCTAACAGTAACCACACTGTAGGATGGGGTATGCAGGATGAAATAATGGGGGCTTGTGAGAAAGGTACATCAATAATCATGGGTGATTTTAATCTACATATGGATTTGACAAATCAGATTGGCAAATCTAGCCTGGTTGATGAGTTCATATAATGTTTTCAGGACAGTTTCTTAGAGCAGCCCAGTTTAGCACCAACCAGAGAACAGGCTATACTAGATCTGGTTATGTGCAATGAGGCAGGATTAATTAATGACATCATATGAAGGCAACCCTAGGTAGCATTGATCATAATATGATTGAATTTCACATCCAGTTTGAGGGAGCGAGGAATGAATCTAAGACCAGCATATTAAACTTAAATAAGGGCAATTATGAAGGCATGAAGACAGAGCTGGCTAAATTGAACTGGGAAATTAGGCTAAGGGATAGGTCAGTAGAGATGCAATGGTAGACATTTAAGGAAATATTCCAGAATACTCAGAAAATATACATTCTAGTGAGAAAGAAAGATTATAAGGGAAGAACACACCATCCGTGGCTAACAAAAGCATTTAAAGATAATATCAAATTGAAATAAAAAGCGAATAATTCCGCAAAGATGAGTGGTAGGTCAGAAAATTGGACAGAATATAAAGAACAGCAAAGAATGACTAAAAGATTAATAAGGAGGGAGAAATTAGACCACGAGAGAAAACTAACTAGAAATATAAAAACAGGTAGTAAGAATGTCTACAGGTATTTAAAAAGGAAAAACGTAGTGAATGTTGGTCCTTTAAAGAGTGAGCCTAAGGAATTAATAATGGGAAATAAGGAAATGGGGGATGAATTGAACAGATATTATGTGTCTGTCTTCAGTGTAGAGGATACAAATAACATCCCAGAAATAATTATGAATTAGGAAGTGAAAGGGAGGGAGGAGCTTTTTTTTTATTTGCATCATGGGATGTGGGTGTCATTTATAGTTGCCCTAGTTCAGAGGGCATTTAAGAGTCAACCACATTACTGTGGACCTGGAGTCACATGTAGGCCAGACCAGGTCCAGCAGATTTCCTTCCCTAAAGGACATTAGTGAGCCAGATAGGTTTTTACAACAATTGACAATGGTTTTATGGTCATCATTAGGCTTTTAATTCCAGATTTTTATTGAATGCAAGTGCCACCATCTGCCATGGCAGGATTTGAACCCAGGTCCTTAGAACATGCCCTTGATCTCTGGATTACCAATCCACTGACAATACCACTACACCATCACCTCCCCCTTAAAGCAATTACAATCACCAAGGAAAGGGTACTGAGAAAATTGTTAGAACTAAAAGCTGACAAGTTCTCAGGCCCTGATGAATTTCATCCTACGGTCTTAAAAGAAATGGCTGCTGAGATTATAGATGCATTGGTTTTAATTTTCCAAAAATCCCTAGATTTTGGAAAGGTCCCATCAGATTTGAAAATAGCAAATGACTCCTCTATTCAAGAAAGGAGAGAAACAGAAAGCTTGAAACTACAGGCCAGTTAGTTTAACATCTGTCGTCGGCAAATTGCTGGAATCTGTTAAGGAGGTTATAGCAGGACACTTAGAAAATCTCAATGGAATCAAGAACAGTCAACATGGTTTTGTGAAAGGGAAATCATGTTTGACTACGTAGCGAGCAATGTGGATAAAGGGGAACCTGTGGATGTGCTGTTTTCCAGAAAGCATTTCACATCAAAGTTTACTATGCAAAATAAGGGTTAAGATATTAGCATGGATCAAGGATTGATTAGCTAACAGGAAACAGAGAGTAGGCATAAATCGGTCATTTTCAGCTTGGCAAGGTGTGATGAGTAGAGTGCCACAAGGATCAGTCCTGGGGCCTCAATTATTTTACAATTTATATCAATGACTTGGATGAAGGGACCAAATGTATGGTTGCTAAATTTGCTGATGACACAAAGGTAGGTAGGAAAGTAAATTGTGAAGCAAACATAAGGAGTCTGCAAAGGGACGTAGATAGGTTAAGTGAGTGGGCAAAAAATTGGCAGTTGGAGAGGTGGCAAAGGCACAGAATGTATTCTGGGCAGGGGACTTCAATGTCCATCATCAAGAATGGTTTGGTAGCAGTATGAATGACCGAGCTGGTCAAGTATTAAAGGATGTATCCACAAGACTAGATCAGCAACAGATGGTACGAGAACAAACAAGAGGGAAAAACTGACTTGACCTCACCCTCACCAATCTACCTATTACAAATGCATCTGTTCATAACTGTACTGGTAGGAGTGGACCACCACAAAGACCATGTGGAGACAAAGTCCCATTTTCACACAGAGGATAACCTCTATCAAGTTGTGCGGTCTAAATAGGACAGATTCAAAACAGGTCTAGCAGCTCAAAGCTGGACACCCATGAAGCACTGTGGGCCATCAACAGCAGCAGAATTGAATTCAACCACAATCTAAAACCTCATAGCCTGGCATAACCCTCACTCTACCATGACCATCAAGCCAGGGGACCAACCCCTGACTCAAAAAAGCATACAGAAGAATAAGCCTTGAGCAGCACAAGGCATGCATAAAAGAGTGCCAACCTAGTGAAGCCACAGCTCAAGATTACTTGCATAACAAACAGCAGAAGCAGCATGCTATAGACAGAGCTAACCTCTGTTACAACCACAACCAGTGGATCAGATCGAAGCTCTGCAGTCCTGCCACATCCAGTCATGAATGGTGGTGGACAATTAAACAACTAACAAGAGGAAGAGGCTCCAAAAATATCCCCATCCTCAATGATGGGGGAGCCCAGTGCAAAAGACAAGGCTAAAACATTTGCAACTATCTTCAGCTTAAAGTGCCAAGTGGATGGCCTCCTCCTATGGTTTCCAACATCACAGATGATAGCCATCAGCCAATTCGATTCACTCCATGTGATAGACAGAAACAACTAAAGAAATTGGATACATCTTGGAAACATCAACTGTTATGGGTCCTTACAACAGTAGCACCGAAAGACTTGCACTCCTGAACTAGCTGCACCCCTAGCCAAGTTTTACATTACAACTAAAACACAGCTTTCCACAAACATTGTGGATAATTGTCCAAGGATGTCCTGTCCAGAAAATGGAGGACAAATCCAATTCAGCCAATTACCACACCAGCAGTCTGCTCTCAATCATCAACAAAGTGATGGGCGGCAGGTACTGACAGTGCTATCAAGTGACATTTGCTCACCAATAACTTGCTTACTAATGTTCTGAAGAAGAGTCATATGGACTTGAAATGTTAACTCTGTCTTTCTCTCCACAGATGCTGTCAGACCTGCCGAGTTTTTCCAGCAATTTTTGTTTCAGATTTCCAGCATCCACAGTATTTTGCTTTTACACTTGCTTACAAATGCTCAGTTTGGTTTTCCTCCAGGGCCATCTGGCTCCTGACCTCATTAGAGTCTTGGACAAAGGAGCTGAATTCAAGAGGTGAAGTAAGAATGACTGCCCTTGACATCACTGCAGCATTCAACTGAGTGTGGCATCAAGGAGCCCTAGCAATATCAAAGTCACTGTGAATCAGGGGGAAAACTCTCCACTGGTTGCAGTCATACCTAGCACAAAGAAAGATGGTTGCGGTTGTTGGAAGTTAATCAGCTCAGCTCCAGCACATCGCTGCAGGAGTTCCTCAGAGAAGTATCTTAGATTCAAGCATCTTCAGCTGCTTCATCAATGGACTTCACAACTCTTTAGATACCAAAGCAGTTGGTGCCCACAAACAGCAAGACCTGAACAACATTCAGGCTTTGGCTGGTAAGTGGCAAGTAAATTTGTGTCAAATTAATGCCAGGCATTGACCATCTCCAACAAGAGAGAATTTAACTACCTTTCTTTGGTATTCAGCTCATTACCATCACTGGATCCCTTGCTATCAATTTCAAGGGGGTTACCATTAACCAGAAATTGAACTAGACCAGCCATTTAAATACTGCGGCTACACTAGCGGGTCAGAGGCTGGGAATTCTGTTGCGAGTAACGTCACCTCCGGATTCTCTAAAGCCTGTTCACCACCTACAAGGCACACATCTGGAATGTGATGGAATACTCTCCATTTGCCTGGATGACTGCAGCTCCAAAAATGCTTAAGAAGCTTGATACCAGCAGCCCACCTGATCAGTGCCCCATTTGCCACCTTAAAATATCACTGCCTGCAGTGTGTACCATCTACAAGATGCTCTCCAGCAACTTGCCAAGCCTCCTCCAATGGCACCTTCCAAACCTGCAGCATCTACCACCTAGGAGAACGGGGGCAGCAGATGCATAGGAACACCTTTACCTGCCAATTCCCCTCCAAGCTGCACACCATCCTGACTTGGAACTATATCACCATACCTTCACTGGCACTGAGTTGAAATCCTGGAACTCCTTTCCTAACAGCAGTTTGGGTGTGCCTACACCACTTGGACTATAGCGCTTCAAGAAGGTGGTTCACCATCATCTTCTCAGGGGTAATTAGGGATAGGCAATAAACACTGTCTTTGCCAGTGATACTCACACCTTTGAATGAATAAACAAAAGAGCCCATAGATTTGCAAGTAAAAGACAGCCCAAAAAATCTTTTACAGAAAAATAAATGGTAAAAGGAAGGGTAGGACTGAAACAATAACAAAAATTGCTGGAAAAACTCAGTAGGTCTGACAGCATCTGTGGAGAGGAAGACAGAGTTAATGTTTCAAGTCCGTATGACTCTTCATCTGATGTGAAGAGTCATACGGACTTGAAACGTTAACTCTGCCTTCCTCTCCAGAGATGCTGTCAGACCTACTGAGATTTTCCAGCAATTTTTGTTTTTGTTTCAGATTTCCAGCATCCGCAGTATTTTGCTTTTATTTAAGGGTAGGACTGATTTGGGACAGAAAAAGGATCTCCTAATAGAGGCAGATGTTCATCCAGATTCTGATCCAACACCCAGGCCATGGCTGATGTACAAAATGAGTACATCGCACCAGTCTTCACGAGGGAATGCTGCCAAAGTCACAGTGAAGGAAGAGAGAATAGAGAAATTGGATAAGATAAAATTAGGTTTTAAAAAGTTAATTAAAAGGTTGAGAGTACTCAAAGTAGAACAGTCACCCAGTCCAGATCAGATGCATCTTAGGTTGCTGTGGGAAGTAAAGGTGGAGGCTTTGACCACAATCTTCCAGTACTCCTTAGATAGGGAAGTGAAGACAGTGGATAGGAGGATTGCAAATACAATCCCTTTTCAAAAAAGAGGAGGGGGGGATAAGTATGGCAATTCCTAATACTGGTGACTGCAATATTTTGAAACAGTAATCCAGGACAAAATTAATTGGCTTTTGTAAGAGCCCGGGTTAGTAAATGAAATATAGCATGGGGCAGAATTTTTAGATCAACGGGTCCAGGGTCAGCCGGGGACTGTACTGCCGACCGCACTCGACCCCCCAGCCGCGATTTCACGCCAGCTGGCTAATTAACGGTCAGTCAGCATGAAACGCGCACTGAGAAGCTCAGTGCTGCTGGGGTGGGGGCGTGAAGAGAGGGGTGATGACGTCAGCACGGGCAAGGGCTGAATGAAAGCTCCCTGTAGGCAGAGAGCTGCTTCGGGGAGCTGAAGATCTGAAAAACCAGAAATAAGTTTTCAGAAGCTGAAAGAAAGTGTCCATGCATCGTTACAAATCACCTGAAAATTTAGCTGCTGAAAATGCTGTGCACAGAAATTTATTTATATTTTATTTCATCACGGTAACCTCATCCCGCCCGCGGATGAAGTATGAAGAAAAATGCAAAAGCCGCCTGGCCCATTTGCCCGTCCGCCAACTGTGAGGTTGGACGGGCAACGTAAAATTAAAGACAATTGCAACTTTAATTACCTTAATTGGCCTCTTAATTGTCAGGGGGCGTGCTTCCCACTTTTGCGCGTTTCTGCCAACTGAAATACTGTGTGACCGTGGGATGACATCGGGACACTCCCCCAGTGTCATCTCGCACGATTTCATGTCCGATCGTTTCAGGCATGCGCCCGCCCGCCGACATAAAAATTCTGCCCATGGATTTCTTAAAAGCAAATCATATTTCACTAACTTCATTGACTTCTTTGATGAAGTAACAAAGAGGGTGGATGAGGGTACTGTAGTGTGGTTGATGTACATGTGAAATTTCAAAAGACATTTGAAAAAGTCTCACATAATAAACTTGCTAGCAAAACTAAAGCCCATGAGATTAACGGAGCAATGGTTGCAAGTTTACAAAATTGTCTAAGGGACAATAACCAGGGAGCAGTGGTGAACGGCTGTTCTATCAAACTGGAAGGTGGTATACAATGTGTGTTCCCCAAGGGATCTGTTTTGGGAATATCACTCTTTTTGATATTGTATTAATGATCCAGGGCATAATTTCAAATTTGCAGGTGCCACAATGCTCAGAAATATAGTGAGCAGTGACCAGGCTGCTCACAGACTTCAGAAGGTCGTAGACCAGTGAAATGGGCAGGAACATGGCAATAAAATTTAACACAGAGAGGCGTGAAATGATTTATTTTGGAAGAAAAAGCATGAAGAGATAGCATGAGGTAAAATTTAAAGGGGGATGCAGCAGAGCGACCTGGCAATATATGTTCACAAGTTTTGGAAGGTGGAAGGTGGCAGGACAAATTGAGAAGGCTATTAAAAGTGCATAGAGGATCCTTGGCTTTATAAACAGAGCCATAGGGATGAACTTTAACTCCCAAAACAGATGATTTGGAGTCTGGCCAGATATAAAAATTTTGAAAGGCTCAAACCCAACGCCAACCCACTTATTTCCGAGTTCAAGGAAGGTGGGACAAGGCGTGAACAACTAACCTTCTCCCAGAAGGCAGGTTAGTCAGTTAAATAGAATAAGGAGGCTCAGGGCCTCACATTTAACTTCTTTTTCAGGTTTAACCATAGCCGGCCAGGTTTCCAAGGCTGTAAAAACCCTGCAAGTCCCTTTGTACATTGGTATCTGCAGCCACGGTGGCAGCAGTGTAAGCTTCCATTGCAGAACCCAGATACTGATTGGCCTCTGCTTGTACTGCAATGGATGATGGGACATCGTTCATCAGATGCTGCATCATGGTTGGGTCCACAGGTATGCTAATGGAATTGGCCACATGCTGGGGAGGATCGGCTCCAACCTCTTGGCAAAACCGTGTGCCAATTTCATGCCAGACTTCTCCATGCTACTTGACATACATGTAGGTTTTCTGGCAGGTCTGCCAATGCACCAAGTATTTCATTGTGTATGCCTATCAGTGTTCTTCTGCAGCGCGCTCCATCAATGTCCTTATCTGAGTGCTCTGCTGTCGAACTCATGCGCAACCTCACCTTCCAGCAAACTAGCACCTGTGCTACACTTGTCCACTGTCCTGGTTGCAGGCTTCTTGTGCCTGGTGTCACATCATATATGAGAATATGATGGTGTTTCTTCTTCATCAATGCCTCCCTGCTCTTCCACTCTTTCTCTTCCACCACTGCCTGTGTGGTGCATTTCCTAGGTATCTGAAAGGCACAAGGTTAAGGTTATGATGAGGGCAGGTGGGGTTGATAAAATAAGAGGGATCGTTCTTACACCACATGCAGCTTGTAAATCAAAAAGGATTGTGGGATGATGTTGAATAAGATGTGGGAAGGAAGATTAGGTATAAGCATATCATCATCTTCGATGGTTTCAGCCCTGCTACTGGGTTCAGTCATGATTGTTCCATTGAAGGTAAAGACATGTAGCCATGCCTGTCCCCCGCTGGTTAAGTGCTGCTGCCTCTGGTCGTCTGCTACCTGGTCCCATAAGAGGGAGGAAAGTGTGTCTGTGAGGGTGGTGTAATGTGTTTGGGTGATATGCCTGTCGCTATTGAGTTGCTGGCAGCGGGTGCAATCTGTGAGGCGTGGGTGTGAGACTTGCACCTGTGTTAAGTGTGTGAGGATGAAGTGAAGCTGTGAATGTTGGGTATGAATCAAGATTGACAGAGATTGTTGGTAAGTAAGGAATGGGGGCTGTGCTGAATTGAACTGTGCCTAAGGCTAATTGTGCAGTTTGTGGAATATGGCATTTGAAGATACGCATACTGACCTTGGCCACTCATGCGAGGTCATTGAACTTCTTGCGGCACTGCATCCAGGTCTTCAGTTATTGAGGCCTGAACTTGGTAACCATGGCTGGATAGCCTCACTGTCTCATAAAAGTTTGTGTGGAAGGTCTCCAGGTCCCCTGCAGATAGATGGCAATTTTCCTCCTCTTCACTTCTTGCACAACAACCTCCATTGCAGAAAATCTTGGAGCCCACTCTCTGCCATGTTGTACCATTCTCGTGTCTTTTCCAGGTCAGAATCTGTTGTAGAATGAATTCTAGCTACTGCTTCAACCAAAATGCACCACTTTAAATGTGCAAGCTAGCTTTAAAGTAGTGCAGGCTAGCTTAAACTTCTACAAAAACAAAATTTGCTGGAAAAACTCAGCAGGTCTGACAGCATCTGTGGAGAGAAAGACAGAGTTAACGTTTCGAATCTCGAAATGTTAACTCTGTCTTTCTCTCCACAGACGCTGTCAGACCTGCTGAGTTTTCCCAGCAATTTTTGATTTTGTTTCAGATTTCCAGCATCCGCAGTATTTTGCTTTTAGCTTAAACTTATGTTAGCCTGTCACAATTTTGCACCTGCTCAGTCTCCAGTGACTCAGCAGCACATGTCGCACTGACTGCACATTGCAATCATTTGAATTAGCAGGCAACACAAAATTTGCAAGCTGCCTGCATCGGAAACAACAGTTGTGGGTTAATTGCACAACTCGACCCCTGTGCCCATTTTCAGGGGTCATGGCCTATGATTCTAGGACATTTCAGATATGAGGATTTGTTTTACTACACACCCTCCTTGCATACACAGACAGCACAGAAACAGGCCATCCTGCTCAATGCTGATGTTTGTATGCTGAGCCAGCGTCTTCCTGCCCTAATTACCGTTTCACACACTACTCCTGTAACCCGCTGCTTCCTTCTTCCTTGTGTATGCATCAAGCCTCCCTTTAAATGTATCATATTGCTGTTAATTGTGAGTCAGTCTTAGTAGGTGGTGTTAGCAGCACTCAAGGTTTTTAATAACAAAACCAAAAAATACAAAGCATACATAGAGGTGACCTGTGGATTTTACCACAGGAGATGTAACAAAGGCATGTGTGATAGGGCTGGCATCATTCTAGCATGGTGATTTACTCACTATTTCTGATACCTTAATGGAAGAACGGCTGTGGCAGGGAATGGCTGTGCCAGCAAAAGAGGAGCAGAAAATAAAGAAATCAAGCATTGACTTATGCTGTTCTTTTTTATCAGAATCCTCTCAGACTCAACAGTAGGGGTTTTATGGCTCCGGTTCAGATGGCTTTGGAGACGGAGGGTGGCATAAAATCATGTGGGGTGGTGGGGGTGTGGATCTTCAGCGTTATCAGTGGCAGATGGAAAGTCAAGTGAGAATGGTGCACGCTTTTGCAAAACCAGCAATTGAGAGCTCATTAACATTGCTGAAGACCCAATTGAATGGCATTTTATGGGCTCATTCAAATTTTAAGAGGGGTCCATGGGGCATCAGAGCCCAAGCAGGTAGTTAAAGGGAGTGACTAGGCAGCAGCTGAAGTCATTGCTGCACTCGGCAGCCATGGAGTCAGGCTATTCGCTTTCACAGGAAGGCTGATGCAACAAGGCTAGAGCAATTAGAATTGAGGTGGGAGAATTGAGAAGCCAGGGTTCTGGGGTCATGACCCCACAGTGTCATAAAATTCCTGGCACAGGATTCAATTGCGATGGGCCTGGAGGGGGTTGGGCTGGGCAGTGTTGAACAAGCAACTGACAGAGTGGCCCTTCAGACCAGCTGTGCCCAAGTGCCATGTGCATTGTTCATTCAGTAAGGGAGTCATCTTATGAGGAGGAGAACTAGAGAAGGAGAGGGGGAACACAGGCCTGGGCATGTCCATTTACAAGAGTAAACTCGGATTGGGGAGGTGGCAGAAGATCGCAGAGGACACCACAAGCAGTCACTAGCACAGAGATAAAGGTACCTATAGCAAGGGTGTATGGTTAAAGGATGAGCTACCTCCAGATGTTGAAGTCATAGTGTTGCTAAGGACTGTGCTTCTTCCTAGAGGCTGATCGATCTTTATGCCATGCTGTCATGCAAGGTGAGTTCCAATTGCATTGGTGGTCACCCTATGTCAGTTGTGGTGAAGCTCACAGTGGCCCTAAAATTGTATGCATCTGGCTCATTCCAAGGGCACACTGGGAATCTCCTAGTCAGTAGTACATCACTGCATCAAAGTGGTACCTATGCCCCATTCAGGAGGGCCAGACAATACATCCATTATCGCACTGCTCTGGACAATCAGTCTGAGACAGCCAGAGGATTCAGCGCCATTGTTGGATTCCTCGAGGTGCAAGATGTGATAGACTGAATACATATGGTCATCAAGGCTCCCACAGGCCTTGAGCAGCCTTTCATTAACAGGAAGTGATTTTCATTCCCTCAAGTCCAACTGGTCTGTGACCACTGCCAGTGGATCCTGCAGCTGTGTGCACGTTAACCTTGGAGCAGCCATGAATCCTATTTACTCAGGCACTTCCAATGCCACGGCTTTTCATCCACTTGTAGTATAAGGGGTTAATTCTAACTGTGCGATATGCTAATAAGATACTATGTGTATCATCATAGGAAGTGATGCAACATCACATGGTTTATTGTCTTTCTCATGCAGCCTCGGGTAAGATGCAGCCAGCACAGTAAGATGTGTCTCAATGAAGCTTCTGTTTTATAGACCTCTGCAGGCTCAGTAAATATGCTGTATCAGTATAATAATACCAAGAATATTATATGGTGGCAGGGAGTGAAAGAACAGTTACGGAAAAGTCTCTACCTTTACCGGAAGGTTTTGGGAAAGTCACAGGCCCCAGTCAAGCAGAAGCATGGCTGAATTGGTATCAGAGATTTTCTAGATATTGAACTGCATCAGGCCTCACTGTGAAGGCGAGCAGTGAGCAGGTCAGTACATTGTTATATGTGACAGGTGACAGTGCAGATGATATCCTCATCAGGCAGGGTATCAATGAGGAAAAAGCCACATAAAGAAGTAATCAAAGCCCCTGATATATACTTGCTGCAGATACATCTTCTACAGTGCTGGGAGCTGTACTCCTTCAGAGACAGATGGATGGAAAGGCCAGCTTACTATGCACCCTGTCCACTGATGGAAACAGAACAGAAATGTGCAGTGATAGAGAAATTAGCTGTCACATGGGCTTGTAAAAATTTTTCAGATTACATTCTTGGTCTCCATGTCAAGATGGAGGCAAACCACAAACCTTTAGTGACACTCTTAAATTCTAAGGAGTTAGCAAAAGTGCCTCCACGAGTACAACAATTCAGACTGAGGATGTTCGGGTTTGATGCAAAGACAGAGTATGTTCCGGGAAAGCAGCAGAGTACAACAAATGCTTTGTCTTTCATCCAAGCAGCAAGGCCTGAACAAGGTGATGTAGCCCTTGTTGAAGGGGTAGAAATCTTTGCATCGATAACAAACACACCTCTACCAGCAACAACTCAGTGGGAAGAATTTTCCCATTAGCGAGTGGGGGCAGGGCCCGCTCGCCAACGTGTAAAATGATGGGAGATGATGTTGGGCGGAACTCCCGACGTCACCCCGCATCATTTCCATTTCCAGGTCGGTGGGGGCGCAGCCGAGTCAGCTGTGTGCCTGCCGACCTTTCAGCGGCCTATTGAGGCCATTGAGAAACTAATTAAAATCATTAATGAACCTGCCCATCCAGCCTTAAGGTTGGCGGGCAGGCCGGGAGCCCTGGCGGGCTTAAGAAAAAGCATGAAACCTCATCCACGGGCAGGATGAGGTCTCATGAGGGTATTTAAATTTTTAATAAAGGTTTCAAAAAAAGTTATGGACATGTCCCAACTCATGTGACAGGGTCGCATTTGTTGTACTCTGCTGCTTTCCTGGAACACACTCTGTCTTTACATCAAACCTCAACATCCTCAGTCTGAATTGTTATACTCGTGGAGGCACTTTTGCTAACTCCTTAGAATTTAAGAGTGTCACTAAAGGTTTGTGGTTTGCCTCCATTTCGACACGGAGACCAAGAACGTAATCTGAAAAATTTTCACAAGCCCATGTGACAGCTAATTTCTCTATCACTGCACATGTGACAGTGTCACATGAGGGGACATGTCAGGGAAATTTTTCTATCATTCGTATTACAATTTTTAATTTGGAGCCGATCTCCTTGAGACAGCACTTAGCCTCAGGGAGATCAGTGCACTCTTTTGCGCCCACAATTGGAGGTGCCAATGGGAGGCGCACTTGCGCCCGCTTCTGCATTCCCCCCCAACGGTGGGGGGGCCGGGGGCGGGGGGGTGGTGGTGGAATTTTCCCAGTGACTAAATTAAACCAGAGATGCACAGAAATCTATTGAAGAATGTACTCAGGTCAGAGAGAACTGTGTCAAAGGATAGCCAGCATGCATGCTACCCCGTACAATCCCAATCTCAGTACTATGTACAGAGAGGACACCTCAGTGTAGTTGATGATTTACTCATCTATGATGAGAAAATGGGCATTCTGAGGGATCTGAGACTCGACACACTGCAACAATTGCACCAAGGACGTTTGGGCATCACAAAATGTTGAGCCAGTGCAAGATATTCTGCTTGGTGGCCAGGAAATTCAAAATCATTGCAAGAGATGATACCAAACTATATTATGGGTTATATTCATTGTAATAGAGAACCATTGATGCCATCTTCCCTTCCATTATGACCATGGGAATGTCTTGAGATTGACCTTTTTGAACACAGGTAAGGCGTTCTTGATTGTAGTAGATTACTATTCAAGATGGATAGAAGTCAAGCAACTACAAGGTCACACTTCTGAAGCAGCGATTATATCACTGAAGCAATTTTTTGCAATATATGGAATCCCAGATCTTGCAATCTCAGACAATGGACCATAGTTTGCCAATTTTTACTTTAAAGACATCACTACGTCGTATAGATTTGTCCATAGCACCAGCTCACCAAGCCTCAATATCCTCAAGCCTACAGTAAAGCTGAAAGAGGGGTGCATACAGTGAAAGCATTGCTGAAGATGAACAATGACATCCAACTTGCACTTCTAAGCTATTGTTCAGCTGCACTCCAAAATGGGTTAACACCATGTGAACTCCTCATGGGAAGAAGACTGAGAACTCACCTACTCACACACAATCACGCTACAAGTACAAGCTGATGACATGGACAAAGTGAGAGAGAAAGAGGACAAGTATCATTCCAGACAGATGTGGAACTATGACAAATGTAACAAGGCACACACACCCTACCTGATCACCAACCAGAAGAGCATAATTGGATCCGAGACCAAGCTCACTGTCAACAAGTGGTTGAACAGACACCATACACATCGTTTAACCTCATCCATACTGGACAGGTATGTTGAGACAGAACAGATGCGCACTGATTGCTATTCCGAAGTAACCTCCTATCCTGTGGAAGAAATCATCTACCCAATCTTATTGGCCAGAGATGCTGCATTCATCCATCAACCCAGATAACAACCTGACTGGTGAACCTGAGCCATTTACAAATTGCCCTCCTGCTAGGAGAGTCTGAGAGACCGCCCACAGGATTCAAACCCCCAATCCCCTCACAAAGAGAAGAGGAATCATTCTGGTTGACTCATGAAACCACCAGAGCAGTTTCCTTATAGAAAAGGAATGGAGGAAACAAAACAACCTAACATAAGGAAGCAAGATGCAAGAAGCAGGAACTGCAACACACCAAAGGTAAAGTTGTGAATTGTTTGATCTCTACAATTAACGATAGTCAGACTTTTTTTTTGTTCATTCACGGGATGTGGGCTTCGCTGGCTAGGCCAGCATTTATTGCCCATCCCTAGTTGCCCTTGAGAAGGTGGTGGTGAGCTGTCTTCTTGAACCACTGCAGTCCATGTGGTGTAGGTACGCCCACAGTGCTATTAGGAAGAGAGTTCCAGGATTTTGACCCAGTAACAGTGAAGGAACAGCAATATACTTCCAAGTCAGGATGGTGAGTGACTTGGAGGGGAACTTCAGGTAGTAGTCTAAACCCAACTATCTACTGCCCTTGTCCCTCTAGATGGTAGTGGTTGTGGGCTTGGAAGGTGCTGTCTATGGAGCCTTGGTGAATTCCTGCAGTGCATCTTGTAGATGGTACACACTGCAGCTACTGTGTGTCGGTGGTGGAAGAAATGAATGTTTGTGGATTTGGTGTCAATCAAGCAGGCTGCTTTGTACTGGATGGTGTCAAGCTTCTTGAGTGTTGTGGGAGCTGCACTCATCCAGGCAAGTGGGGAGTATTCCATCACACCCCTGAATTGTGCCTCGTAGATGGTGAACAGGCTTTGGGGAGTCAGGAGCTGAGTTACTTGTCGCAGGATTCCTAGCCTCTGGCCTGCTCTTGTAGTCACAGTATTTATATGGCTAGTTCAGTTCAGTTTCTCGTCAATGGTAACCCCCAGGATGTTGATAGTGGGGTATTCAGTGATGGCAATGCCATTGAATGTCAAGGGGCGATGGTTAGATTCTCTCCTGTTGGAGATGATCATTTCCTGGCACTTGTGTGGTGCGAATGTTACTTGCAATTTGACAGCCTCAGCCTGAATATTGTCCAGGTCTTACTGCTTTTGGATATGGACTGATTCAGTGTCTGAGGAGTCGCGAATGGTGCTGAACATTGTGCAATCATCAGTGAACATCCCCACTTCTGACCTTATGATGGAATATGGTCATTGATGAAGCAGCTGAAGATGGTTGGGCCTAGGACACTACCCTGAGGAACTTCTGTCGTGATGTCCTGGAGCTGGGATGACTGACCTCCAACAATCACAACCATCTTCCTTTGTGCTAGGTATGGCTGCAACCAGTGGAGAGCTTCCCCCCGATTCCCATTGACTCCAGTTTTGCTCAGGCTCCTTGATGCCACACTCGGTCAAATGGGGGCGGTAATTGGCCAGGTTGAATTTGACCTGTTCTTTGTGTACAGGACATACCTGGGTAATTTCCCATATAGCCGGGTAGATCCCAGGGTTGTAGCTGTACTGGAACAGCTTGGCTAGGGGCGTGGCAAGTTCTGGAGCACAAGTCTTCAGTACTATTGCTGGAATATTGTCAGGGCCCATAGCCTTTGCAGTATCCAGTGCCTTCATTTGTTTCTTGATATCACATGGAGCGAATCGAATTGACTGGAGATTGGTATCTTTGATATTGGGGACCTCCGTGGGAGGCCAAGATGGACCATCCACTTGGCACATCTGGCTGAAGATCATAGCAAATGCCTTATTGTTTGCACTGATGTGCTGGGCTCCCCCATCATTGAGGATGGGGATATTTGTGGAGCCTCCTCCTCCAGTGAGCTGTTTAATTGTCCTCCACTATTCGCGACCGGATGTGGCAGGACTTAATCTGATCCATTGGTTGTGGGATCGCTTAGCTCTGTCTATCACTTGCTGTGTATGTTGTTTGGCATGCAAGTAATCCTGTTTTATAGCTTCACCAGGTTGACACTTTATTTTTAGATGTGCCTGGTGCTGCTCCTGGCATGCCCTCCTGCACTCTTCATTGCACCAGGGTTGATCCTCTGGCTTGATGGTAATGGTAGAGTGGGGAATATGCCGGGCCATGAGGTTACAGATTGTGTTTGAGTACAATTCTGCTGCTGCTGATGGCCCACAGCGCCACATGGATGTCCAGTCTTGAGTTGCTAGATCTGTTTGAAATCTATCCCATTTAGCAGGGTGGTAGTGCCACACAACACAATGGAGGGTATCCTCAATGTGAAGGTGGGACTTTGTCTCCGGAATGACTGTGCAATGGTCACCCCTATTGATGCTGTCATGTATCTGCGGCAGGCAAGTTGGTGAGAATGAGGTCAAGTATGTTTTTCTCTCATCACCTGCCGCAGACCCAGTTTAGCAGCTATGTCAGCTCAGTCATTAGCAGTGCTACCGAGCCACTCTTGGTGATGGACATTGAAGCCCCCCAGCTACCCAGAGTACATTCCAGACCCTTGCCACCCTGTGCTTCCTCTGTAGGATGATTATGTCAGATTTGTCTGTGAGACAGCTCTTCCAATTTTGGCACAAGATGTTAGTAAGGAGGATTTTGCAGGGTCAACAGGGCTGAGTTTGCCGTTGTCATTTCCATTGCCAAGTCAATCCTTTCAGGAGTCACATGTAGGCCAGACCAGATAAGGATGGCAGATTTCCTACCCTAAAGGGGCATGAGTGAACCAGATGGGTTTTTATGACAACTGACAATGGTCACCTTTAGACTTTAATTCCATAGTTTTATTGGATTCAAGTTCCACCATCTGCTGTGGCAGGATTTGAACTGGGTCCCCCCCAGAGCAGCACCCTGGGTCTCTGGATTACTAGTCCAGTGCCATTGCCTGCCCCCCACCCCCCCACCCCGCCAGGGATGTGTATTATAAGGGGTTAATTCTAACTGTGCAATTTGCTAATCAGATACTGAGTACATCATCACAGGAAGCGAAGCAACACCACATGGTTTACTCTTTGTCTTTGCCTTGGGTAAGATGTAGCCAGCCCAATAAGATGTGTCTCAGTAAAGCTCCTGTTTTATAGGCCTCTGCAGGCTCAGTATATATTCTGTATTAGTCAAACAATACCAAGAACATTATACCGCCCCACACGCCTTCAAGGATGGTTTCTTGCCAACAAGGGATGGCAACTGAAGAGATGACTGCTGAAACCAATGAGGAACCCTAGGAGGGAGGTAGAGGAACACTACAACATGAGCCATGCTGCAACCCGAGCTACTATCAAGCCAGCCATTGGTCTCCTAAAGTTGAGATTCAGGTACCTGGGTCATTCAGTGGGACACTTCAATATGCCCTAGCCTGGGTCTCCCAGATCATGGTGGTCTGTTGTGCTCTGCATCAACTGGCAATGTAGAGGGGGCAGGCCCTGGTCAATGAGGATTTAGTGGAGCATAAGACATCCTCAAATGAGGATGAAGACAAGGAAGCTGATGACCAACTGTGTCACCCTGATCCACATGAGGGGCCGCATGGAGAGCATAATGAAATATGCGTGATGAAGGCACAGGAGGCGCTCATACACACTTGATTCAGATGATCCTTGCTACTACAGCCATTCAGCCAAATAAAAGTCTATGTTGCACCTACACTATTATCATTCACCTCAAAGCATAGGTCCCCTTGCCCACTTGGTGCCTCTGGGCTGCCAAAAGGCAACTTCACTGGCCATGGTCCCTCCTAAACAGACCTTGTGGTGAGCCATGGTACTCCTGCACTTCCAGAGGGCCTCCAACTATAGATAGAAATTTGCAGAAAATATTCCAACAAATTTATTCCAAACAAATCAGACCACACAGACCACACCTTCACCCCCTATTCACCATGACACCAACATGCATTTAATCTGTTTTCTTAATTCTTTTACGTGTGCCCCTATATGGTGTTGCCCCTTCACTACTGGTTCAGTTGAGGCAGGCTGTTGGCCTTGCTGCCCTGTGGCCTGGGATGATCTTGGCGGATGTCCTTGGGCTGCCTGAGCGCTGGAAGGATCCCAGCATGCAGAGGGGTTTGCTGTACAGGCGCAGGAGCCTCCTCAGTTGTTGTGGCAATTTGAGGTGCTGGTGTCACGGGCAGAAGGGGGGAGCCACTGTCCACATAGGACCACACTGTGAGGAGCCCCAAAAAGCAGAAGACAGCACTCCTTCTCCCTCACAAGACACAATTGTACCTCCCTGCTGACATGAGAAGGTTGAGGACCTGGTAGAGACTCCCAGCACCTGATCCCCCTCTCGTCTTTTCACTGCTACATAGAGCTCAGGTACAAGGTGATGGTATGCAGGTCTGCGCGCATTTCCAGCATCCACAAACTGATCTGCTGGATCTGGTTCTCTATGAGATTTGCCAGCCTCTCAATGGAGCAGGCCACATGAGCAGGTGAGAAAGAAATGGCAGCATTCATGGCCTGGATGGGCTCCTCCAGTGTCTGAGCCAGGGTGTACATAATCTCTAGAATCTCCACCAGATCTTCATGCACTTCATGCTGAACTTTCAGCATCTGCTGCCTTATGAACCACTCCTGAGGCTCATCATCAGCCTGGGGCTCAGCATAGGCCCGGTTTCCCACAGTCCTCCAACTGTCAGTGGCCTTGGCTGCCACAGCCTCCAACAGCTGGTCCAGCATGTGTGCAGTGCTCTTACCAGGCTGTGAGTCTGAATCTAAGCATAAACACATGCTCAGCAATGTACAAGTATCTGAGGTGGAGTGTGCAGGGGAATGATGTGATGCTGGACCCTCTGAGGTTCCCTCCTACTCTTCAAAAGGGGATGAGCGTCCCATGGAGTTGGCAGCTCTCTGTTCGTGTGGCTGACCTGAGAGAGGGAACACAAAGATCAATGGATTTTGCTCTGGTCCCAACATGAGCCTTCAGGATGGACTGTTATTCAGAATGATGTATTCACAGTGGAGGACTCAAGAACACCATGCCTTGTGCTCCCTCATGAGTCTTTCTTGTGCCCTCTCATGAGGCTTCTCACCCTCTAGTGATTGCACTCCAGCCTTATTGTTCATGATGGGGAGGCGGCGTCGTGGTGGGATTATTACTCCAGATATCCAGGTTAATGCTCTGGGAGCCTGGGTTTGAATCCCACCATGGCAGATGGTGAATTTGAATTCAATTAAAATCTGGAATTAAAAGTCTGAGATGACCAGGAAACCGCTGTCGATTGTCATAAAATCCATCTGGTTCACTAATGTCCTTTAGGGAAGGAAATCTGCTGTCCTTACCTGGTCTGGCCTACATGTGACTCCAGACCCATAGCAATGTGGTCAAGTCTTTAAAAAAAATGCGCCTTTGAAAATGGCCTAGCAAGCCACTCTGCTCTCAAGGGCAATTAGGGGTGGGCAATAAATGCTGGCCAGCCAGCAATGCCCAGATACCATGAACAAATAATTTTTTAAAAATCAAAGAAACTCTCTTATCACTGTGCATATGGAGCAAACTTAGAAACCAACATTGGAGATACATTCGTAGGAGGCCTAAAGAACAATAAAATCCAGACCAAGCCTTTGAGCAAGGCAATAAGCTGAGGCCTGCACCTGCGATTAGGCCACAGCCATGAGGGCTGAAAATGGCAGAGATAGTTGCAGATTGCAAGGGAGCTCTTTTCCTGAACTGGCAGAAGTCCACTGGATTTCAGTAATATCCAGGCCACGACAGTCAGGTTCACAGTCTTGGAGTCAGAAATGTACATGTTACTGTTGCCATGGTAGCCACCAACTATTTAAATACCCCCATTTCTAGTCAAAGTGCTATGCCTGTGGGAAAGGCAGTCACATGCAGACAGCATGCAGGAGTAGAAAAAACAGTAACGATCCAGGTTGTGGTAAAGCTCCAAGTTGCACCCATGTACCAAATCGAGGTTGAGGTTGATATAAAGCCAGTTCAGGAGTCTGGAAATCCTTGAATGTGCATATGATAGTTATGGAAACAGAAGCTGATGTTATCAAGCAGGGTGATCAAGCGTTGTACAGAGTAAGAAAAGCAGCACATAGAAGGTGAGAGTAAACGGGTGAAGATATAATTCCAGCACCTACAGTAAAAATTTAGGTCAGAGATTCGCAGCTTAGTTTCATTATTTGCACAGCTGCAGCAATCCCTGTTATCTTGGAAGGAGGGTGCAAGATGTTCTATTTCACATTCCCTTACATAAAACTGGTGTGAAACTGCCTAGTTATTTCAATAACTGTATTCCAGTGTTAGGTGAAGTTAGAGTGAAATATGATGATGCATCCTATTATTTACCATTGGTAATAGGAGGGAGAAAAGTCTCCCTGATAGGAAGGAATTGTCTCAAGAAGGGTTAAGTATTTTTATATTCTTTCACAGGATGTGAGTGTCACTCACTTAGGCCAGCATTTGTTACCCATCCCCAATTGCCCTTGAGGAGCTGTTGGTGAGCCATCTTCTTGAACCGCTGCAGTCCATGTGGCATAAGTTGGGCTGAGGGATCAGTAAGAGTACATCTGTCACTGAGGAAATGCTAAGAGAGCACAAAGTGGTCTTTGTGCAAGGAGGACCAAATGATAAGAGCATCACAATGCTGGAGTCAAGATTTATCCATTAGGAGAATGCACAGCCAGCACTTTGCAAGGCTAGGTCAGTGCCTTATGCAGTTAGAAACATTAAGTAAAGAGCTGAATAGATTAGGAAGAACAGGAGCAATTAAAAAGGTGAAGAGCAATGAATGAGCTGTACCAATTGTGGTAGTTCAAAAAGCAGATGTTCTGTTCAGATCTGTGGAGGTTATAAACAAACGGTAAATAAAGTCCTGTTCTGTTGAAGGGTCATGTGGACTCGAAACGTCAACTCTTTTCTTCTCCACCGATGCTGCCAGACCTGCTGAGTTTTTCCAGGTAATTCTGTTTTTGTGTGTGGTAAATAAAGTTATTGAAAATGATACCTACCCACTGCCGACCAGTGAAGATTTGTTTTCTACTTTAACAAACGGAAAGGTGTTCAGTAAGATAGGTCTGTCAAATACATGTTTGCAATTAGAATTAATTAACGAGAGCAAGGAACCGCTTATCATTCATACAACACAAGGGTTGTACCAGTACCAAAGGTTACCATGTGGGGTATCTCCTGCCCCCGCAGTGTTCCAGAGTGTCATGGATCAGGTATTAAGTGGGATGAAGTCAGTGTGCTGCTTCTTAGGTGACATCCTAATTAGCTGAAAGACAGAGAAAGAGCACATTGAAAGGTTGAACAAAGTCCTAGATCAACTTCAGGAGTAAAAGCCGCATTGTGTCAAATGTAAGATACCTGGGTCACCAAATAGATGGTGAAGGTACCCACACAACACAGGAGATGGTTGAGGGGATTTTGAAAGCAAAGAGACCAGAGACCAAACAAGAACTTAGAACATTCATTGGGATTATTGTGCATTTTTCTAAATTTATCCCCGGGTTAGTAATACATTTGGTCCACTGTATCAATGTTCAAAGATAGAATTGATTGGGAGTGGTGTGTGGAATGTGAGGAAGCATTTGAAGAAGTTAAGAAATTACTGACTAGTAATGCTGTTTTGACCCACTATGATCCCAAGAAATAATTGGTTTTATTGTGCGATGCCTCAGCATGAGGATTAGGTGTGGTGTTATCTCACATAATGGAAGATGGTGTAGAGAAACCTGTAGCATATGCTTCATGTACTTTAACAAAATCAGAGCAAAACAAGTTGATAACAAGGCATTAGCAATCGTATATGGTGTTACTAATTTCCGCAAATACTTATACCGTGGGAAGTTCACTTTGTTAACTGACCACCAAGCCCTTATGATCATATTTGGTTCAAAAAAAAGGTGTACCATCCCTAGCGGCAGCATGGCTTCAGAGGCAGGCATTGATTTTGATGACCCATCAGTATGACATTAAATATCTTAAATCAGCAGATCATGCAAATGACCTTTTGAGATTTCCCGTGAATGCTGATTCATTTCTAGTCACTGAGTTACTTTTGAATTACTTTACGTACGCAAATGACATGCCAGTGTCTGCCAAAGAAATTACTGAAGAAACTCACAAGGATGTGGTGCTCAATAAAGTGCTCAATAGTGTCATGAAGGGCTGGCCTAAAGAGTGTGTTGATGAGAAATTGCAGGAGTATTTCATACGTAGAAATGAACTGAGTGTAGATTAAGGCTGTCTCCTAGGGATTTAAAAGTTATTATTCCGCCAAGGTCTAGAGAGAGATTGTTACAGGAACTTCATCAGGAGCACACAGGGATAATTGTTATGAAAGCAGTAGCTGGAAGCTGTTTTTGGTATCCAAAAGTAGATAAAGATATTGAAGAGTTGGTGAAAAGCTGTGAAGTGCATCTCAGAATGAGAAATAATCCAACCAAGGTTCCTTTCAATCGTGGTCAAAGAAAACCATGGGAACTAGTGCATGTTGATTCCATTTAAGTGGAAGGGTGAGAGTACCTTGTTTTAGTCGATAGTTATGGCAAGTGGATAACTGTTGAGTCAATCCCAATACAACAAGTGCCAAAACTATTGAAGTTCTGTTGAAGGGTCATGAGGACTTGAAACGTCAACTTTGTTCTTCTCCACCGATGCTGCCAGACCTGCTGAGTTTTTCCAGGTAATTCTGTTTTTGTTTTGAAGTTTTGGGAAGTTGGTTTGCAATTTATGGGTTGCCAGAGGTGTTGGTATCAGTTAGTGGTCCACAGTTTACATCAGAAGAGTTTGAAATATTTCTGAGTAAAGTGAGAACAGAGTCAAACACACTCTAATACCATCATACCATCCAGCATCAAATGGTACTGCAGAAAGAAGTGTACAGATTGTGAAGAGGTCTTTGCAGAAATATTTGCTAGGTGACAAGCTAGCCAGGAATTTCTATGTTTTTCTTCGGCACAGTTTGATGGTTTCAAAGCTTGTATTTTTTGAGACAGGCACTTGCCCTTACTTTCCACTCCACCAGCCTCTGTATTTAACAAATCATCCTTCACCATTTCTGCCACCTCCAGCGCGATACCACCTCCAGCGTGATACCCACTTCCAGCATGTTACCACCTCCAGCGTGATAGCACCTCCAGCATGATACCACCTCCAGCATGATACCACCTCCAGCATGATACCACCTCCAGCATGATACCACCTCCAGCACGATACCACCTCCAGCGTGATACCCACTTCCAGCATGTTACCACCTCCAGCGTGATACCACCTCCAACGTGATACCACCTTCAGCGTGATACCCACTTCCAGCGTGATACCACCTCCAGCATGATACCACCTCCAGCGTGATACCCACTTCCAGCATGTTACCACCTCCAGCGTGATACCACCTCCAGCGTGATACCACCTTCAGCGTGATACCCACTTCCAGCATGTTACCACCTCCAGCGTGATACCACCTCCAGTATGATACCACCTCCAGCGTGATACCGCCTCTAGCATGATACCACCTCCAGCGTGATACCACCTCCAGCATGTTACCACCTCCAGCGTGATACCGCCTCCAGCATGATACCACCTCCAGCGTGATACCCACTTCCAGCATGTTACCACCTCCAGCGTGATACCACCTCCAGCGTGATACCGCCTCCAGCATGATACCACCTCCAGCATGATACCACCTCCAGCGTGATACCCACCTCCAGCGCGATACCGCCTCCAGCATGATACCGCCTCCAGCATGTTACCACCTCCAGCGCGATACCGCCTCCAGCGCGATACCACCTCCAGTGAGATACCACCTCCAGCGCGATACCGCCTCCAGCGCGATACCACCTCCAGCGTGATACCACCTCCAGCGCGATACCGCCTCCAGCGTGATACCACCTCCAGCATGATACCACCTCCAGCGCGATACCACCTCCAGCGCGATACCACCTCCAGCGTGATACCACCTCCAGCGTGATACCGCCTCCAGCATGATACCGCCTCCAGCGTGATACCCGTCTCCAGCATGATACCACCTCCAGCATGATACCACCTCCAGCGTGATACCGCCTCCAGCGTGATACCGCCTCCAGCATGATACCGTCTCCAGCGTGATACCACTTCCCGCATGAGACCACCACAAAACAGATTTTCCTCTCCCCTCCCTTTCAGCATCCTGAAGTGACTGTGCCCTCTGAAACATGTTGATCCACTCCTCAATCACACCAACACATCCTCTCCTTCTCATGACACCTTTCCATGCAAGTGCAGGAGATGCAACACTTACCCTTTTACTTCTTCCTTTCTCACCATCCAAGGCCCCAAACACTCCTCCCAGGTGAAACAATGATTTACTTGTACTTCTTTCAATTTAATATATTGTATTCGCTGCTCACTATGTGGTCACCTTCTACAGTAGGTAGACCAACACTCACTAGTGGACCGCTTTGCAGAATACCTCTTTTCAGCCCGCAAGCATGACCCTGAGCTTCCAAACGTCTGTCATTTTAATTCTCCATATTGTATCCGCTCTGACCTTTGTCCTTGGCATCCTGCAGTGTTCCAATGAAACTCAACGTGCTTGAGGAGCAGCATCTCATCTTTAGACTGGGCACTTTACAGCCATCTGGGCTCAACATTGAGTTCAACAAATTTAGATATAGCCTCTGCCGCTATTTTATAACGTTTTTCTTCGCTGGTTTGACTTTATTCTCTTTTGTTTCCCTCTTATTTCCTTTCCTCTGTTTTTGGACGGCAGCTGTTCATCGTTCTGCCATTCACACCTCTTCTAGACACATCATTTGGTTCATTTACTTGTCCCATTGCAACTCCCTTCAGCCTTGCACCATGAAACCTTTTACCATTTAATTGTTCCTGACCTCCTCCTATCTCAAACCTCCCTCTTGCTCTATTTCCCACTCTTGCCTCCTCACCCCCACTTTTACTTGCTTAAAAACGATTACAATTCTAACTTTTCCCAGTCCTGATGAAAGGTCACAGGCCTGAAATGCTGTTGGCTTCTCCACAAAAGCTGCCTGACCTGCTGGGTATTTCCAGCAGTTTCTGGTTTTTATTTCAGCTTTCCAGCATCCGCAGTATTTTACGTTTATCGCATTACTGCTATGCTGCCTTTCCTATCTGTTAGCTTAGGCTGGCACGTAACCCTAAATGAGGCAAGTGTGCTCTCCTCAGGACTGTGCCTATGGCTGCCAACCCATAATTCATACAAGCACATGAAATTGGCAAGCAGGAAAAATGCAGCTGGTCCATCACATCATCATAGAGCTGGAGAATTGTGGTTAAATATCTCCTTCCCGCCACTCCCCATTGTAGCCATATAATCTGCTGTAAAATCCAGCAAAGGATTTTTGCAGAATTTACAAGACATCTGCTGTACATATTTGAAAAGAAACAAACCGCAGAAGATTAGAAGTTATAATTAGGCTTATAATGACGAGAATGTTTGCTCTATCATTTTTTTTATTCTGTGAAAGTACTCGATATTGGGCAATCTGTAGGGGCATGAAGCAGATAGCTAGAAATCTGCACTAAGGTCACAAAGAAAATATTAAAGAGGATGTTGTGTTGATGCAATGGCTGAGGGATTAAAAATGTTGAAGTAAATATAGGACAACGAACCACATGGATGTCTTCAAGTGTCACTGTTATCAGTGGTCCACAACCTGAAGGCCTGGTAAGGCTTTGATATATATATATATACAGAAACCAAACAAACATTAATTCTTTCATGATCATAGAACTTTCATCAGCAATAAAGAAAAGATAGTATTGAGGCCCAAAACTGTGGGAAGGAAAGTATAATATATTGAACATTGTCCAGCTTTCCTGCTTTATGTGGGAACAGGTGTCTGGGAAAATGGAGTATACAACTGTATAGGTACATCCATCAATTATTGACTATAACTTGCAGGGCAGTTTAAGGTGGGATTTAATACATAGGATTATTTAGGATAAAAGATGCAGAAACAGGCTATTCAGCCCAACAAGCCCATGCCCATGTTTATGCTCCACTTGAGTCTGCTCACACCTTTTCTGATCTAAATCTACAATCATAACCATCTATTTATTCCCTCTCTCCAAATGCTTGTCAAGTTTCCTCTTATACAAATGATGAGGGGTTTTGATAGAATATAAATGGAGAAACTGTTCACAATGGCAGGAGGATCAGTAGCAAGAGGATTCAGATGTATCCTCACCACCTGCCACTCAACCAGTCATGTCCTTTTGGGCTCAACCAGCCCAGTCAGTAGTGGTGCTACCGAGCCACTCTTGGTGATGGACATTGAAAGTCCCCCACCCAGCGTACATTCTGTGCCCTTGCCACCCTCAGTTCTTCTTCCAAGTGGTGTTCAACATGGAGGAGGAGCACTGATTCATCAGCTGAGGGAGGGTGGTAGATGGTAATCAGCAGGTGGTTTCCTTGTCCATGTTTGACCTGATGCCATGAGACTTCATGGGGTCCGAAGTCGATGTCGAGGACTCCCAGGGCAACTCACTCCCGGCTGTATACCACTGTGCTGCCACCTCTGCTGGGTCAGTCCTACTGGTGGGACAGGAGATACCCAGGGATGGTGATGTCTGGGATATTATCTGTAAGGCATGATTCCATGAATATGCCTATGTCAGGCTGTTGCTTGACTAGTCTGTGAGACATCTCTCCCAATTTTTGCACTAGCCCCTAGATGTTAGTAAGGATGACTTTGCAGAGTCAACAGGACTGAGTTTGCTGTTGCTGTTTCCAGTGCCTAAGTCGATGCTGAGTGGTCCATCCAGTTCCATTCCTTTTAGACTTCATAGTGGTTTGATACAACTGAGTGGCTTTCTAGGCCATTTCAGAGGGCATTTAAGAGTCAACCACATTGCTGTGGATCTGGAGTCACATGTAAGCCAGACCAGGTAAGGACAGCAGATTTCCTTCCCTAAAGGGCATTAGTGAACCGGATGTGTTTTTCATGGTCATCATTAGATTTTTAATTCCAGGTTTTTATTGAATTCAAACTCCACCATCTGCTGTGGGCCCTCTGGATTACTAGTCCAATGACAATACCACTACGCTACTATCTCCCCATATCCAAGGTCACCGGCCAAGATGACAAAGGAATGGATAACACAAATTTGGCTTTGGGAGGCCTGTGCAGATCAGACACATTTCATTTCTAAACTGATATGTTTTGTGCTTCTTTTATGGCCAAAAAATACAAATTTCTACCCCAGTGACTGTTTGCAGGCTGCCTAACCTTGAATGTGAAAGGGGCTGTTTTAAAACTCACCTCCAATCCTCACCTGGAGTAGAAAATGTCATCTGTGAAAATGTTGTAAATGGAATTCAATCAGCCCATTTAATGCAACCTTCCATCATGCATGTCATCTTTGACCTTTAGCATAGATAGTCAGTGTTCCTGAGACAGATTGGTCACTTCCCCAAGCCCTGTTCCTAATCCCTTACATTCTGGTTTTCCTACTTCAATTCTGGAGGTGTGAGCAGGAATTCTCATTAGAATGGAAATTCTGGTCCCCGGACACAACAGGATAGAAGCAAGTGAATTGGAGGAAGAAAAACACAGTGGTTCTTAAAGTCATAGAGAGGGGCACAGGTGAGATATTTCGTAAAGAGGAGAGGGAATACCAGGGCCAGTTATACAGGGGGGGGGCAGAGAAGGAATGACCCAAGAAGGACAATTTGGAGAGGGATAGAGTGAGAGAAGTATGCCAGAGCAGCAGTTTGAGAAGGGATAAGAATGAGAAAAGCAAACAACAGCAACTTGTGGGGAGGAGCAGATAGAAAGGTAAAGCCAAAAGGAGCACTCTGACATATATATATTGGAATATTACCAGAAGGATGCAAGGAGAGCTGGCAGCAATGTTGTGGAGAGGGGAAGGTGCAGGAGTGGTGTTTTGAGGGGTGAAGAAACCTACCCAAAATATAGGGACAGAGGGGAGCAATATTTAGAGTGAATGGAAACTGGAGCATAGGAATATAGGAGGATAGGAGCAGGAGTAAACCATTCAAACCCTGAAGGCCTATTCCTCATTTTAATCATGGGTGATCTTATCTCCATTTGCCCACCTTGATTTTTTATGCCTCAATCGCCTGACCTAACAACAACCTCTCAATCTCAGCTATGAAATTTCCAATTCACCTAACCTCAATAGCTTTTCAGGGGGCAAGAGTTCCAGGTTTCCACTATTCTTTGTGTGAAGAAGTGCTTCCTGTGTTCAGCCCTCAACAACGACCTATCATTTTAATGTTATTTCCCATTGTTTTAAGGAAGTCTTGTGGTGCAGTGGTTAGCTTCTCTGCCTCTGAGCCACTGGCTCTGGGTTCAAGTCCCACTCTAAAACTTGATGACCAAGGAAGTTGCATTCATAACACGGCCAAACAGGTATCAACTTGTAAATCCTTCCAAAATACACCAATGACAGGTGATGAGAGTGGGAGAGACTCCTAGTCAGCCATGTGATGGAAATAAATTGGAGCCTCTACCATCACTATCCATAGCTCCAGGCTACAATATGCATGTAAAAGTGTATGTTGCCATAGCAACTCAGATTCCCATTGAGGGGCTGAATGGCTGGCATGGATCAGATTGGTTCCAACAACACGAGGTTCGATCCCTGTTTCAACTGGGGTGGATTTTGAACCTGTCTTACCTGTAACAGAGGACATGGCACTATGGGTCAGACGTGCCTTCAAGCAGAGAACTCAAGAAGAAGAAGCCCTGGTATCATTCTGATAAGCCTGCATTGCACCCCCTCTAAAGCCAATATATCCTTTCTGAAATGCGATGCCCAGAGCTAATGCAATTCAGATGGGGTCCACCCAGAGTTCTGTATGTCTGTAGCATGATTCCATGCCACTGTATTCCAGTCCTATTGAGATAAACATCAACATTCCATTACCCTTTTTAAATAATGTTAATGTTTTGTCCCTGTCCATAAGCTATTTCTGTACTTGGACTCCTAAATCTCTCTGTTTATCCACTGTTCCTAGCTTCTTACCATTTAGAAAACCCTCTCTTGATTTTCCCTTCCATTAACTTAGATGGAAAAGAAAATTAGGGATGGGTGTTTAACAGGCGGTGGAACCAAAATTGCACATTTACACAGTCACTGAAAGTCAAAATGACCCCCATCAGGAGTTCCTTTCCTCAGGAGCAAAAATGCACTTACATCGTTTTTAAAATCTTATGCCACCGCACAAGCTGTAGCAAATAGAGAAAGAAGCTATAGGGGAAAAGGAGAGGAAAATATGGAAGGAGAAAAATCAAGGAAAGAAAAAGAGCCTGATAAAATAGAATAGGTATAAACTTCAGACATTTCCACGCAGCACAAAGGAGGCACTGCATTGTCACAGATGCTGTCTTTCAGAAGAGACAATGAACCATGGCTCTATCTGTTTTCTGAGATGGATGTAAAAGATCCCATTACACTATTCAAGCAAAAGCCAAGGAGTTATCCCTGGTGCCCTGGCCAATATTTATCCCTCAACCACCATCACTGAAACCAATTTTCTCTCAGTTTTGTTTGTGGGACCTTGCCATACACAAATTGGAGGCTACATGTCCTACATTTCAGCACTGATTACACTTCTAAAAGTACTTCATTGGCTTGAAAGCATTTTGGGGCATCCTGAGGTCATGTAAGGCTCTATATAAATGCAAGTTCTCTCAAGTTCTTTCTTAGAAGCTATTAACAAGCAGATGACTACAGTTTTTCCCTCATACACATCAGCGATCATCTTGTCAGAAAAATGTTGTATCCAGGTAATTGCTGATGTAGCTTGGGCATTATTGATTAAAGCAATGGTATGGAACACTAGCAAGATATGACAGTCTTTATTGCTTTAATCATAGGACCATATTGGTAGTCATTTGTAGGTTATTGAATGTGTCACAATTGGGCTAATTTCTTTATGAAATGTATCACCAATGACAGGCCAGAGTTACGTGCAATAATCTTCCTTCAACTCAATTCAGTGGCTGGACAGGAAGCCCCCATGGAAATCAATTTCATTGATTTTCTTTTCCCCCTTCATTATTATTATTATTATACAGTGAAATGATTCTGTGTGCTGAAGTTTCGGAATGTCAAACAACATATTCAATGATGTCTGTTTGAAAAAGGTTTCTCAAAGAAATAAAAGTAATAAAGGCATCAGAGGTGCAAAATTCAATCACATTTGTGGGGTGCCCTGTGCCACCGGCTGCTTCCTGTACAGTCCTTGTGTTGTTCTGTGTGGACACAAGACCCTCAGAAAGCCTTGAATTGACACTATACTGACGTCACACAGCCACAAACGGTCCACCCAAATAATGAATTTGTATGCAAACAATAAGTATTTGCAAGTATATAGTGCAAGTGGGCCCTGCACTAATGCTATTTAAAAGGCCAGACATGCAAATTGCAGGTAAAGTGATTTTTAAGAACTTTTTCTCTTGTAGAGTGTCTGGAAGTACTCAACTGAGTTCTCTGCAGCAGAACTCGTCTGCGACCTCATAAGAACCGAATAAAATAGAAATTGGAGTGGGATAAATGGCTATTCGAGTGTTCTCTGCCATTCTACAAGATCACGGCTGATTTTCTACCTCAACTCCACCTTCCTGCATTATTCCCATATCCCTTAATTCCCTTAGTG
The DNA here is from genome assembly GCF_964194155.1 of Cetorhinus maximus. Lineage (NCBI taxonomy): Eukaryota > Metazoa > Chordata > Chondrichthyes > Lamniformes > Cetorhinidae > Cetorhinus > Cetorhinus maximus. Next base: position 145,548,549 of record NC_135880.1, on the reverse strand, counting down.
CCTAAAAATCCATCAATTTTTGACTTGAAGACACTCAACAATTGAACATCCACAGCAGCTTGGTAGGGAATTTCAAAGATTCAGGGTCCTTTGAGTGAAAACATTTCTCCTCATCTCAGTCCTAAATGGCCAACCACTTACTATGGGACAATGACCCCATGTCTCGATTCCCTAGCCAGGGAAAACGTTTTCCAGCACCTACTCTGTCAAGCTCCTTAAGAATTGTATACATTTCAATTTGACCATCTTTCATTCCTCTAAACTCCAGAGAATATAGGCCTAGTCTGTTCAATCTCTCATCATTGTCAAGGTGAGTAAAATCATCTTCAAATCGTACCACTGGCCTCATCGACTGCTCAATCCACCCCATTCCATCACCTTCCTACTAACAACCTCATTAAGTAACCAACCCTTCAAATAATAGGCTTTTGCCAGGATTTTATGGCCCTAGCACAGCGGGTCCTGTAGCAGCAGATGTGGCAAGCCAGCCAAAAGTCCATTCACTTTGGTGGGACCAGAAGATCCCGCCGGTGAGCAGGGCCGGAAAATCCTGCCCTTTATCTCACCTCACACACTTAGCAATGTTTCGAATCTCGTACCCAGAACTCACAGCTTGCACACACTAGCACCTATTCAACCATACAACCGCATCACCCAAATATTTTGCAGGACACTCACGGACGCAATTCCCTTTCTCTTGCAGGAGGAGGTGGCACAGAATAGCAAGCAGCAGTGAAGAACTGGAGGAAGATAAACATGCCTGCATGTTTTAACCCCAATGGATTGTGCTGGCCATTATGGAAAGGGTCATTGCTGAGGCCGTGGACATTGCTGGGGCTGGAAGGCTCAATGGTGATGGTATGGGCATACCTAATCCCTCTTCCCTGATCGCCACGTCTCCCTCATCCCACAATCTCTTTTCTGACTCATAGGCCAGAATCATTGGATCGGTGAGCGGGGGCAGGTCCCAACGTCACCGCGCATCATTCAGACCTTCAGTTCAGTGGGCGCACACCAGAGTCGGCTACACACCCGCCGAACTGTCAAAATCTATTGAGGCTATTTAAATATCAATTAAAATAATTAACATAGCTGCCCATCCAACCTTCAGGTTGGCGAGCAGGTGAAGGGCCCAGGTGGCCTTCGCATTTATCATGAAACCTCATCCACAGCGGGGGGTAAGGTTTCATGAAGGTTTTTAAAGTTTAAAAAAAAATTTTAAATAAAATTCATAGACATGTCCCAGCTCATGTGACACTGTCACATGAGGGGACATCTTAATTTTTTTTTTTCTTTATTTAAATTTTTTAAAATCAAACTAATCTCCCTGAGGCAGCTCTGAGCCTCAGGGAGATTTTTGCGCTCTTTCGCGCGCATGCACAAAAGAGTGCAGGCCCCGACTCAGCGTCCTCCTCCCACCCATACAGGGAGCACTCAGCATTTCCAGGTGTGTGTCACGCTGGGCGGGCCATGTAAAATGGCGGCGCATAGCCGATCACGGGCAGCGCGCAGCCAATCATGGGCGGCAATCGCCTGCCCGCCCAGCCACCCTGATGAGGAGAAAATTCTCCCCATAAGCTGTAGAGGGTGTAAGCAAGCATTTCTTTTTATCTCCTCTCCTTTAACCACCACCCCTTGTTCCTTTTTCATTTCAGCTTTCCAATGACCTGACCCTTCCCAGTCAATGGAGGAAGAAGAAGAAAACAATGATGGTGAAGAGGCAACATCATCCGATCTTCCACACACAGCCACCAGCTCAGACGTTGGCACTGCACAGATTTAAGAGGCAAGTATTGATGAAGTTAACAATGTTGGTACAACAATCACCATGGAGGCCAATAACGTAAAAAAAAATCAAACTTCACAAACAACTGTTGAATAAGATTTCACTTTTTAAAGCATTTACTGTAAAAATCACACCAAAACAACATAAATTAAAAATGTGGCAAATTGTATACAATGGAAACCATAAACTACACTAGCTAATACAACGAAGGTAAATCTCATAGATTTCTCAGATAGATCCTTCAGTATATCTGGCATTAATTTCAGCCAGGGTCCCACAAAACTCTGCTCTTCCCAGTAGAGTTTCAATTCCTTTATTCACACAGGAGTTAGGCCTGAATTCCCATCCGACAACAGCTTTACCACCCCCTGAGTTCCATGGGTACAATGTCCACCAAAAGGCATACCTTTCCAGATTCTTCACAGCATTGCTCCCATAATCAGCCTTTTTGAACTCCTTCCCCAGCTGGGCCACAACTTTTCACCTTAGTTGCCTTACACTCACATCCTCATTTCACAGTCTTTCTGAGCTGTTCTTCTCCTGTGTATGGTCCGAGAGCCCTGTGTCTGTTCTGACCACTGGTTGAAATTTGACTTCTCAGCTTTGTTTATTCTTCCAAATTAGCTTTCATTTTCCTAACAACCTAAACCACAGGCTTCTCAGAAGCCTGATGTCACAGTCAGGAATTCCAATTTACAAGCCACTCCTAGAAACTGCGAACTTTGGGTTTTGTTTCAGTTAAGGACCATCTCAAAAGAGCAGGCATTGAAACCACGATCATTGCAGACAACAGCTTGCAAATTACTGATTCCATTACACTGATAAAGAGCACTGCTGATGGGCAGGCCAGGCAGGAGGGTAGGGCAGGGGGGCTCTGTGCCCCTCGTTTTTCCAATGATTGCCTTGCTGCCCTCCTCAAGGAGGTGGCAGCATGGCGGGCAGTCCTCATAGCCCAGGATGGGAGGAGGAAGCCCCCCCACATAACCAAATGTGCCTGGACGGAGATCATGAGCTCCCACAACGTGGTGCGACGCACGTGGACACAGTGACACAAACGCTTCAATGTCCTGTTGCGCTCAGGAAGGGTGAGTATCATGTTGGCATTGTTCACTTAACCCAGCAGATAGGCTTTCCCCCCTGGCACCCCCACCCCCAAGTCTGAGTATAGTGACTGCATTAAATCATTGATGGCATTTGTGTCCTTCGCTGGGTGGGCCAGCAGATAATGCCCATGCCGAGGTGACCCTGAGAGGGTGGTGAAGAAATGAGTTCTGCCCCTGCAGCATGTGTACACTGAGACCCACATTACAGTTTTGGGGACAACCTGGAGGAGCTGCACCTAGGCGTAGTGCTGGAACAGGACATGTCAAAGGCAGAGTAATGACATGCTGGGAGGGGAGCTTCAAGGTGGCGTGGCACTGATCAATCTGCTGCCCTCTGCGCTCCACGTGCTTGTGCCTCCTTGCTATGGAAGGTTAGACCATGTGGTGCCTTATGTGATATAGGCAGCATTTGTCCAAGGGGGAGGGGGGCGGTAGAACAGGCCGAGCATCTTTGTATGAGTGTTCGGCAGCAGCGGGGTGAGGAGACACTGGAGACCTGCAATGTCCCACTTTGGTTGGGGTGGGCCGTGCGCAAAGAGAATCCAGGTACAAGTAGCACTAATCAATGCTCTTCCCTCCTTTTCAGAAGAAAAATGCACATAATGCCACCGAGAGGGGGGGACTGTCGGTGGGCCGGCACAGTTGGTGATTCTCAGCCGCTTCGAGCAGGAGGCCCTAGATCTGGAGAGGCGCCATATGCCCAGGTCCACCGGTGTCGGTGAGGCTGGGGTGCCACGGGCAGGTATGTTTGCCCAGCAGTGAGGTCACCATTGTTCTCCCAACAGCCATGGCAGTGCTGAATGTTCAGTGATTGAAGTTTGCAACATGGCTTGACCATTGCTTGTGGAAGGATGAGTGCATAATGATCCGGGGGACAGGGATGCACATTGACATTGTCTCCATGTTAACTGATCCAATGTCCTTGTTCTTCCTTTCAGCATCAGTGGAACAGGGCCGGGAGGAGGAGCAGCAGAGGCCCCCTCTCACACCTGAGGGCCCTGAAGTCACGGACTCACCAGTGTCACGCCATCTCTGCCAGGCAGGCACCAGCACTAGCACCGCAGTGGGAATTAGAACATCAGCTAGCGTCCTGGGGCACAGCGGTGAGGGCACTTCACAGTTGATGGAGGAGCTGGCAGAGACAGAGAGTGCCCATGGCGCCAGCAGTCGGAGGACTGCAGGGGACCATGCATATGCTTGGCTGGTGCCTGTTGATGTGCCTCTGGAGCCGTCTGCAATGCAGCAAACGCAGGAAATGCAGCCGGGTGTGCAGGAGCATCTGATGGAGATGCATGAGGCTATGCTTGGTTTGGTGTCCGTGGTGGAGGAGTCCACGAGGACCAACGCCGATGCAATGAGCCTCATGTCCGAGCGCCATGCGTCCTCCATTGAGAGAGTGGTGACTCTCATGGAAAGGCTCCTCCAGGATTAGGACTTCCTTGGGATGTGCTCAGAACAGCACACCCTCACATTGGCATTGACCTCAGCTGGTCAGTGCCAGTGTGGGAGGCAAGTTTCCCAGCTCAGTGTCCATCCATCCACAGTGAGCAGGGAGGTCCGAAGCAACGTCACGTTGGTGCAGCAGCTGCCTGTTGTCTCTGCAGGCACCTCTAATGGCACTCTGGATGAGGGCAGCAGCTCCTCTGCCCCTCTGCCAGTTGCATCCGGTGAGGCTGTGATGACTGGGGAGATGCCAGCTGTGGAACTGGCAGCTCCCTCCCAGGCGGGGCCAGCACAGGTTCCACGGGCCAGAGGACGGCCGCCAAGATCATCGAGGCCAACAGGACAGTAGAGTCAGCAGGCTGTCTCAGATGCCAGTGCCAGCAAGGGGGCAGCACCAAGATGCAGCACCTGAAAACGTAAACATAAGGCGCCTTAGGCACAGCACAGATTTATCACTGGTGCTTTTATGTTGGCCTGAGATGAGGTATTTATGAGTTGGTGTGATGTTTAACACCATTGTCATTTTGTAGGTTTTTTTTCACAGTCTTATCTAAATCTGTCCTTGTAAATCTCCTTCCATAAGAAAAAAATCTAATTATTATTTTATTTGGTAACTGCTTTTGATTTGTAATGTCTGTTTCCAATATTCTTTCTATACCATACACGTGCATTTTGTTCTTTCAAGCTGTCAGTTACAAAAAACCTCATTAACTTGAAAACCTGTGGGAGCCAGATTATTTAGCAAACCCTTCATTCGTTTAGATCCTATACATTTTTGTAGGCCAGCTTGTGAATAAGTTGTTCTTTGTTAAGAACACATGACAGGGATTTTACAAGTAAAATCTTTTTCCCAGTAGAGGTCTTCGATTTGTAGAACACCGATTCTACATTCAACCATTTCTCCCAGATCAGGATTGCTATCTACTAGATAGGGATTTACAATCCCAAACTCTCTTTGTACAACGTTTTCTCAGCTCCATCCACTGCAACAGGTTTGTTGTCAGGCTGAGCTCCTTTCACACTACTATTTACTTGACTTTTGGCTCTCTCCAATACTGCTATTTCTTTGACTCTAGTGTGTGATTGTCTGTTTCCTTACAAATGTCTTGCATATTATTATCTGCTTGGCTATCAGCTTTCACTAACAATAATATTTGCTTCACTCTATGGAATTGAAGAATTCATATCCATTTAATTTTCAGCTGCTTTCTACTCTAATATCATTTCACTATTTAACTACAATACATTGGGGTAGAAATTAGTATTTGTTGCTCCCATTTTTCAGGAGTAAAACAGATGTAAAACATACCAATTTAGCACTGCTAAATATGTGGGGTGCCACAGGTGAACACTTAAAACTAGCACTAAAACCCACAAATATGTAAATTAAGGTCCTAATATCTGCTGAAGAACCCCACTGTGAAATAAGCCCTAATACCTGAAGAACTCCATGAAGAAATTGGTCAGTGATAAACCCTAATATCTGCTGAAGAACTCCATTGAGAAATTAGTCAGTAATAAGCCCTGGTCAGGATGCTTCAGTGACCCCAGCAATTGGAAACTTCATATAAGCCAAATAAAAGTTGTTTAAAAAAAACCTGTGGAGCCCAGAAGAGCAAAAATGCTCCTTTGACTTCACAGGAATCACAAGTGCTGCCCCACCAGCTTACCGTCCGATGTATCATACTCCTGCCCCACCTCCTGTAACTTGCCTGAGGGACACTGCTGGTGAAGCAGGCAGTCCAACATTGGTGTCCATCCATCCTTGGGTCTCTTGGTTCAGTGGCATGATGGTCATGTAGAACCAAATCTGGGCCTGTTTTTCTCGAGTACAGAAGATTAAAGGGTGATCAAATTGAGGAGTTTATGATTAAATGAGTTAATAGGATGGATAGAATATAACAATTTCCTCTGGTAAGATTACCCAGACACTCTATTAGAGCCAGGCCATTCAAGGGTGATGTTAGGAAGCAATTCTTAACACAAGTTCTCTCCCTCAAAAGGCTGTTGAGGCTAGGGATCGATTGAAAATTTTGAAGCTGAAGTTGATGACTTTTTGTTCATCAAGATTATTAAAGGTTACAGAATCAAGGTAGATAAATAGAGTTCAAGATACAGATCAGCTGTGATCTAACTGAATGACAGAGCAGGCTCGAGGGATTGAATTGACTACTCCTGTTCCTATGTTCTTTCCTATGTTCCCATAGAATGCCAGGGGTGAAGAATCCATGTATCCAATGGCCCAAATATCAACTCATTGCAAAATTATTAGGTGGGACAAATATGTGCAATTGTCACATGGCACCTGAGTGGCACCAAAACTCATGTTTTGTGGGGGGGGAAGAAATTACTGTGAGGGCATAGTTACTGGATTTAAAGGTGGGCTAGACTTGAAACAGCACACCCAGGCAACGAAGGGCAAAACCAGTTCCATAGGAACAAATAAAAGTAGAGCAGCTAAAGTCTCAGAGAGTGATATTAATGATCTGCTTAGTGAAATAAGGCACAGGAGGTATGCAAATTGTCACAAGGACCTAGAAATCCAGCAGCTAGAACCATGTGGAAGAATGTGAAACATTCAGGCAGTGCCAACTCCCTAAGGTCATGAATTCCTCTCTAGTGAAAGAAGTTAAATGTCCTCAAGGGCAGTAAAGGTAAGGCAAGCAGTCATTCATGAATTATTGATGTTTTACACACTGAAATTTACCCTGAAAGCACAGTAAATTAAGTTTAGTCCTGTGGACAAAATGCACTGTGGCCACTCAAATGTCAAAGTAATAAACTACATGCGCATAAGATGCTCTAATTTAGGCATTCCCTTTGAAATGGGTTTGGTAGCGAAGAGGTTATGTTACTGGACCCGTAATCACAAACCTGCACTAATAATCCTGGAAGTTAATTCAAATTCCGCTATAGCAAATGGGGAACTTAAATCCAATCCATTAAATGAATATGGATTAGATAATTATTATCAGCAATGGTGACCATTAAACAGAATGACGTAAAAACCAACCTGGTTCACTGATGGTCTTTAGGGAAGGGAGTCTGACCTGAGTATGAATCCAGACCCACAACAATGCAGTTGACTCTTGACTGCCCTCGGACAGCCACCCAGTTGTATCCAAGAAGTTGGCTCACCTCAATGCAACCCTCTCAAGGGCAGTTTGCATAGACAATAAATGCTGGGCTGGCCAGTGATGCCCACATACTGTGAAAGAATAAAAATTGTAAGGATGATCAGTACCTCAACTCCAATTGCCCACCTGGGATTCATATTGCTTGATCATTTTAATGAACAGCAATCAATTGATCTCAGTCTTGAAAATTTCTCTTGACTCATCATCCATACCCTTTTGGGGGGAGAGAATTCCAGATTTCCGCTTCCCTTTGTGTGAAAAATATCCTTCCTAATTTCAGTCCCGAATGACCTAGCTCTAATTTTAAGATTATGCTCCTTTGTTCTAGGTTCCAAAACTTGATCAGATCACTTTACAACCTTCTACACTCAAGGGAAAAAAGCCGAGTTTTGAAAAAGAAAGACATATTTATTTGGAGCCTGTCTCAAGTTCAGAAGTTCCCAAAGCACCTTATAACCAATTAAATACTTTTGAGGCATAGTCAGTGTTGTAATGTTAGAAATGCAGAAGCCAATTTGTCCACAGCAAGTTCTCACAAATACCATTGTGATAATGACCATATAATCATTTTTTTTTTTATTGATGTTGATTGAGGGATGCTTATTTGCCAGGACACCAGGGATAACTCCTCGGCTCTTCTTCAAAACACAGGCATGAGATCTTTTACATCCACTTAAGAGACCATAAGGTTTAACATCTCATCCAAAAGATAGTACCTCCAATAGTGCTGCACTGGAGTATCAGGCTAGATTGTTGCACTCAAGTGTCTGGAGCAAGACTAGAACCTGCAGTCTTCTGACTCAGTTGCAATAGTGCTAACAGCTGAGCCACAGATTGTGGAGTAGAGGGATAACTCTAACACTGCTCTAATAATAGCTACAGAGCATATGCATAAGGAGCTATGCCATAATGATATCACTCAGAGAGAGATGAACAAGAAGAACCTAAGAGAAGAGCAGTATATTTCTGTCCTGATGCTCTGTAATCTTCTATGGCCGGGATTTTCCTCTCACGTTCGTGGCAGGTATCATGGACGGGCGGGAGTGGAAAATATTGCAAGAAGGCCAAAAATCAGTTTACATTGTTGTAAAACCTGGTTGCGATTGTGCGCTCCAGCCGCCGATGGCGGGTCACATTTACCGCTGCAGCATGTTGGGAACGTCATTTCGATGTATTGCATCTCATTGTAAGGTCTCCTTGCCAGAATCAACCCCCAAGGCTGGAACATCCAGGCACATCAGCGTGCAATTAGAACAACATGTTTCACAACAGGATATAAGTGACATGTACCTGGTGACCTGCACTTCGCTCATCACTTCGAGGTCCATTCGCCTACCTTGCATTGCATAGCACTTGCGGTTTCGCAGGTAGCACCACTTTGCTTTCAGGGGGGTGTCACAGGCAAGACTCTCCCTACCAGACCAAGGGTACGGTAGGGATGGCTTCTAATGGGCTGTAGGGTTAGGGCTGCACTGGGGAAGGGGGAAATCTGGCCTCAGGCATAGGGAGGGGCTGCAAGGCTAGGACCGTACTGGGGGATATGAGTGGGAAAGGTAACACTCAGTCGCATGACTGATGGCAGTGCATCCTCAGTGCCAGGGTGGGGAGAGAGTATGTTACAGAATGACATTAGCCACTTGAGGCCAGAGTTCAGGAGCACTGAACGAAGAAGCACCTCGATTTAGAATGTTATGCTCGCAAAGGCTGTCCTTGTCCCAGTCCAGGCAGGGGGAGGGCATGTCAGTCCAGTCTCAGTCGTGCCAAGGATGCTGTGCACAGGGCGAGGCCGTAACATCGTGCACATTGATTTGGGGGCTCTCTGGTTTCATACTGGGCCACACTCAGTCAAGGGGGGCATTTGCAGCCTACAGATGGGGAAAAGACATTGCGGGGGTATCTGAGGGTGTGGAGGGGAGGGATGTAGTATATGTTTAACTCTGCGAGTGGCCTCAAGATGAGGGTAGGTGAGGTCTAGACTAGGCATAGGCACATCCACCTCAAAATGCTCAGGTGCTAACAAATGGATAACTACCACAAACACGATGGGAACAAGGACTACAGGTGGAGGATGGAGAGGCCATGGGAGGAGGGATACTTGAACATCCCTGCAGTGAGTGTGCCACACCACAACTCATCACCATGACAATAGGATTTGCTGTGACAGTGATGTTCTCAATTTAGGTTATCAATTACATTTCCAACTCCCAGAATAAAAATGCATTTGTCCAGTAGTTGATAAAATAATATGGACACTAATATTACAAGTAATATAGCAGAAGCTAGATAAAACCTAAGAGTTTGATAAAATCTGTAAATGGGTAGAACTTTGGTGAATTGAATTCAATAAAATAACTGTAGCCTATTGCACATTGCAGAAAATTGAATGGCGTATTCACTTTATGAAGGACGTCAGAATAAGGTGAAGCTAAGTGAGATCTAAGGGGGTCTTGGCAAGGGACAAAGTTGGAGCTCAGCAGCGGTGAGTGGGAGATCAAGGTGGGTCCTGTGTAAAGAGGTAGGCCTATTGGGCTTAGAGGAAATGCTCCTGCTCCACCTGGCAACAAACAGCGTTGTAAATGCACTTAGCTTATGAATCCTTTCCACATTCCTCAACCCTGGGAAACATGGCCTCCCTGGGTTAAAAATAACAATCCTGTTAAAATAGACACCCTGGAAAAAATTTTAGTAACAGATCTGGCTAAGGAGAGTAGGTTGGCCATCCATTCCTGGGCATATTGAGATTGAGTTTGATATTTTTTTTTATCTCTCCTATGTATTCAAAAATGCTGCACAACATCTTCCTTCAATAAAGTAATTTTTTAATCTAGGAATGTTTTTGTGTTGAAAATTTAACTGAATCTTTGAAGAGCACAATTACTGTGTGAATGATACTGGTTTCACCATATACAAACCTTAAATCTCCTTCCAAATAATTATCTTTTGTGTCATGCATTAGACTAGAGAGTTAAAATGCTTTCTTAGATTATGCCAAAATTTCTTTATTTTTTATTTATTATTTCAAGGGACATGGGCATCGCCTGCAAGGCCAGCATTTATTGCCCATCCTTAATCGTCCTTGAACTGAGTGGCCTACTAGGCCATTTCAGAGGACAGTTAAAAGTCAACAACATTACTGTGGGTCTGGAGTCAGGTGTAGGCCAGACCAGGCAAGAACAGCAGATTTCCTTCTCTGAAGGACATTAGTGAACCAGGTGGGTTTTTACAACAATTGATAATAGTTTCATGGTCATTATTACTGACTAGCTTTTTTTTTAAACTCCAGATTTAATTAATGAATTTAAATTCTACTAGCTACCATGGAGGGATTTTAACCCATGCCCCATGACTATTAGCCAGAGTCTTTGGATTTTGGGTTCAGTGACATTACCACTGTGGCATCATCTCCCAGGCACATTGGAGCAAATTTGGGGGAAGTGAATCTTCCATTTTATTATAATTCCTCTTAATGATGTCTTTTTAAGGAATACTGGATTGTTTCATCTGTGAGATTTAAAAGGAAAATTGGCAGATAATAGCAACTGATACCAGGCAAACGATGGGAGAAGCTAAAAATAGTGGTATCACAGTAAGTATAGGGCAAGAACTTCCGAGGAGTGACAATCGGAAGCCTGATGACAAAAGTGCAGCAGCTTCAGGGACTCTTTGTCTACTGCAGTGCTGTCAGTAGAAGTGAAAATATGCCCTTTTTTATGGCACTAGCAGCTGTGAAGTAAGTAAGTTTAAAGGTGGGTTGAGGAGTCAGGAGGCTCCACATTGCAGAGTCAACCACATTGCTGTGGGTCTGGAGTCATATGCTGGCCAGACCAGGTAAGGGCAGCAGATTTCCTTCTCTAAAGGTGCATTAGTGAACCAGGTGTTTTTTTAAGAGCACTCAATGATAATTTCAAAGTCATCATTACTGAGACTAGTTTCATATTCCAGACTGATTAATTGAATTTACATTCCACCAGCTGCCAGTCTGATTTGAGCCTGTGTCCCAGAGCAATGACCTGGGTCTCTAGATTACCAGTCCAGTGACATTGCCACAACACCACCACCTCCCCATAAAGTGGTTCTTCTGGGGGCGGACTCAGAGATAGTGGTGTTGGGAGAGGGAAGGGCGATGTGGGTCAAGAGTGATACAAGGAAGTGATCAGAGATGACCATATCTATGATTTAGGGAGGCCACATGAGATGGCAGTGTCAAGGTGAGTGGCTGTGTAGATGGGTAGGGGAGAGCGAGATTAAGGGAGGATAAGCGGCCGTGAACTCAGAGGAGGGAATGCATAATGAGTTGCATGACATACCAGAAACAGTATGTCGGACCTTGGCTCCAAATGCACATGATTGCAAATGATACAGGATCATGATGATATGGGCAGCCATGTTCTGATTCCATGACCAGAATTACTGCAATGAAGGTGTAATGCTACTCTACTTTATACTAATGACTTCAAACCAAAGGAAAATCTGCTGGGATGAATATGGGCAGCCAATCTCCTCCAAGATGTTTTCTGCCCCTGTCAAAAGCTAGCATCTGCCCCTCATCTTATTCTTCCAGTTGAGTTGGTGATGGATAAGCAAAGCTCCCACCATGCACTGTACATTTGCTGTTTCTTTTTGCACTACTTTGGGAATAAATTAATTGGAGACACTAAGGAAAAATAGGTTTGTTTTCAGTTATGCTTTATTTATTATCTCCAAGAAAGGTTGAGGGGGTCCGTATTTAGTGAGTCATTTTGAAACGGGGAAAAGTTTCTACATCACATTACCTCTGAAATTCTGGGGTGGGGTGTGGTGTTCATCTAGTCTTATGTGATAAGCCTGGCAGGAGTCCAGAGAACCTTCAGGTAAACATGTAAATGGCCAAACTTAATATTCATGTCTATTCCCGATAGGAATTTTATTAGAGTCCCTTTGGAGTTACAAAGCATGAACAGAAGAACCCTGTGGAGTATCAAGATGACTTACCCTGTATCCCCATCGTCACATAAAAAATGTAATACTGAAGGTCCCCATATCAATTTGATTCCTTCGATGCAGTCAAATTTTTTAAGTGATACATAATAAGCAGTTCCACATCAAAAATTGAACAGGTCAATTGTTTCTATTACTGTAGATTAAGTTTTCAAAATAGATAAGCGATAACAGTGAAATTATGTTTCAGCAAAGTGCTTAGCTTTTGCTATACTTAGCGAGGAGCTTTGTAATAAATATCGATGAGGAAAAATGTTTAGGTCTTCTGCCACTGGGTCATTGCTAAATGATACGATTGATTTTTCCTCTTAGTGTAACACACTCATACAATTGGTTTCATTACACACGTGTTTCAAGTGGACATTGAAGCAAATTCAACAATGGCGCTCTCCAAGGGTGTTATAGACCTAACTGCAATTCAGACTCCTGTCTAACAGTTCTCTTCCATTCCAGACGTAGACTTATTCAACACACCTTCACAATGTATTTGGCATCTACAACTGTATTGCATGCTGAACAAAATATTGCCATGAAATTATTTGACTTATTTTTGTAAAATATATGATTATTGTTGATTTTACATAGCATTATACAATAACATTAAACACAAGCTACACGGATATTTTTAACTCATGCATTTCCTTTGTTACCTCTGCTCTGAATGGGAGTTCAAGCTCTTATGACTATGGCCGTAATTTTCCGTGCCTGTTGGCATCGGGTGTCATGGCGAGCATGAGCGGACAATATGGCAAGAATGCCAAAAGTCGGTTTTATCATCATGAAACCAGTTTGCAATTGTCCACTCTGCCTGTCAATGGCAGGCCATGTTTCCCACCGCCACACATTGGGAACTTCATTTTCATACATCTGCATCACGAGAATCATCCCCCCACATCAAATTTACTGTCCATGTCAGCAGAAAAACACGTCAGTGCAGAACACGTCTTGACAAGTGTGACGTACAAATGTCGGGTCTTACTGACATCGCGGACACCCAAGGAGCAGAAGATGCTGGAGCTCTACAGCAACTGGACCCTGGGAGAACGTCCATCGCATGCTCAGTGGATTCTCATGGACATGGCTCTGCCGCAAAGCAGCACACGAGAGGTGGAAGGTTGAAGGTTGCCATTGAGGGTCTGCTTTGGGACATTAGTGTCTTGGCCATGGTCTGCTAAGCATTATCATCAAGTAGGTGGAGAGGAAGGTGGAGGTTTGACTGGGGGAAGAGGGTGTACTGGCGGCGTTGGGTGGGAGAGGAAGATCGAGGTTTGACTGGGAAAGGAAGGTATAGCAGGGTGGGGGGGGTGTGGTGAGGTCAGGAGGGGAGAATCGATGGTGTCAGGGGGAGTTGAAGTTGGGAGTGGGAGGGGGGAGGGAGAATGGGGGGAGGAGGGTGTAACGGGGGGAGAATGAGGCAACTGGGGAGGTGGGTGTTGGGGGGAGGAAGGTGTAAGGAAAGGAGATCAGGGGGGCAGGACTTTGGATGGAGAAAGGAGTTTGGAGGGGGACAGGACTTTGGGGGAAGAAAGAGTTTGGAGGGGGGAAAAGCTCCAGGGGGAGGAAGCGTTCCAGGGGCAGCAAGGAGTGAGGGTGGAGGTAGGAGTAAGGGTGAAGGAATGTCCAGGGAGGGGTGCAAGGGAGGGGTCTGTGAGGTTGATGACTGCCTCCTGGGGAGCAAAATGAGCGTGGGAATGGTAGGAGGGAATGGTGAGAATGAGAGAGGCAGAGTGAGCCTGTATGGGAGGGTGAAGGTGCGACGGTAGTAGTAGAAGGGATGGTGAGGGTGGTTGGTGGGGACTCGGGGGCAGACACGGACCCTGGGAGTGGGAAGGACGAGATCGGGGAGGTGAATGTGGATGGGGATGGGATTCTCGGGTAGGTAGGGAACATGCACGTTCACCTGGACATCCCAGAAAAAAAAGGGTTGTGGCTGGCAGGTGATGGTGGAGAGGTGAACGATGATGCCAAGGATGGTGATGGGGGAAAGGACATGGGTAACAGGAAAGGACTGGGGAGCTAAATACAAACTTCACCAGTAACATGCTTCGAAAATTGAAAGTGAAAGGGGCTTGGTGGGGTACAGGTGCTGCATTGGAGTGTGATCAGTGGGTGGGTGGAGATGCAGATCAGCTCAGATGGACAACTGAAAGCAAACCCAAGCAAGCAGCATTGAAAATTGTCATGAAGAAATATTAATGTTTATAATGTTATTGGAAATTATTTTTAAAATGGAATTGTAGTGGGGTCCTTGTCTATGTGTTTGATTGTGTGTATCTTAATTGGATTAGAGCCAGCTAGTCTGGGTACTTTGATATATAGGAGTTTTGAGATGTTAATTAGATAAACATAAGGAGGATAGAAGGTAAAATGTAAATTTGCATTTGTTGAATAAAGCATTCAAGAGTGGGAGGAAAATCTTGCACCTAGCTGGGAGACGCCAAGCAATGTGTTTATATTACTAATAAAATTAGTGGAATGAAAGGATATTATTGTTAGGAGATGTAACTTTGAAAGCCTAATGAGACAATGGAAAATTTACATTCAAAGGAAAAGCTAGGTATAAACAGAAAGCAGTTTGTGTGTGTAAGGCAGAGGCATTTGAGATCTAACCAGCCTGTAGGCCTAAAACAGCATCTGAAAAGGAACCAACAAGTTACAAAGAACCTCATTTTGAATTTGTAAGGTCAAATGTGCTTTGCCTGGCTTCTGTTTAAAGTCCATGGGTTATTTATTGTTGGCCTGGGTGGATATTTACCTGGAGTGATTAATTTGGGGATTTGTTTAAAAGTTATTATGGTAGTAATTTGTAGACATGCATATGTGTTTAATTTGTTGTAAATTAATAAATGCTTAATTTAGTTTTATATAAAATCCTCTAGAGGCTTGGTGGTCTTATTCCTGAATTCAGAGCTGCATCTCAAACATACCAATTGAAAATATAGGTTATGACAGTTGTTAAAGTTTCCCTCTGGGGCTTAAACAACTCAGCCTTACCAACTACTGTGTCATAACAAAATGCTCATGACTTTGAGATGAGTGTGGCGCAAGAAAGATCCATGTGTGTGATAGAGTGCTTGCATGAGACTCTGAAAGGCCCTGCCACACACACACTTCTCTCTCCAGAATCACTCATGGGGCATCTGCATGAAGAAGTGGAGGGGGGTGTGGGTGGAATGCAGGGGGAGGACTCACGAAGCCTGTCAATGAAGCTGAAAGACACCATTACACATTATTCAGTGAAAGTGAATATATTTTCAGATTATAAAGTGACAAAATGCGTTCACCCATGCAACCACTTGTGATCAGAAATTCTTAATTTGTCTAGGCCTACCACTTCTAGGTGCTGCACTGACATCTGCAGCAGGGGTGGAGACAACCGGTGCAATGGTTGGCCCTGTTGCCCCTGAAGACTTCAGCGTGTGTCCTCTGGAGAGCCAAGGCCTTGGGGGCCCCGGTTTGCTTTGACTGTCCTCCTGTGGGCCAGCTGTTCTCTCTGCATGTGACAGAGGATGAGGTTGAGGAAGTCACAGGAAAAGGGGACTCAGATGGAACAGACAGCCTCAGAGATTTCTTAGTGGGTGTCCCAGGGGTGTCCAGCTGCTGCTCATCCTCCCTTTGGGTGCCCGAGGGCCCCAGCCTGACTTCTTGAGGGGAAGGAGCACCTGGAGAGAAGTCGAGGTGCCCCATTTCCCTCTCGCATTCCCACTGCAGTAACTCATCCATGGCTCCCGCGATGGAGTGCAGATCTGCACGCATCTCTGCATTCTGCTGGACCAGGGTCTCCATGGCATCTACTATCCTCCCCATGGAGACCTCCTTATGCACACATGTGGGCACCACTTCATCAGAGGGCTCGCGGAAGCATTCCTCCGACTCGCATGCCACTCTGCTGAGGGCCTCCAACAGCTCTGCATGATAAGAACAGAAGAACTAGGAGCAGGAGTAGGCAATTCAGCCCCTCGAGCCTGCCCCACCATTCAATACGATCATGGCTGATCTCATTTTGGCCTCAACTCCAATTTCCCGCCCTCTCCCCAGAACCTTTAAACCTGCTACTAATTAAAAATCTGTCTATCTCCTCCTTAAATTTATTCAGCGTCCCAGCATCCACTGCACTCTGAGGTAATGAATTCCACAGATTCACGACCCTTTGAGAAAAGTAATTCCTCCTCGTCTCTGATTTAAATCTACACCCCTTAGCCTAAAACTATAGCCTCTTGTTCTAGAATGCCCCACAAAGGGAAACATCTGCTCCACGTCTACTTTGTCTATCCCCGTTAGCATCTTATATACCTAAATTAAATCTCCTCTCATCCTTCTAAACTCTAGCAAGTATAGGCCTAAACTGTTCAATCTCCACATCTCTGGAATCAATCTAGTGAACCTCTTCTGAACCACCTCCAGTGCAACTACATCCTTCCTCAAGTAAAGGGACCAAAACTGTGCACAGTACTCCAGGTACGGTCTCACCAATGCCTTGTACAGTTGCAACAATATTTCCCTATTTTTATACTCTATTCCTTTAGCAATAAATGCCAAAATTCAATTTGCCTTTCTTATTACCTGCTGGACATGCATACTAGCTTTCAGCAATTCATGCATGAGGACACCCAGCTCCTTCTGCACTGAAGCATTCTGAAGTTTCTCTCCACTTAAATAATAAGTCGCCTTTTTATTCTTCCGACCAAAATGGATAACCTCGCACTTATCCACGTTAAACTCCATCTGCCAAATTTTGGCCCATTCACCTAACCTGTCCATATCCATTTGTAAATTTTTTATTTCTTCATTTGTTATCAGCTTTTACATTTTGTACTAGTTTTCTTTTGTAATTTATCTTTGCTCTTTTTATTTTTTTTTTAGTAACCCTTTGTTGATCTTTAAAAGTTTCTCAATCTTCCAGCCTGCCATTGACCTTTGCAATTTGGTATGCCTTAGTTTTTGCCTTTATGGTATCTTTAACTTCTTTGCTAAGCCATAGATGCTTTTTCCCCCTCTCACCATCTTTCTTCCTCTTTGGAATATATTTTACTTGGGAGGAATTGAATATCTCCTTAAATATCTGCCACTGTTCATCAACTGTCCTACCTTGTAGTCTACCTGCGCAGTCCACTAGGGCCAAATCTGCCCTTATGCCTCTGTAGTTACCTTTGTTTAACTCCAGAACACTAGTGAGGGACTCAAGTTTCTCGCTCTCAAAATGAACTTGACATTCCAGCATGTTATGATCACTCTTCCCTAGAGGATCCTTTACTATGAGATCATTAATTATTCCCATCCATTACACAAAACCAAATCCAGGATAGTCTGCTCCCTGGTTGGTTCCACAACATATTGCTTCAAGAAACAATCTCTAATACACTCTATGAACTCTCCCTCAAGGCTACCTTTTCCAATTTGATTAGTCCAGTCTATATGCTTTTAAAATTACCCATGATTATTGCCGTGCCTTTCTTACATGCTCTCAGTGTTTCCTAGTTTATACTGTGCCATCCTACTGAACTACTTTGGGGACCTATAGATTAATCCCACCAGGGACTTCTTTCCCTTGCTATTTCTTATTTCTACCCAGACTGACTCTACGTCTTGCTCTCCAGTACCTATATCATTCCTCACTATAGCACTGATCTCTTCCTTTACTAACAGAGCTACACCATCTCCTTTTCCTTCCTGCCTATCCTTCCGAAACACTGAGTGCCCTTGGATATTCAACTCCCAAGCCTGTTCTCCCTGCAACCACGTCTCAGTAATCGCCACCAAATCATACCTATTTATCTCTATTTGCACTGTTAACTTATTGGTTTTATTCCGAATGCTACGTGCATTCAGATACAAAGCCTTTAAGTTTGCCCTATTGTCAATTTTCTCTACTCTTATATGATTCTTTGGTGCAATATGGCGTTCACACACTCTGTCCCTTCCTTTCACTTTTTGGTAACAATCAGCCTCGTCACTAACCTGCACTCTTATCCTCTTCTTAAACTTTGATTTTTTTATATTTCCATGCAACTGAACCCTCCCCCCTACTATTTAGTTCAAAGCCCTATCTACAACCCTAGTTATGCGATTCACCAGGACACTGGTCCAGCATGATTCAAGTGGTGCCCGTCTGAATGGAATAGCTCCCTCTTTCCCTAGTACTGGTGCCAATGTCCCATGAATTCGAACCCATTTCTCCCACACCAATATTTGAGCCATGCATTTAGCTCTTTAATCTTATTGACACTGTACCAATTAGCTCATGGCTCAGGTAGTAATCTGGAGATTATTACCTTTTTGGTTCTGCTTTTTAATTTAGCCCCTGGCTGCTCGTATTCTCTCAGCAGAACCTCTTTCCTCGTTCTACCTATATCGTTGGAACCTATGTGGACTATGACAACTGGATCTTTCCTCTCCCACTCCAAGTTCTTCTGCAGCCCAGATGAGATACCCTTAACCCTGGCACGTGGTAGGCAACACAGCCTTCGGGAATCTCAATCTTTGCTACAGAGAACAGTATCTATTTCCCTAACTATACTATCCCCGATTACAACTACATTTCTCTTTTCTCCCCCACTTGAATGGCTCCCTGTACCACAGTGCTATGGTCAGTTTGTTCATCCTCTCTACAGTTCCCGCTCTCTTTCACACAGGGAGCAAGAATCTTGAACCTGTTGGATAAGGGCAAGGGCTGAGGCTCCTGCAGTGCTACTTCCTGGATCCCTCTACCTGCCTCATTCATAGTCACACTCTCTTGTCCCTGACCACTGGCCGAATTTAAGGTAGTTAATCTAAGGGGTATGACTGACTCCTGAAACACAGGGTCCAGATAACTCTCCCCCTCCCTGATGTGTCGCAGTATCTGAAGCTCAGGCTCCAGCTCATCAACTCTGAGCTGGAGTTCCTCGAGCAACCAACATTTGCTATAGATGTGGTCACTAGGAACCACAATGGGATTCACCAGCTCCCACATCATGCAGCTACAACACATCGCCTGGCCCTGCATCTCAACTTTATTTAATTAGTTTTTCAATTTGTTTTTAAATTTCCTACTGGTCTTTAGTTTATCAATTTGTAAAATACTTCTCCTATTTACCTTTAATCTGAAAGCAAGTGTTCCCCTGCCTTCCGCTGACTCTCCACGATGAGCTGGAAGGCCGAATCCAGAGCCTTGTCATCTGACTCAGATCTCACAGATGCCTCTTCCCCAGCAGTCCTCTGAGTGCCGTGGAGCTCAGCTGAACCTGCCTCCTCCTGCTGTGGACATGTATCCATGTGGTGACCACTAAGTTGTGAACTCAAGCCTGCTCTAGACCTAGGTCCCACCGAGATGTGTGTCTCTGTGCTGGTGCAGGGTGTGGGTAAGCCCTGTGAAGGGTCTTCCAGACTGCTTATTTCTAGCTCTTCAATGGAGAAGGTGTCCTCTTGGCTGAAGGTGAGGATGTGGATGGAGCTGAGGGGCTGGCTTGGCAGAGCTCCCTTTGAACCAAAGTAGAGATAATTAGTGCATGGCAGCAGAGTCAAAAGCAAGGGAGAGAGCACCTACATTTGCATTGAGAGAGGGATGATGTGGTGCAGGATCCTCATGTGGGTGTCTGCCACCAACCTCACCATTGCCACAGGCACAGTCCTTATCCTCACCACTCACGCACCTCAAAGTGAATGAGGGGCTTAATGTGGGCCACTCCACCCCCCGTCTGGGACCTCTTCCTGCTGTTGTGAGCCAGCTTCTCCTGCATGACAACAGATGGAGAGTGTGTGAGCAGGACACGTGGCACTGCGTGGAATGTTTGTGTGATGAGCGGGGCCATGGACGGGATGAGGATGTGAGTTCAAGAGGATATGAGCCTGGTGGAGATGTGAGGGTGTGTGTGAGATTTAGTGGTGTCATCCCTTGAGGTGTGTGATGGGTTTGCGAGTGTGTGAGTTGAGAGTGATGAGAAGAGTGACTTTCCTGGTGAAACGGATGAGACCATTAATTCTCTTTTGGCACGGGGTGACCGTGCTCTTTTGCAGGGCATTGGCGCTGACCACAGCTGCCACTGCTTCCATTCTGGATTTGTGACCTTGCTTGCTGACCTTCGCCCAGAGCGGAGGTAGACGACATAGCAGCAGGCCTCCAGTGCGTCCAGTAGGCCCTCAAGGGAGGCATCGCTAAATCTGGGGGCAGTATGTTTCCTCCCTTTGGCAGCCATCAGTTCCCAGCAGCTTCCTATCCCTTGAAGAATGCTAGCTCTTTGCAGGCGTGGGCTTTAAATATGGCACCTGGTTTACTGATGCCCTGATGTGATGGTGTGGCGGGTGAATGAGAGGCCCCACCAGCAACCCGGTGTGTTTCCCGGGGTTGCATGATTATTGAGGCAGGAGTGGGACAATACAGTGTGAAAAGTCGCCATTGCAGCCACCGGGTAAAACACCGTTTTTCCCACCCACTACCGCACTTAGCGCAAATCTTGGACGCTTCTGCCCTATAGCTTCTCCCTCCTCAACTCCTACTCAATCCTTTGTTATCCTCTTGGGTTAGGTCTTTAATGAAGTCTTAACAAGAATTTTTTTTCCTGCTATTTTCCTTATGTCCATTTATTAATTATAGTCATTATCACATTGTTGTTTGGGGGACCTTGCTTGATGCTAACTGGCTGTCATATTTCCTACATTACATCAGTGATTACACTTCGAAAGTCCTTTATTAGCTATAAAATACTTTGGGATGTCCTGAGTTCATGAGGAGTGCTATGTAAAAGGAAGTGTTTCTTTCCTTATAAATCCACTACATACAGCAGTGAGGCAATCTTCCCTCAATGCTCTTCAGTCACCAGTGTCTGGGTTTAATGCTGCGATTTCCTAAACTGGATTATCTTGTTAACAGTACAATACAACGGTCAATCCAGAAATATCCAACAGCTTTGGACTTGCCTCATGGAGATTTTTAACATTAAGGGGAGGGGTTTGAGCAGCGGATTACAGCCGCCTTTAGATGATTATTTAATTACTTTCCTCAAACTTTTTTAGACAGCTACATTAGCTCTTCTTGGTGAAGAAATTGGAACTGCAGAAAGAAAGATTACTTATTTCACATCAGTTAATCAGCAATAACCTGTTCTTTAAAAGTTGCTTCTGAATGAATTACAATGCAAATATTACAAATTCACCAAGATTTTAACTTATTCAAGATAGGAGGTTATTTCATCTATTAACCTTTAAATTAATTATTAAACATACAATAAAATGACCGATCCAGAAACATCCAACAGCAATGGACTTTCCTCATGGAGATTTTTAAACTAAAATGGAAGGGGGAGAACACCAGGAGCAGAATTTCACCCTTGTCGAGCATGGTCAGCAGGGAAGCAGACCGCCATCCACGATCGGGGCTGGAAGGCGATTTCACACTGACGGGGGTCGCGAGCGGGGCAAACGCGAACATCGCCCATGCGCGCAAGTGCACGCTTCATAATCTCCCTGAGGCAGAGAGCTGCCTCAGAGAGATGAGTTGTAAAAAAAAAGAGAAATGCAATGAAACATGTCCCCTCATGTGACTGTCACATGAGCAGGGACATGTTATTAATCAAGCATTAAAATTTTTATTTTATTTTCATTTGCTTTAGGAAGCCTCATCCTGCCCGTGGATGAGGTTTCCTAAAAAGTGCAAAGGCCGCTTGGCCTTTTCACCTGCCCGCCAACCATAAGGTTGGACAGGCATTGAAAAATTCAAGTTCATTGATAATTTAATGGCCTTAACAGGCATTTTAATTGTCAGCGGGCATGCTACCGACTCCGGCGTGAGCCCGCCGAATGAAATATCGCGTGACTACACGTTGACTTCGGGACACTTGCCCAACGTCAACATGTGTCATTTTACACTTGAACGGTTCAAGCGCTCACCCACCCACCACAATAAAAGTTTTACCCCAAACTACAGTCGGATTAGGATATACTGACATAGATCCGGTCACTATTAAAAGAGCCTGAGATTTTAAATAGCCTATATAGTAAATTGATTTAGTTAGTGTGTTGTCTTTCTACAGGAGTTTTACTTTATTTTGAAACAAAATACAAGGATAAATTCACCAATCCCAGATTCCCAGCGGGTAAGTAACACTTGAATAGACAATGGTTCAGAGGGAGGGCTATAGCCCCAATTCTCCCAACAAACCCCCGCCCCCCTAACACACCCCCAGCCCCCATTCGAGTACACATTTTATGCTGGAAGCCAAAAGCTTGTAGAATGTTTCAATTACTATTATAAAAGAACCATAGAATCATATAGGGCAGAGGGGGCCCCTTTGGCCCATTGTGCAACTGCCTGTTCTTTGAATGAGCTGTCCGATTAGTTGAAATATCCTGCTCTTTCCAAATAGCCCTGCAATTTTTCCCTTTTCAGATATATATCCATCTCCCTTTTGAAAGTTACTACTGAATCAGTTTTCACCATCCTTTTGGGCAGACCATACCAGAACATAACAACTCACTGCATTTCTGTCAATTATCTTAAATTTATTTTCTCTGGGCCCTGCCAGTTGAATGGCTAAACATTTAATGGTGTCAGTTTTCAGGTGCAGGGGTCGCGATGCATAGCAGATGGATGGAGAAGTGGAGAATTGCAGAGCAGTGGTGATGTAAGGATAACCTTAGAACCAGAGTCTGATTAGCCACTCATGAACAGCCCATTCAGAGCAATGGGGTCCCAGATGTCTCCTCACTTCCTCTTATTCTTCCACTTTCACATTTTCTTCTTTCTTCTCTTGTTCTTCCTACAGCGGCCTCCATATGCCAAGTGGCAAGGACTGTGCCCCCATGAGATCCAGATTGTGTAGAAGAAGCAGACTGCTATGAATTTGGAGATACATTCTGGCCAGCATTGTCAGGCTTATCTCGGTAGTCCAGGCAGCAGAACCATTGTTTTAGAACGGTGATGGTGTCTTCCATGGCACCCCTGGCTTTCGTTGTGCACATGCTGTCCATGTGTGGTCAGGTAGTGGAGGGTAATCATGAACTATGTGTACAACAGTAGCCCTTGTCACCAAGCAGCCATCTTTTGGATCATCATAGTAGCTCAAACATTTAAGGAGATATTTCATAACTCTCAACAAAAACATATTCCATTGAGAACGAAAGGCTCTTCAAGAAGGAGGCACCATTTGTGGCTAACTGAGGAAGTTAAGGATGATATTAAATTGAAAGAAAAGATGTACAATACAGCAAAGATGAGTGGTAGGCCCAAAGATTGGGAAAATTTTAGAAACCAGCAAAAATTGACTAAAAAATAATAAAGAGGGAGAAAATTGGAGCATGAGAGAAGACTAACAAGAAATATGAAAACAATAAAAGCTTCTACAAGTATATAAAAATGAAAGGAGTATCTAAAGTGAGCATTGGTCCTTAGAGGATGAGACTGGGGAATTAATAGTGGGAGACAAGGAAGTGGTAGAAACTTTGAACAAATATTTTGTAAAAGTCATCACAATAGAAGATACAAAAAACTTACCAAGAATAGTAGAAAGGCAAAGGGCAAAAGGGAGAGAGAAACTTAAAGTAATCACAATCACTAGAGGAAAGGTACCAGGAAAACTAATGGGACTAAAGGCTGACAAATCCCCTGAACCTGATGACCAGTATCCTAGAGTCTTAAAATAAGTGGCTGAAGAGACAGTGGATGCATTGGTTGTAAGTTCCCTAGATTCCAAAATTCCTTAGATTCTGGAAAGGTCCCAGCAGATTGAAAAACAGTAAATGTAACACCATTATTCATGAAAGGAGGGAGACAGAAAGCAGGAAGCTAGGCCAGTTAGTCTAACCTCTGTCATTGGGAAAATGTTAAAATCTATTGTTAAGGAGGTAGTAGCAGGGCATTTAGAAAATCATAATACAATCAGGTAGAGTGAAGGGAAATTGTGTTTGAAAAATCTATTAGAGTTCTTTGAGGGTGTAACAAGCAGTGCAAGTAAAGGAGAGCCAATAGATGTAGTGTATTGGATTTCCAAAATGCATTTGAAAAGGTGCCACATAAATGGTTACTGCACAAGATAAGGACTCATGGTGGTGGGGGTGATATATTTGTATGGTTGGAGGACTGGCTAACTAACCAACTCACCCAGTATCCACTATGGACAGACCTCAGGAGCAGATTCCCCTAAAAAAACGTCCCATTCATGAAAGCCCATTCAAAATATTGAAATCGCTTCAAGTACTTAATCCTTTATCAAAACAAATATTCATATTCATAACCCCACATCAACGACAACTACTCCTTTAATAACCTGTTGGAACTGTCAACTTACATACCACACCCTTCCCTACCCCCAAGCCCTACCACTGTGATAATGATAGGTTGTAGCACTTAGAGTTATGTCAACTAACATCTATTGAAACAGCTGGAATAGATTTTTTTCAACTCTCACAGATTCAGACAGGCAGTTTTTATCAAATTTCAAAGGGCTGACCATTTAAATGACTTGACTGGTTTACAGATCTGCTGGCCTTATCTGCTCTTCAAAGGCATTTATGACTTCTTTAAAGATTCATAACTCCCACATTACAGGATAAGGCACATATAGCAGTAAAAATGGGATCTATTTGAACTCAGCACTGAGGGAGCTTGACAAGGTAAATGCTGAGAAGGTGTTTCCTCTCTTGGCGAATCTAGGACTAGAGGGTGCAGTTCAGAGATAAGGAGCGGAATTGTCCGTGACTGCTGGCGTCGGGTGTGTTCCACCTCGTGAATGGACAATATGGCGAGATGGCCAAAAATTGGTTTCATGGCATTACCTCATTGTAATACATCAACATATCATTATAAGGCCAACCTGCCGGACTCATTCCCCCCCACCCCGCAGGATCTTCCGCCCGTGTCAGCATGATTGCACACTGACATGTTTCACAACAGCATATAAAAAACATGCACTAGGCGGGCTGCACTTTGAGCAGAACTCGGGGGTGAGCGCACAGTAATGTTGCGGAGCGCATATGAGGGATGCCTGCTGGACTTCAAGGTTGAGGCACGCTGGTAGGGCAGCCACAAAGGCTGCCCTATGGTTCAGGTGACTTTGCGGGGGGGATGGGGTGTGGCAAAGTCTGCCCTGCGGTTGAAGGTAGTGCACAAGCACGTGCAAGGGGGGTGTGGGTGAGCGAGGGAAGCGACCACGTATTAGGGAAACCTTGTATAAAGTGACCATTCCTTTGCATTCCCCTGCAGCTGAGACAGTTCAGGCATAGCCACATTGTTATGATTGGAGTCGGGCACCTAGCTTATTTGCCCACTCAAGCAACGCAGAGGCATGAAAGTGCCACCAAGTGCTCCAGATCTTTTCACCCCTCAGACACACACTGCAAACTAGTGAGCGTTTTAGTGAACCGCAGAACAGCTGAGCAACTGAGCACATTGTGCAATCTCCTTGCTAAAGCTGGCCATGGAGCAGTCACTGGTGGAGATGCTCACAGCCCCTTCCGATGTCATCATCCCAGTTTGGACCAGTCTCCCCCATGGTTCAAGCTAATGCACAGCCTTGAAGCGTGGGTTAAGAGAATGCCTACGCCTGAATTGAGAGTACAGCATGCAGTCCAATGGGCAAAGCTGCTGCCAATCGGTCAGGTGGAGTGGGGCGGAGGAAGGTGGGGTATCAGGCAGCACACTAATCTCTGGCCATCCAAGGGGTGCCAGCACTCTCCGGGATGCGATACATTAAGGGGCCTTCAGGCTTAATCAAGAGAGGTTCTTAGTACACCCATGCTAACCCAGGCATCTCTCTCTTTCATCCTGCAGGAGGGGTACATCAGGACATTGGAGACTGGTCAACTAGCTGTATGCCTCGTGGCGTACAGAGAGTGAAGACGACAGAGGAGAGAGTGACTGAGGTGCTTGACTGCGCAGACGGAGGAGCAACACCCTCTGGAAGAAGGCTCCTATTTACATCATTGAAGAGCCACAGCGAGCCGTCACTGGTCGGTGTCTAGCTAGACCCAAGGTCTATAGGCACCATCCTTCATTCCTGCAGATGACCGAGAACCAGTGGCGCCGAAGACTGCGCATTTCTAGGGAACTGTTCGGTCACATCTGCCAGCGACTGCAGGATCTGGCGCCATGGGGACATGGATGGCATCTACTGCCAGTGGCCGTGAAAGTGACTGTGGTGCTCAGTTTCTATGCCAGTGGCTCCTTGCAGGGCTCCACAGGTGACCTCTGTGGGATATCACAAGCCTCTACCTGTAAATTCATCCATGAGGTCATAGATGCCATCTTCGTGAGGGCACACAGCGTTGTGCATTTCACCCGGGCTCAGGACAGCCAAGGTGCAAGAGCGATTGGATTCACCCAGATCTCGGGTTTCTCACAGGTGCAGGATGCCATCGGCTACACTCACGTGGTGATCAGATCTCCATTGTAACAAGCGGTCAACTATGTCAACTGCAAGGGATTCCATTCGCTAAATGTGCAGCAGACATGTGGCCAACAGAAATGGATCCTGCAGCTCTGCACATGGTTTCCAGGGAGTGTGCATGACTTCTACAGTTTCAGTCGGTCACACGTTCCTGACATCTTCCAGAGTCCACAGAAGCTGCAGGGATGGCTGCTCAAGGACAAGGGCTACCCGCAGAGGCCGTGGCTGATGACACACATGTGGCGTCTTCAGACTGCAGCAGAGAGAAGGTATAATGAGGCTCATGCAGCAGTTTGCAACTTGGTGCAGCAGACCATCGGGATGCTGAAGATACGGTTCCGGTGCCTGGACAGGTCTGGTGAAGCCCTGAAATATAGTCCGCAGAGGGTGTTACGCATCGTCGTAACCTGCTGCACCCTTTACAACCTGGCACTGCAATGGGGAGAGGAGTTGGCTGAGGAGGAGATGGAGGGGCTGGAGGTCTCCTCTGATGAGGAGGACACCGATGGTGATGATGATGAGGAGGTCCTCGAAAGCGAAGATGACAACGATGAGGCCTTTGCACTGGCTAGATGAGACAGATGTGCTCTGGAGGTCCTTATAGCTGCTAGATTTGTGGAGGATGATGATGACATGCAGTGAGGAGACACCATAGATCCTCACATTGTATCTATGAACATTTGACTCTAGTCTGGCTTATGACAGCACGAATACCCTCTGTGATAATGCTCCTGTCATGGAGGTGCAGTGGAGGCTCTAATAGTCGCTCAATTGCAGGAGGATGATGATGATATGCAGTGAGGACAGTCCATAGATCTGTACATACCCTCTGAGTATGTCTGACTCCTGTCTGGCTGAGGGCAGCTCACTTGCGCTTTGTGATCAGGGTCATGTCATAGAGACGCAGCCATGAAACTTTAAAAGCACTTGATCCTTTGTTCGCCTTTAGCAACTGACCCCTTCAGGAGCACAGCGTCACTGGTCACAGATGCTGAAGAGATGGGGGCCAGCCCCACCTTCCTAACCCTGACACTACATCCTGGTGCTCCCCGGACATCTACAGCAGAGGTGGAGGCAGCCTGGTGACTGCTACGCCCTAACTCCGATGACCTTGGTGGGCATCCTCTGAAGGGCTGAGACCTGAAAAGCCCTGGCCTGCTTTTGGGGTTGTGCTCTGTGGCAGTGGCACCCTCATTGGCCTGTGGAGCTGAAGCTGCTGAGGTCACAGGAAGACAGGATTCAGATAGGCCAGACACTCTCGGAGTCACCTGGATGGATGGCCCTGGGGCCTGCACCTGCTGATCCTCCTCCCTATGGGTGCCCAAGGGTCACTGGCTGACTCCTTGAGGAGAAGGGGTAGCTGGAGTGAGATCAGGCTGCCCTACACCCCTCTCACGTACACACTGTTGGAGGCCAACTATGGTATCAGCGATGGAGTTAAGCCCACGCAGCAGTGCAGGAGCAACTTCCTGGATCAAGGTCTCCATGGTGGCCACCATCATGCCAGTGTTGACCTCAGTGCATTGCAATGCCTGAGGACAGACAGACTCATCCATCGTGCCTTGCAATGTGAGGAGTGCAGCGGACATCCCTTCATGATGTTCCTGAGCTTGACTTTGCAGCTCCAGCAACTGTGACATGACCCAGTGCAGAGGCTTTTCATCTGACTCAGACTCTGCAAATTTCCAGCCTCCAGCAGTCCTCCGAGTGCTGGGCAACTGGGAAGTCCCTGCCTCCGCCTGCTGTGAATCAGACAGTGTGATGTGCTCACCAGATTGTGATCCCGAGGCTACTTTAAATATTGGTCCTACCAAGGTCTGTGTCTCTGCACTGGTAGACGGTGTGGGTGAGCGCTGTTACAGGACTTCAAGGAGGGGGCCTCCAGGTTCCTCTTCACAGGTTTCTTCGGAGCTTAATTGGAGGCCCTGGGTTGTGGACTCCATTGGCTGTTTGGCACATGTGCCTGTGAAAGAAAGGAGAGAAAATTATTGCATGGCAGTGGCCTGTGAAACAGGACACATCACTCACAGCATGGTTGTCTGATGGATGCTGCACTGCTGGATCTTCACTTAGTGGAGCGCTGCTGACCTCACCATCAGCACGAGTGGTCCCAATCCTCGCTGGTCAGCTGGATGGCTCTGTTTTCAAAGTCCTTGATTTCAGGCACTCCTCCACTAAGTGAGCGACCTCTCCCTCTTGTTGTGTGCCAGCTTGTCCTGCATGAATAGTGATGGGGAGAGTGTAAGCAGGATGCCTGCCGGGGCAGAAGATAAGTATGCCTGGCATGTGTGGGTGGTCCCATGGATGGGATGAAGACAATGAAGGTGTGTGTGAAAGAGTGAATGGTGATTTCCCTTGAACTAGCAGTGAGTGAGGACCCTGTGGATGTGTGATGGGTTTGTGAGTGTGTGAGTTGCAAGTGACGAGAAGAGTGACTTACCCTGGCGGAACGGAGATCATTCATCCTGTAGCGGCACTGGGCGGCTGTCCTCTTTTGCAGGGCAATGGCGCTGACCATCGCTGCCATTGCCTCCCAAGCTGGATTGGTGATGTTGCTGCCCATCCTGCAGCCAGAGCAGGGGTAGATGACATCAAGGCGTGCCTCCACTGTGTCCAAAAGGTGCTCGAGGCACGTGTCGTTGAACCTGAGGGCTGCAGTCTTCTTTCAGGGCCATGTCTTCTTTGCAGCAGTTGTGGGCTGGAAGCACTGAAAGGTTTGCACATGGCTGCACTTTAAACATGGCACCTGACCTGACGAAGCGGCAAGGTGATGGTGTGGTGTGCAAATGAGAGCCCGCCCACCATGGAAGCGGTGTGTTTCCTGGGAATGCATAATTAATGCAGCAGGTTTGGGATGTTACAGTGTGAATAGCCGTCATTGTAGCCGGCGGGCAAAACATCGTTTTGCTCGCCCGCTACCGCACTTAGTGCAAATCTGACACAGTTCCCCCCAAGGTGTTTCCTCTTCTGAGAGCGTTTTTAGTCTTTGGAATTATCTTCCACATGGATGCTGCTTTAGCATGTAGGGTGTGAAGGAATTTGCTTTTCTAGATAAATGAAGGGATATTTGGATTTCAAAGGGATTTTAGTATGTTTACAACTAGCCAGATAAGCAAGGCTAAGGAATTTGTTTATTTTTCCCAAAATTTACTGACAATATATAGTGACAGCTTGAAAATTTTTAGATTATGAGGGAGATTCAGTTTCAAAGACATATGGAACAATCGAATTTCCATATTAAAAAAAAGAGAAACATATATAAAGGAGAATGAGGCTATGTGTCAGGAGAAGGCATTGTGAAATCTAACAGAAGTGTGTGAAGTAGCCTTAATGAAGCCTCCAGCATTTGTGCATAAGTCTGCTGTCTAACTAAATGTAGGATGGAGAAAAGCCATTTGGAATGCCACTGTCTAGGGTACTGTGTTAACTTGCTGAGTCTGTTTTAAATCTAAAATCTATTTTGGACAGTTGCCATAAAGGGAGTGTAACTGTGAATCAAGTTAATTAGGAATTTTAGGAGTTATTACAGCAGTAATTGTAGTCTTATGTATGTGCTTAACATCTTTTATTTTGTTAATAAATTTTTTTTTAAATCTAAAGGTCTTGGTGCACTTATTACTTCTGAATTCAGTGCATGCCTCTCATAATAAATATAAATTGCAAAACAGTTGTGAGACCCACCCAGACCCAGACTCTGCCTGGCACACATCATCTGCTGTGGCATAACAATAGTAACTCTATAGAAGCAGATAAAAGTCAAAAACACCTCATCTGAAAGTCCCAGGCTGATCATTACATGGGATATAGGATGCACGGCACAAAAATGGGCTATTTGGCCCAACCAGTCCTTGTCAGCATAAGCTTTTTAAATAATTCTTGTAAGAGGTCCCTCGTTCAGCTGAACACATGTTCAGCTGAGGGTGTTTGAGGAGCTAGCACACATCCAAGCCACACCATAAGTGGCAGAAGTGGATCAGCCACCATTCCCTGGGTTCAAGCTCCAGCAGCACTGCCGAGCCCAATTTTGTGGCCAGCTTCTTCTTATTTACTCTATGAAAACTCCTCATAATTTTACACCTCTATTAAAACTCCCTTTTAACCTATTATGAAAACAAATTGCGCATAGAAATACAGAAATTTGCAACACAGAAACAGGTCTAGGCTAGTGTTTATGTTCTATATGATCTCCTCTCACCTTACTTCATCTCACTATATTCACACATCATTCTGCGGTTTGTATTTTCTTTTCTGTTCTTTCTGTTTGTATGTTTTTCTCCACCTCATACACTTATCTAGCTTCCCCTTAACTTTATCTATGGTCTTTGCCTCAACTACTCCTAGTGATAGGAAGTCCCTCAATCTCACCTCATTCCAAGTAAAAAAACATTCGCCTGAATACCTGATTGGATTTATCAGTGACTATCTTATATCTTTGGCCCCCAGTTTTGGACTCCCCACAACTAGAAACATCTTATCTAATATCTACCTTGCTCCTTCATAATTTTAAAGACCTCTGGCAGGTCACTTCTCAGTCTTTTCTTTGCTAGTGAAAAGACTCCCAGCTTGTTCACTCTTTCCTAATAGTTATTACCTCTCAGTTCTGGCATCACCCTTGAAAATCCTTTTTGAACATTCTCCAGTACTTCTGTATCATTTTTGTTATATGGAGGCCAGAACTATGCACAGTACTCTATATGTGGTCTAACCAAGGTCAGGAAAATTCCAGGTACAATTCCTGAACTACAATGAATTAGCTAATCTCAACTCAGGAGGTGGAATGGTTGATGTGAGCAGCGGTGTATGTGGAGGTGGCTAGCTAAGCCTGTGTTCCTGTGTTAGGGAGAGAAACAACCAGTCGGGTATCTGCTCCTGATCATTGCCCATTGACTACCACTGGAAAGTGTGAAGTGTGGGAGCTGAAAGAGGACAGGGGCAAACTGTATTCCCTACTTCTAGTCTCTTCCACAAGGAGAAATATCCTTTCAGCATCCACCTTGTAAAGATCTTTTATGTTTCAATATTAGCTAGTTCTTCTGATTTTCTCTCGTTTTTTCTAAGGAAACAAGTGTATTCTCCTCAATGTATTCCCCCCTTCTGATTCTCATAGCATGCTGGGATTTGGAACATGCTTTAGCATTGAAATTCCTGTGTGCTATTTTGGGCACACCAGGTAAAGATTCCACATTGAATTCCTGCATGTGTAATTTTAGCAAAATCATTAACTCATTTAAAATAGCAGAGCAGAAATTTGGCATAAGTACATTCATCAGTGTCCTAAAATGAGCTCTCAGAGGAATTTCAACCCCATTGAGGGGCATTGTAGATGGAAGCCTCTATCCTGCCATTCCATGAGTTGCTTCATCAAAGTCCTGACATTCTCCCTCTAAAGAAATAACCTTGAACATGAACATACAATACTGTAATGTATAAATACAATAATAATCTGACTAAAGTGGAACAAAGCATTGATCAAATTATACTGTCTTTGAGGAAATGTACTTCGAAAATAACAAAAATCAGCTCATTCAGGAGATTCTGTGCTCTTGATAGAAAATGCCCTTCAAATAATTGAGCAGGAATAAAAGTAATTTCACTTACTCTGCAGAAGAAAATACAAGATAATGTGAAAGGACTTGATAGTATCTTTGCTTACTGCAGGGAAGTCTGTTACAACAGGATGTCTGTTGTGAGGATGCTCATAGACAGGCTTTTCAAACAATTTGAGAGAAATATCTTGTATTCATCGGCACAAGGTCAAAAATATCGCGCGACTGTGCATTGACTTTGGGACGCACGCCCGACATCAACGCGCATCATTTTACACTCGAGCAGGTCAAGGCGCACGCCTACCCGCTGAAGTAAAAATTTTGCACTGTGTGTCAACATTAGGGCTCAAGGTGAAAAAGAGTCTATCGATTAGTATGTGACTGTAGTAACACAGCTCGCAGAATCCTGTGAATTCGGGTAACTAAAAGCTGATCTCTTTAATGATAGGATTATCTTAGGCATAAGAAATCCTGTAGTGAGAGCAAGTCTACTGAGAGAGGGGAAACTTACTGTCAAGAAAGCAATCAATATGTGCAAAAGTGCAGAGGTTATAAAACGTCAGCTAGAGCATATGTATGGCAGAACAGACCAGGCTTTGCATTATGTTAATAGACATTCCAGGCTGGAAGAGCAGGACGATCACAGACAAAGAGCAGGATGCAAATCCTATGGAGGACATCACACAAGGGAAAATAAGGCACGTCCAGCGTGAGGAAAGCAATGCTCTGAAATCAAGAAGTCGGATGATTTTGCACACGTGTTTGGCTAGAAAGAAGCAATACAAATACAAATACAGATGGCCACTGGAGAGGTATCAGCCAAAGAGTCTGATGAATCAGTATACGCCGTACAACAGGTTGGTTCCATCAAGTCTATTGGTGATAAATGGCTTGTGACTGTTAGAACGATCAACGCAGAAGGAGAGTATCAAGCGAATAAGAAGTCACAGATAGACACTGGTGCATCATGCAACATCATGACCTTCACACCACCTGTGAAGTGGCTCAACATGGAGATCCAAAATGAAGCCCTCAAAAGTAAGGTTGAGGCTATATGATAACACAATACTCACACTGAGAGGGCAAATTAGTCTGAGAACAAAATGCAATGGCATGACTGAAGAACTAGAGTTCCAGGTCATAGATGGTAAGAAATGCCACTCATCTCAGCCACAGCAAGTCTAAAGTTTGGACTGGCTAAGTGTGCCGAAAGAGACTCACAACCTGTCGCAGCACACTAAAGCATTGACTGCTGAACAGATCCTAGAGGAGTACAAAGACGTGCTTACAGGGTTTGGATGTCTTCCTGGTGAATTTCATCTCAAAGTAGATGAGAGTGTAAGCCCAATTCAGCATCTGCAGAGAAGAGTTCCAGCTGCCATCAAGTCAAGCCTAAAAAACAAGACAGAAGAGCTAGAAAAGAAGGGAGTAATCAAGAAAGTAACAACTCCTACAGACTGGATTAGCAGCCTGGTAGCAGCGAAACAAACTAGAAAGCTGCGAGTATGTTTGGACCAAAGGATCTAAATAAAGCGCTGAAGTGATCTCACTACCCCATGACAACCATCAAAGGAGTTTTGCCACAACTTGCCAAGGCAAAGATCTTTACTACCCTAGGTGCGAAAGATGGTTACTGGCAAGTGAAGCTGGATGAAAGCAGCAGTTTTCTAACTACGTTCTGGATGCCTTTCAGGAGATACAAATAGTTGCACATGCCATTTGGCATTTCCACAGCCCCAGAAGATTATTAATGCAGGCAGCATGAGATAGTCAGTGATCTTCCCATAGTGGAAGCCACAGTGAATGATTTGCTAGTTTATAGATGTGGTGACACAATGGAAGAAACCATAGCTGACCACAATCAGAATCTAGTCCAGCTGCTAGAGAGAGCTCGCCAGGTGAACCTGAAGCTGAACAAGAAAAAGTTGCAATTGAAGATGCCTGAAGTCAAGTACATAGGTCATGTATTGACAGCAAAAGGTCTTCACCTGGATCTAAAAAGGTGAGAGCTGTAGCAGCGATGCAGTGTCCAACAGATGTGAAAGCAGCACAACAATGTGTTAGATTCATGAACTATTTAGCAAAACTTTTGCCTAATTTGTCATCAGGGTGTGAACCATTATGTCAGCTCACTGCCAAGGATGTGCAGTGGTATTGGGGAACAGAATAAGGAGCCGCATTTACTAAAATCAAAAAACTAGTGATGATGCCAGTGCTGAAGTACTATGACATCAATGATGAAGTCATCTTGCGGTGCGATGCCAGTGAGACAGGTCTGAGAGCAACCCTAATGCAGCATGGACAGTCAGTTGCATTTGTATCCAAGGGATTAACGCAAACTGAATGACACTACACTCAGATCGAGAAAGAGTGCTGGCTATTTTCTTTGCTTGTGAGAATTTTCATCAATGCCTGCTTGGGAGAGACAAAGTGACAGTGGAGTCTGACCACAAGTCACTTCAAAGCATTTTCCTCAAACAGCTACTATCCATCCCAAAGCGTCTGCAAAGAATGTTACTTCATATACAGAGACGTACAAGCAAGGGAAAAAGATGTACATTGCTAACATGCTGCTGAGAGCAGCACTCCCTATGAAGAGAGTTGAGGATGCTGAAACAGAATGTGAAATCTTTGGATTTAACGTGAGGCAGAAGCTCAACATGCTCTGGAAGTCATCAACTCAGGAGGGACATTGAATCTGACAGACAAGCGCCTTGCTTAAATCAAGAGGATGCAACTCTCCAAATGCTGCAAGAAGTAGTGATGAAAGGATGGCCTGTGAGCATCAAGGACACATCTTTGGTCACAAGAACGTATTGGGCATAGAGAGATGAATTGACAGCCTAAGATGGCATCTTGTATAAAGGAAATAGAGTCATTGTCCCTAAGGAGATGAGAGGAGAGATGCTGAAGTGCATCCTTGCAAGCCATCAAGGAATTGAGTCGAATCTGAGGAAGGCAAGAGAAATTCTCTTCTGGTCAAACATGAGCAGTGAAATTAAGGACCACATTAGCCAGTGTGGTTCTTGTAATGAATACCAAGCTAAGCAAGCTAGAGGGCCGCCGATGATACATGACATCCCAGTCAGACCATGGTTAAAGCTGGGAGCAGGCCTCTTCACTCTAGAAGGAACTGATTATCTTATCACCATAGACTACTATCCTGGCTACTAGGAGTTAGACTAGCTGACTTCAATAGCAACAGGTGAGATTATAGAATGCCTGAAAGCACACTTCAGTCATTGCGGCATTCCAGACAGTGTGATCAGCGACAATGGCCCTCCATTCACAAGTGAAGAATTCAGCCGCTTCATAAAAGATTAGGAAAATCAACATTATACATCATCTCCACACTATCCCCAGTCAAATGGAAAAGCTGAAGTGGCAGTGAAAATCACCAAAGGAATCATCAAGAAATCAAGCAAGTCTAGCACAGATGTATACAAGTCAATCCTTGAGTGGGGAAGCACACGATTGAAGGCATGGAAAGCAGTCCAGTCCGAAGACTAATGTCATGCCCCGCCCAAACTACTCTTCCAATTGCAAAAAAGCTACTGAAGCCAGAAGTAGTAACAGATCTGAGTGAAAAAAATCAAGGTGAAATGGCCGAAAGCCAATTTTCATTTTGACAAAACTGCCAAACCATTGTCAGAATTGAGCATTGGAGAGCCAGTTAGTGTACAAACTTTCAATGCTCTCAACAGGAATCAGCCCACATGGAAACTTGGGACATGCATTGAGCAGTTGTCATCTCAATCGTACACAGTGGACGTGAACGACCAAATATACTGACGCAACCACAGGCATATATGAACAACTGGAGAAGCTGTTCCTTTACTGCAGGCAGCCAATCAGGAAGATGAGATCTCAGCAGCTGCACAGAGTACAGAATGACCATCATTCCCAGCAGTCCACCAGCCCCCAACTATGGAAATGGAACAATAACAACAGTTACCAAGGCAACAATAAGTGCCATGGGAACGGCTCTCCTCGGAGATTGAACATCACACAGACGAACAGCCAATTACAAGCACACGTATCATTAAGAGACCTGCACGATTTAACAGCGATGTATGCAATACATGTGCAGACTAGAATAGTGAACAGTTTGTTAATGCATGACAACAGTGGGTGCATAGTGGATAACTTGAGCAACTCACAGTTACACATGATAGTGCATGCAAATTTGTCTTTTGTTCATTATGAAAAGGGGGCTGTTTGGAAATAAAATGCAATCATGTACTAAAGGTCCTACCTGCTATAGCCATGTGACCTCTGCCATGAGGCACAGGCTGGGGGCAGCCATGTTACAGCAGTTCTAATAAAGACATGGTACTAGAAGTAATGTACAAGGGTGATCTAATTGATGTGTTTAACTAGTTGTCATTCATTAGCCGACTGAAAGACTTCCATTTTCTCAAGTTCAAGATCATCTTCCACTGTTGCGCTCTCCATCTTTCCAATGTTTTCTTTGCTATGTTCCAGCACAGTATGAGGAGAGGCAATGGCGTGGTGGTATTGTCGCTGGACTAGTAATCCAGAGATCCTGGGTAATGCTCTGGGAATCTGGGTTCCAATCCTGCCATGGCAGATGGTGAAATTTGAATTCAATAAAAACCTGGAATTAAAAGTCTAATGATGACCATGAAACCGTTGTTGATTGTTGTAAAATCCCATCTGGTTCACTAATGCCCTTTAGGGAAGGAAATCTGCTGTCCTTACCTGGTCTGGCCTACATGTGACTCCAGACCCACAGCAATGTGGTTGACTGTTCTGAATAAGGGCAATTAGGGATGGATAATAAATGCTGGCCTAGCCAGTAACGCCCATCCCGTGAATGAATAAAAAAATGATTGGACACATTCTGCTGCTTGTAATTCCCACTCCTAATTGAAATAGTGCATGAAAAGTAGCAAGATCAAATTCAAGCAATCAGGCTTCTATGAGAATTTCTGAAATCTCACCACCCCCCCTGACCTTTTCACAGGATAGGGTATATAGAGAGAAACTATTTCCTCTGATGGTACAGTCTGGAACAAGGGAACCTTAAAATTAAGGCTAGGCCATTCAGGAGTAAAGTCAGGAAGAACCTCTTCACAAAAATGCTTGTTGAAATCTGAATCTTTCCCTCCCCCAAAAAGCTGTTGAGGCAGGGGTCAACTAAAATCAATAGATTTTTATTGCGTAAGCGATATGGAGCCAAGGTGGGTAAATGAAGTTGAGATATTGATCGGCAATGGTCTTACCAGATAGCCTAACAGATTCACAGGGCTTAATGGCCAATTCCTGCTTCTATGGTCATTATTCCGCAGCTTACTCTTGTCACAAGAGAGGAACCATTACCCAGAGTGGCACTGGCACAGGCAAATGGCATTGGCTGTGAGTGTGGCAGATTGTGAGTACCACTGGTGGTGAGTGGTAATGGTTGTGAGTAGGACTGAAGGAATTGGCAAAAGTCTATGTTTTCTGCTGTTAGTGTTGTTACTTAACTCTAAGCTCTTTCTGACTAATCTTACTTTTTACCAACTGACAGCAATAACACTCAAAGGCAGTAGTATCAAATGACCTTGCATTTTAATTTGAATGTGTAAATGGTTCAAGTCTCCCATATATAGGTGTAATTGGCACAAACCAGTCTTAACCTTTTATTATAGTTCATTATAAAAAAAGAATATCCACCTGAAGGAGGTGTCCCCAGGTGACACATTGAAGTAAGAAGGTCACAGTCAGCTCAGTGTTACTAACACCCATAGTGGTAGAGTGGGAAGATATTTGTGGTCTCCATCTGGCAGAAACCGGGCTGCGACTCTGTTAATCACAGGGGGAGCTTACTGCTCCATTCTCACCATCAACATTTTGTCAGGTCTTCGGAGCAGGTGGCCACGACAGCCACTCAAAACAAGAGCCCGCTAATTTAGGCATTTAAATCAAGGTTCATTGATGTCAATGCCATTTTAGGGTTCAACCGAGCAAAGTGTATGTTGTAAGGAGGAGTCCAAAGATATATACTGTGTTGTGGGGCTATGACGTGTTCCAAAAAAATAACCTGGTACTTCCTGATATCGGTGCTTGAACCTATGTCCCATTGTCCTACTCCCACTGTTTAATTTAAATGAATATTCTGAATTAACCTTTCCTATACCATTTGCTATCTTATATGCCTCTACAAACTTAGCTCCCAGGTGCCTCACTTACAGATTGACAAACTCAAGTCTCTTTCCTTATAACACAAACAATTTAAACTAAGAATTAGCCTCTTGGCTTTACCCTAATATTAAATACCCTGCTGTACCTTTAGATTTTCTTTGTCCATTACTAGTTGGAAGGGTCAGGTTGTGACTTCGGAACTGAAGAAAAGGATGGGGAGGGGAGGGGATGGAAGCTGAACCATATCTTTGAGTGAAACTCTTAAACTTTCACAAAGTTGGAGCAAATATAAGGGAGTTAAGAACCAGCCAATTCAAATAGAAGGAGAAGGTTACAGCTTGAGGAACTGTTCATGCTGATTAATGTACAAACTGTGCCATTCACTGCTTATGTAATGGTATTTTGTCATTAGTTTGGTGCCTTAGCTTTGTTTCCTTGAGAAGCACATCTAAAAACTATTTGTTAACTTGTTCACCTATTCCGGACGAGGTAATTGGTGTCTGTTTGTCACGCTGAGCAAGCTGCTAGGCAAGTCCTTCACCAACTCTCAGTAAATGACTAGACAGAAATCCAATTGAGACAAAAGCTGTGAGACTGAAGCCCCTAGCCATCTATGATTGCCACCAGTTTTATAATTCTCTGGCAGATATTTATTATTATTTATAATACATTCTGTACATAACATTTGGGAGTAAATGCACTGTCATTGCTCATGGATGAAGAGTTCTTTGATGTTGCAGCTTTCTGTTCTCCTTGAAAATAACAATAACATCATGTGGCTTGGGGCTATAAAAAGTATGAGTACCTGAAGGATTGCTGAATTACTTTGGATAGACAAATTACAGAATAATTCACTTTACGCCATAAATTATAGGATGATTGAAACCTGTTTTGCTACTTGTTTTTTGTTCAGGATATCGCAACTCCTATTTTTGTGCTTGTGGGGTTATATCGATTCTTTTTAAATGTTGAAATCGTTGTGGAAAATCAAATACAACACAGAATGCATTGTTAATATACATTACACTAGGCTACCTGCTTTTGTGCTAAGCATTAATGGGGGCAAAACATGTCCCTAAAAGCCTTGAGCTAAATGTGGCACCACTTGACCTAATATTAATGGGGTCATATCTTTGATTAATTATCAGTCTCAACCCCGCAATAAGTCAATTGCTCCAGCGTTTCATCTGTTAGAGAAATAACTGCTTTTGTAAAAGGTGTTATCCATCACATGAAAACTGCTACAGCAGCTAACAAGAATCGTGGGTTGCACAGTACCTGCATTTGTTGTACATCAGCTATAATAATGTTCAAGCTGCAGAACACTTTAGTCTATTGTTAGCACAGTAAAAGGAAGCAAGGCTCGTATTTTTATGACAATATTCCTGACCTCAGGATGACCCAAAGCACTTTATAGCTAATTAATTGTGAAACGTTGTCACTATTGCAATTTGGGAAATTTGTGCACAGCAAGACTCCACAACCAGCAACGTTATAATGATCAGATAATCTGTTTGAGATGTTGGTTGAAAAATAGCTCAGGGCACTAGAAAGATCCTCCCTAGCTTGTCTTCAAAATAAAGGGCAGTTAGAGAGTTGGTTTAACCCCTCATTTGAAAGGCAGTGCATTTGAGTGCAACACTCCCTTACTCTCTCAAGTCTCTGTAATGAGATTTAAGGCCCCAACCTTCTGACTCAGAGGCAAGAGTGCTACCATTGAGCCATTGCTGACACCTGTTTAAGGGGAGTGGACTGGCTAATTTAGATTGTTATTAAATGTTTTATTTTTTTTTATATTCTTTCACAGAATGTGGGTGTTGTTGGCTAGGCCATTTATTGTCCATCCTTAATTTCCCTTACAAAGGTAGTGGTGAGCCGCTTTATCTTGAACCACTTCAGGCCATGTGGTGTAGGTACACCCATTGTGTTGTTAGGGAGGGTGTTCCAGGACTCAGCGATAGGGAAGGAACAGCGATATAGTTCCTAGTCAGAATGGTGTGTGGCTTGGAGTGCAACTTGCAGCTAGTGGTGTTACCATGCATGTTGGAGCTGCAATCATCCTGGCAAGTGGAGAATATTCCATCACATTCCTGACTTGTGCCTAGTAGGTGGTGGACAGGCTTTGGGGAGTCAGGAGGTGAGTTACTCACCACAGGATTCCTAGCGTCTGACCTGCTCTTATATCCACAGTATTTATAATGGCTAGTCCAGTTCAGTTTCTGGTCAATGGTAACCCTCAAGACATTGAATAGTGATATTCTATTGACAAAATGCCAGCAGAAACAAGGCATATGTACACAGAAATTGTAAAGGTCCAGCACTGGTTAATTGTGTGCCTTTGAGTGAAAGCAGCACTGAATATCAGTGAGTGTGTTTTGAGGCCTGATTAACAGGCTGTAGCTGCACAAAGCCATTGACACCAGTTTCCCAGTCCAAATGGTGAAGCAGTTCACTGGAAAACGGGAAACTTAAAATGTGTCGGCATAGCCCCAGGTTGGTCTTAAGTGGGCTTTCCTCAGGTTGGCTTTGCTATATATTCATAGTCCAGCCTGAGCCTGCCAGAATTCACTACCAGCAGACTGCAGGAAATAAGCCCAAGTTAGCTAGTCAAGGCTGCTAGATTTCTGTAGAACAAAAAAATCAAACATGGCTTGTGCAAACTGTAATAGCTTTACTAGTATTGGTATTTATTGTGTCACATGGTTAGCTGTCGTACATGGTGGGGAAGCGGTGAAAGCACTGGTCTGCTGACACAAACTGAGCAGAGAGAAAGATCCCTGCACTGAATAAAGCAATGCCAAAGGTACAAATGATATTATGGGCCTTAGGCTTCATTTAGATTAGACCAGCAAGCTGTGGACCCCTGCTGCATGTCCACAGGCAGCCCACTAGTGAAGCACATTTAAAATTTTGGCATCCATCACTAGCAAAGACCTTATCTACATTCTCAGGGATGAGGGAGGTGAACTGGTAAGGGGGAAGATGATTGGGATAGGGGTAAGCAATGGGGAGAGGGAGTGGTGATCAGGAGAGGGGAGGGGCAATTGAGAGGATTTATCAGGAAAGGGAGAATGATCAGAAGAGGGAGAGGTAATCGGGATAGGAAGGGTTGATTGGGAGAGGGGGAATGAGGGGAAGAGGGAGACGGGGAGGTAATTGCAAGAGGGAAAGGTGATCGGGAGAGGGAGAGGTGATCGGGAAAGCTGGAGCTGATCGGGAAAGGAGGAGCTGCTCAGGAGATAGAGAGAGGGGGTGGGGACCTGGAGAGGGGATGGGGATTGGGAGGGGGTAGGAGGCAAGGAGAAGGAGGGGGAGAGGGGGAGGTGATTGGGAGGGGGAAGGTGAGCGGGAGAGGGAGGAGGTGATCAAGAGGGGGAGAGGTGATTGAGAGAGGGAGAGGTGGTCGGGAGAGGGAGAGGGTGATGGGTTGGTGATTGGGAAAGGTGGAGGAGATCAAGAGAGTGAGAGAGGATCGAGAAAGGGAGGGGGTATCAAGAGAGAGGAAGGCGATCGGGAGAGGGAGGGGACGATGGGGGAGGCGATCGGGAAAGGCAAAGGTGGCCAGGAGAGGGTGAGGTGATTGACAGAGGGTGTGGTGGTTGACAGAGGGTGAGGCGATCGGGAGAGGGGGAGGTGGCTGGGAGAGTGAGAGAGAGAGAGCGGGAGGTGATTGAGAAAGGGAGAGGTAGTGGGAGAAGGGAGACGTGTTCGAGAGAGGGGAAGGGAGAGGGGGAGGTGATCAATAGAGGGAGGGGTGGGCAGGAGATGGAGATGGAGATGGAGAGGGGTTAGTGATTGGTAGAGAGGGTCGGGAGAGGGGGAGGTGATCAGGAGAGAATGGGTTGATTGGGAGAGTGGGAGGTGGTCGAGAAAGAAAGAGGGGGAGGTGATCAGGAAAGAGAAGTCGGTGATCGAGAGAGGGAGAGGTGAGCGAGACAGGGAGGAGGTGATTGAGAGAGGGAAGAGGTGATTGGGAGAGGGGGAGGGGATCAGGGAAGGGGCAGGTGGTCAGGAGAAGGAGTCGGAGAGGGGGAGGTGATCAGGAGAGAGATAGGCCAGTGATCAAGGGAGAGAGGGAGGAGGTGATTGAAAGAGGGAGGAGGTGATTGAGAGAGGGAGGAGGTGATCGGGGGAATGAGAGGGAGTTGACTGGGAAAAAGCAATCAGGAGAGAGGACAAGCGACATTGAGACAATGGCATCAATTAGGAGAAGTGAATTATAGGGATGGGAGAAAGGAATTGGATGAGAGGGATGGTTGAGGTAATAAGGAGGATGGTGGCAATTGCATCTGAGGGAAGTTTTAGTGAGAGGAAAGATGTGTTTGGGAGGGGCATGTAATAAGGAATGGACAAGTCAGGGCTGGTATCAGTTTTCAAAACTCTGGATTTCTTATATTTATTGCCCTTAGTTCTGGTGTCCCTCACGAGTGGAAACATTTTCTTATTGCTTTCAATTCAAATAGATTCTAGCTTTCTGTTACTTATTTTTCATGTCAACATTTATGATAACTCTAATGAATACAATTACTCCAGCCCCCATCTTCCTTCCCTATCCTTCTTGATTATGTCATAATCTGCAATATTTAATTGCCAGTCCTGTTTGATATGTAATCATACTTCAGTTATTCCTACTACATCTGGTTATTCACTATGGATTATTGCCTCCTGTGCCCCAGTTTTATTTTGGTTGCTAGGTGCATTGCTATGTTGTCTTTAATAATTGTCCCTTTAACTTTAGTTTTATACTTTTGTTTTATAATTGCATTTATTCCCTGATCCTTTATGTTATCTTTGCTCTTTACTCTTACTTCTATAGCTTTACCATAATTTCCAATTTCTTTTATCTTGAGACTTATGCTATTTTACCAGATCTTTCCCTCCTCCCTTCACACACGCCATTCCCCCCTCTGCCCCACCGCGTCCCCACCCCCACCCCACCAGCTTGCTCATTTACTAACTACAACCTTATTCAACTTTTCAATTATGTCCCATTCTGGTTCAGGTGGCTCCCCTGGCAGTGATGCATTTCCTTCCTGTTGTAAGAAGAACATTGGAACAGAGGGGGCCATTCAAACGCCCTCAAAACTGCTCTGCCATTCAATAATATCATGGCTGATCATCTACCTCCCTGCACTATTGCCACATCCCTTGATTCCCTTCGTATCTAAAAATCTACTGAGCTCTGACTGAATCTACTCAAAGACTGGGTGCCATAGCTCTCAAGCAGAGAATTCTAAAGGTTCCCAATTCCCGGAGTAAAGAAATTTCTCCTCTTCTTAGTGTTAAATGGTCGATTCTTATACTGAGTCTGTACCCCATGTTCTAGACTGCCAAGCCAGGGAAACATCCTCCCAGCATCTACCCTGTCAAGAACCTTCTATGTTTCAATACAA
This sequence comes from Cetorhinus maximus, assembly GCF_964194155.1. Classification (NCBI taxonomy): domain Eukaryota; kingdom Metazoa; phylum Chordata; class Chondrichthyes; order Lamniformes; family Cetorhinidae; genus Cetorhinus; species Cetorhinus maximus. Next base: position 145,504,660 of record NC_135880.1, on the reverse strand, counting down.
TCATCTCTCATTCTTCTCAGCTCTAAGAAACATCCACAAAGAACTTCAGCCATGGTCTCACCAAGACTCTATACAATCGAGGTAAAACTTATTTACTCTGATACTCTTACACTCCAATCCCTTTGTTATAATGGTTAATATACCATAAAGTCCCAGCACTGGTGCCAGTGTACTACATAATGGAACCCCTCCTTCCCATACCGCTCCTGCATCCTTTCTGATCTTCTTATCCCTGAGCCAATTAGCATTTGGCTCAGGTGGTAATCCAGAGATCCCCAACCATGTGACCATGTTTTTTAATTTGCTTCCTAATTTCCAATACCCCCATAGCAGGGCTTGCTCCCAATTCTTTCCTATATCAATGGTCCCACCATGAACCACAACAACTGGATCCTCCCCTTTCCAAATTGCTCTCCAGCTGCACAGAGATATTTTACACCTACCAGGTAGGCAATGCTTCCTTTTGTACTCTGAGTCAGATTACAAGGAAGACCATCTATCTCCCTAATTATTAAACCCCTCTGACCGCAACTATTTTATTCTTCTCTTCCCCCCACTCCACCCACCTCCACTTGCACTGTCTCATGTTCATGGTTAGCATTCTAGCCGTCCACGCCACAGTCTGCAGCCTTATCCTCATAGATAGGATGTACCTTGTAGCTTCTGGGCAGGTTCAACGTCTGTTGGACCTCCTTCTCCACTTCCCCTGGGTTCCCCTACTCTGCTATCTAGTAGTCACACTCTTCCCTTTATACACTCTATAGTTTTAAGACATGGAATATTAAGTATAAACTTTTAAATAAGAATGTGATAATAAAGAATGTGCAGCCAGAACCTGGAGAATAGTAATATTGGAAGTCCATAGTTGAGTTAAGGTACCACACATTTCTGGATGAAGAAGTGTTCCTTGTTTAATTTGTGATACAAAGATTACAACAAAGTAATCTTCTCTAATAAATCATGTGAGAATATTCTGTTTTCATTGCGTTCCCTCATTCCCATTCATTACAGATAAGAACTGACTTAGCGATTCTGCAAATAATATTTAGTCACTTTTATGTGAATTTCAGTGCATGCACATAATGAGCAAGTAATTACTAGAGAATTAAAATGAGGATAATGGAAGCCTGGGTGTGATTACAAGGCATTAATCAGATCGAGAGGTTCAGACGTCACCATGAATTGGATCAAATTTGAGTGGATTATAACGACTGTCTGAACCCCAAGTTAGATTCAAGCCATCAGTGTATTTCTTCATTAGTACCTGTTTTAACTTATAGAGAAAGGGTTTTCAAGTTTAAGGTTGTTCTGTTTTGATCTGTTTTTGAGCCAGTATAGAATCAGGCTTGTCGGTCTGTTCCATTTCATGATGTGGATTAACATTCACACAAGGGGGATTAACTATTGTGATTTTACCACTGCTTGATCTCTACTGAGGAATAATTGGCATCCAGTCTCCAAGGTTTCTAATTCAGGGAATGGGACCAACAGCAAGTTGTTAATTCTTTGTTTTGTTCAGTTTCTGTAAAAGGAAAGGAAGAAAGAACTTGCATTTATATAGGGCCTACACAATCTCAGAACATTCCCAAGCACTTTACAACAAATGAAGTACTTTCTGAAATGCGGTCACTGTTGGAAGGATCTTAGCTCAGAAAATCAAGTAGTAAAATCAGTTTAGGTGAAATTAAGAAATAGGAAGGGGCAGAAACCATTGGTGGGAGTTGTTTGGAGGGCCTCTAACAATAGATGTAATGCAGGGCAGAGTATCAATCATGTCACAACCACCTAAAAGGCGTTTCCTTAAAATAGTCTGTAAGCTAAGAATTTGCACGTGTATATGTAGCCCCCTTTTAATCTATGAGTGACTCAATTTAAAAATAACCCAGCAGACAAGCTTTAGTCTTAAACAAGATAAAGGTTAGTTTATTACAAAAAAAACTGATGAAGATTTCTTAGGTAAAAGTGATAAAGTTATTAACTAAAATTCAGATACAAAGATTAAAATGCAGATAAAGGAAAAGGATATTTTTAATGATGAGATTTCAAACCAGTCTCTGTGAGATTGCTTGTGCTCTTTTGTTCCAAAGTGAAAGTTTGAAACTTGAGGTTTGGTTTAGCAGCGACATCTTCTGCAGTTGACCAGTCAGTGTTTGCCTTTTTCAGGTGGACTCAGCAGGCCAGCATATTTTTGAGAGAGGGAGAAGATTTCCTATTCCTCATTAATTCTGTGGTTACATCACTTGTGGATTACCTGAACTTTTTTGGTAGAACAACAGTTGATTTCTTAATGCCTCTTTGTCCTCCCTTGGCCAAGAACCCTCTCTGAAGTTGTTTCTCAGAGTTCTTCCTGATGTTCTGCACACCAAAATGGCTGTTCTCAGCCTGTCATATCACAACCAAAACAAAATAGTTGTTATGTTAATTTTGATGAAGCATTGTTCCACCAGGCAAATAAGTTAATTATGTTGAGGTTCTTTTAAGTCCATCACTGTCTCCTGTTCTATCAGAAATAAAAGGTTTTTTTCACACCTTTTAGAATTCAGTGGACATCCCTGGAGAGGTCTTTGCATTTTTAATGACTCTTCTTAGCCAGATCTAGAGATATGAGTCTGACCAGGTTTGAATAAACATCGGAAGGTACCATGTTGTCTGTCCATACATCTATTTTGTAAAAGGCTTTTAAACTCAATGTAACAGTTTGAAAACAAAATATGCCTTTATAACAGTTGTTCTTAAAATCTGTAATATCATACATATGAACATATAACTTATTTTTGGAGAATATATGAATTAGGAGCAGGAGTAGGCCATTCAGCCCCTCCACCAAGCCTGCTCCACCATTCAATAAGATCATGGCTGATCTGATTAATGGCCTCAATGTAACTATCCTACCTACTCCGGATATCCTTTTGTTCCCTTGTTAGACAAGAATCTATCTACCTCTGCCTTAAAAATACTCAGTAACCCTGCCTCAATCGCTCTCTGGGGAAGGGAGTTCCACAGACTCATGACCCTGTGGAGAAAAATAAGCTATTGGCACAAAGTAAAGCCATTATTTTTTTCATCTGGAGGAAGCACAGGAATTCCAGGTTGTCAATAATGTTTTATTTCTTTCAGCAGAGAAGTGGAAGGAGGTCACTAGTTGCTTTGATTTTGTTTTGAACAGGATTCAAGTGCTGATTCCCAGCTTGTGGATGTCAGTCGTAAACCTGGAGTAAATTTGTTGGATTCACTAGTGCTAGCAACACCAAATTTTTAGAAGCCCACCTCAATGAATGCGCAAGTTTATACTGGGTTGCAGTGTGCAGCGGAAACCTCCAAATTATTCCCTCCCACCCCTGCATGAACCCCAGTACAAAGGCAGCTATAAAAACACCCAGAACAATTGTCTAGTGCTTTTAAGGATTGGCAGCCTTGTTAATGCCTCCCACTTGATGGCAAACCAACTGTACATCACCAAATGACAGCTTTACCTGGTGCCTCCGACAACAATACAGAGTGCAATCATCAGAGGTGGGCACCATTTTGTTCAATGGTAGATGAAGGACATACATCTGCTCCATACTGCAAACATAATGGGTGTTTCTATGAATCTTCCTCACACACTGGGGCAGGTACAGTAGCCAGAAAGCTGTAGAAAAGGCCCAGCAAAATAAATAATGTTTTTATGACATTGGAGCTGAAAGCCATGGATATAATGGCCAGGATTTTCCAGTCATCGGGCAGGCTCAGCGAGAGCGGGCGGGGGCAGTCACAGAGCTGACCGCCACCCGTGATCAGCTCCACACCGTGATTTCACGCAGGCAGGCCAATTAAGGCCCGTCCTCCGTGGGTTGTGAGCGGTAACGCTTAGCACTACCTGTGCAGGCGGGGGGAGGAGGGAGAGTCGGGTCCAATGTGCAGTTCGCACATGTGCACGAAAGAGCGCTTCAATCTCCCTGAGGCACGGAGCTGCCTTAGGGAGATTGAAGCACTTTCTAAAAAAATACTAAAGCCATCAAAACTTTAATGAAACATGTCCCCTCATGTGACTCTGTCACATGAGATGGGACATGTTTTTATTTTCAAAAGAAAGTATTTATTTAATTAGTATTAGCTTTAGGAAACCTCATCTCGCTCGTGGATGAGATTTCCAAAAAAGCGTAAAGGACACTTGGCCTTTTTGCCTGTCCACCAACTGTAAGGTTGGACGGGCAGCGTAAAATTCGACTCAATTACCTTGTTAATGGCCTTAATAGGCTTTTCAATTATCAGTGGATGCGCAGCTGACTCCGACACGCACCCGCTGAACGAAATATCGCGCAAGTTTGCGATGACGTCAGGACGCACGTCCGATGTCATCATGCGTCACTTTACATTCTGGCGTGTCGGGCATGGGCTCGGATGCCAAATGTAAAATTCTGCCCAATGTTACAGTCTTTCAGTATAAATACAAGTCAAACAGTACAATAAAAACACCCAACTACCTCAATGTATCTGCACAAAATACACTTCCCAACAATCTACTGATAAAATAGCTTGAAACTTCATAAAGGGCCTACTCTCCATAATAAAACACCCAGCTAAAGGATCAAAGTCATAATTCCCTTGAATTTTCCTGGTTTCACATAAGCGGTAGCCAGATTTGGGGTACTCCTGCAGTTTAAGCTAGTAAGCACTGTCGTTGGCATAAGGGGCCATCTCCCAATAACAAAATAAACTACAGCAGCAATCACTTTCAGGCAACCAATCATTCTCCATTAACAAGCATCATCTTTGTTGCACCTTTGACTCAGTTAGGTATAGGTTCAAGCCTCCACTCAGCCTAAACTACACAATCAGTGTAGTTTCCAGAGGACTGGAAAAACGCTAATGTAACCTCCCTTTTTAAGAAGGGAGTGAGGCAAAAGACGGGAAATTACAGGACGATTAGCCTGACCTCGGTCGTTGGTAAGATTTTAGAGTCCATTATTAAGGATGAGATTTCAGAATACTTGAAAGTGCATGGTAAAGTCAGCACAGTTTCATCAAGGGGAGGTCATGCCTGACAAATCTGTTAGAATTCTTTGAGGTAACGAGTAGGTTAGACAAAGGAGAGCCAATGGATGTTATCTACTTGGACTTCCAGAAGGCCTTTGACAAGGTGCCGCACAGGAGGCTGCTCAGTAAGATAAGATATGTTAGAGGCAAGGTACTAGCATGGATAGAAGATTGGCTGTCTGCCGGTGACTAGTGGAGTTCCGCAGGGGTCAGTGTTGGGACCACAACTTTTCACTTTATACATTAATGATCTAGATGAAGGAACTGAGGGCATCCTGGCTAAGTTTGCAGATGATACAAAGATAGGTGGAGGGACAGGTAGTATTGAGGAGGTGGGGAGGCTGCAGAAGGATTTGGACAGGTTAGGAGAATGGGCAAAGAAGTGGCAGATGGAATACAACGTGGGGAAGTGTGAGGTCATGCACTTTGGTAGGAAGAATAGAGGCATGGACTATTTTCTAAATGGGGAGAGAATTCAGAAATCTGGAGTGCAAAGGGACTTGGGAGTTCTAGTCCAGGATTCTCTTAAGGTTAACTTGCAGGTTGAGTCAGTAGTTAGGAAGGCAAATGCAATGTTGGCATTTATTTCAAGAGGACTAGAGTATAAAAGCAGGGATGTGCTGCTGAGGCTTTATAAGGCTCTGGTCAGATCACATTTAGAATATTGTGAGCAATTTTGGGCCCCGTATCCAGGAAGGATGTACTGGCCCTGGAGAGGGTCCAGAGGAGGTTCACGAGAATGATCCCAGGAATGAAAGGCTTAACATATGAGGAACGTTTGAGGACTCTGGGTCTATACTCGATGGAGTTTAGAAGGATGAGGGGGGATCTGATTGAAACTTACAGAATACTGAAAGGCCTGGATAGAGTGGACATGGGGAAGATGTTTCCATTAGTAGGAGAGACTAGGACCCGAGGGCACAGCCTCAGAGTAAAGGGAAGACCTTTTAGAACAGAGATGAGGAGAAACTTCTTTAGCCAGAGAGTGGTGAATCTATGGAATTCATTGCCACGGAAGGCTGTGGAGGCCAGGTCATTGAGTGTATTTAAGACCGAGATAGATAGATTCTTGATTGGTAAGGGGATCAAAGGTTACGGGGAGAAGGCGGGAGAATGGGGTTGAGAAACTTATCAGCCATGATTGAATGGTGGAGCAGACTCAATGGGCCGAATGGCCTAATTTCTGCTCCTATGTCTTATGGTCTTATCAAGGGTGACACTCCTCTGCAGTACCCAGGAAGAGTTAATTATTCATATATTTGGATTAAATAGAGGCTATGTCTGCCTATTCTTATAGGTTAGATGGACTCCAGATCTCTCAACACTAATTAAGGAAAAGCAGTATCTGGTTAACATCATCAAATACACATTAACTGGTCATTCTATGCAATACTGCTTATGGGACCTCACTGTGCAAAAATTATAGCCATATACGTCTAAGTAATGAGACTGTGCTTCAGAGCACAGGATACAAAGCACTTTAGAAGGAATGATGCATTTCACATCCATTAAAAAGCTACAAAACAAACATGTATTGAAGTTATTTGTAGAAACATCATTCTGGCATTGAGGTAGTACAGTGGGCTGGGTCACAATCTTAGTCCTTCGTGTCCTTTCTTGGCTGTTGCCCATGAGCAGGGGATTGCCAGTCCCATAGCACAGGCCTCTGAGCTAATGAGAAACTTCTGCAGTGGAAGCAGAAGTTGGAAAACTTACTGAAATAAAACAAATCTAGTAGTTCCTTACTGTTCTTAGAACTACAACACCAACAAAGAACATCACCTCAGTCAAGCCCACCTCCAAGGCAAGCATTATGAGAGATGACGAAGGCGCTCTAGCAAAGCATCACATTAGCGTGAGATGGAGCAGAGGGTTTGCTGACCCGGTTCTGGGGTTACTGGGAGAAAATGTGTCATCCTCACCAGATCTGGCAATAATTACACATTTGTGACAGGCAGGAAATTAGAGATGCATCTAACAAGGATAACATAGTAATCATGGGGGACTTTAATCTTCAAATAGGCTGGGCAAACAAAATTTGCAGTAACACTGTAGTGGACAGGTTCATATAATGTATACCAAATAGTTTTCTAGATCAGGAAGTCGAGAAACCAACTAGGGAACAGATTATTTTTGCATCTAGTATTGTTCAACAAGAAAGAGTTAATTAATAACCTGGTAGTAAAGGGATGTCTAGGGAAGTGTTATGCCCCTCTTGTCATGTCACTTTGCTCAGCGAACACAGTTGCACACATATCGACTGGTGAGTGAGTTGGTAAACAAGATACGGCAGACGTAGAGACCATGTAAGATGAAGTACATGCTGTTTATTAACACAAGTAACAGAGCACTAGCACGTGCGCTTCTCAAACCAGACCCTATTTGGAACTACTGATTAACACTGTAGCCCGCGCTACACAGCAATTGGGTAATACAATCACGTGGTCAATCTGCTCACATTCTCTTAAAGGTGTATTGCACTCAGGTAGGAAGAATGACCTTAATATGATTGAATTTTATATTAAATTGAAAATAAATTACGTAAGTCAGAAATTAAAATCTTAAATTTAAACAATGCAAACTATGTAGGATTGAGGGGTGTGTTGGCTAAGGTGGGTTAGAAAACTGCATTAAAAGATATGATGGAAGACAAGCAATGGCTAGCATTTCAAAAGAATTCATACATAATTTGCAACAAATATACATTCTGTAAAGTTCAAAAACCTCACAGATAATGTGGTCCAACCGTGGCTAACAAGAGGGGTCAGCAATAATATTAGATCAAAGGACAGGCTTATAAGGTGGCCTTAAAGCACAGTAAGCCTGAGAATTGGGAGGATTTTAAAATTCAGCAAAGGACGATGAAGTAATTGTCCAGGAAAGAGAAAAGAGAATATGAAATAGATAAACAAGAAATATAAGAACATATTCTAAACATTTCAATCAGTATGTAAGTAGGATGAGATTAGTGAAATATTACAGATAGGGAGAGATGTGGAATAATTTACCCCTTTTCTCGCCTCTCGACTGACTGCTAGAAGATGTTTTTTTGAGAAGGAGTATTTAACCCTTTGAGTACTGTGACTTTAAAGAACAAAAACAAGACAGCTCTCTTGGAAGTTTAAATAAAAAGAAAGAATAAATGCTTATTTCTCACAACACCTAAAATACAATTGCAACAATTCTTACTCTTTACACATACAAGGTACATATGCACACACAAGAACAGATGATTTCTAAAGAAGTAGCATGCACTTAAATTATTTAAAAAGTTAAAGAAGGTCTCTTCTAATCAGCCCTCAAGATGGTAGTTGAAACAGTACATAGCTGAAGAGTTCCCTCTTGATGAACTGAAGAAAAATGAACATTGGATATTTCTGTTGATGAATTCACATCAGTTCACTCCAAACAACAGCAAGCTTCTAGCTTGAAGCTGGTCAAGAACCTGCAGTGAAGATCTGTACTCTGGTGGGTAAAGCTAATAAGTCCCAATTTGTTGACTAAGCTGATTTTTGAGGCAGGGTACTCCTTTGTGCTGGGTGAGATATGGCTTCCCTCAAATCCTAGACTGACCTGCCCTGGCCTATCCTTGTGAACCAGGTATTTCCTATCACAAGCCAGTTTCTGTCATGTGATACCAACATCGATGTTTTTTGTTGTCCACACAATGTGTTGGCAGCTAAGCAATTCACCACACAATGGAGGGTGTTTGCCATCTCATCAACATTCTAGCTATGATTAGCTTCCAAAATATTTTAATTTGAAATTCCATTTTCATGAGATCAGCAGGTCTAGCAGCTATTGTCATGTTAAAATCTCTTCCATTGAAATGGTAAGGGGTAGTCAATCGTCACCTGGGAAGGCAATTTGCATTTTAAGTAACTACCCAGAGAAATGTTCAGACATGTCTGCCTTTATCTGTAAAGAAACCACAAAAGAAGTCACCTGACTCTTTGGAGCCTATTATGCGAAGATTTGGTCCATATTCCATGTTGCCTTTTAAAAGTAAAGTGCCCATCTCCCAATAAGCTTTGCAGACATATGATGTAACCATAACAGAAAGTAAGCACGGGCCCATTAGAGGCAGAGACAAGTGAAATGATAATGGGGATTAAGAAAATGGCAGAGACATTGAACAAGTACCTCATAGCTGTCTTCACAGTAGAAAACACAAAATTGGCAAAAATAATGGGAAAACATTTCATGTTCAAACAGTTCCTTGTTTTATTAGGAATTTAAAGAAATTACTAAAAGAAAGAAATTGTATTGGATAAATTAATTAAACTAAATGATGAAAAATCCTCTGGACATAACAGCATGTATCCTATTGTTTAAAAGAGCTGCAGAGACAGTGGATGCGTTGGTTTGATCTTCCAGAATTTCTTATGGTCTAGAACAATTCCCAAGGATTGGAAGGTAACAGACATAACTCTGTAGCTTAAGAAAGGAGGATGATAGAAATGGAAAAAATGCTAGAATCTATTATTAGTTATGTGGGAGCAGAACACTTAGAAAACCACAATATGCTCAAGCAGAGCCAACATGGATTTATGAAAGGAAAATTGTGTTTGACAAATCTGTTAGAGTTTTTTCAGGGTGTAACTAGTAGGATGGATAAACAAAATAAGTGACAGCCATTCACTGGTTCATTCCTCAGGGCAATTCCTTGACCAGAGTTAAGCTACCTGGTTTAAATTGGAAACAATGTTTGGCAGTTAATGGTCAGTCACCATCAACCGGTGCATTCTCCATGGCAACGCCTCTATAAGTCAGAGTCCACTTGCCAACAATCAGCACTTTCTTTTCATATAGTATAAACTGTTGTTCTCTTTACATTTGGAACTCTTGCAAACTGTCCTGATGAGTGCAAGATGAAAAGCTTTGACAAAAAAATCTCTTCTTTCAGCAATACTCGGGTTTTGTACTACCAAACAACCGTCTCATAATCCTTCATAATCTTGAAGACCTCAGTTACTATAATAATATAACCTCTAACTTTCAGATCTCCCTTCATAACTGTAACCCATCCTGACTGATAACACCCAAGTGAGTCTATGCTGCAGCATTCCCCTTTCATTTATAACTTCCCTATAACGAGCTGCTCAAAGCTGTACACAATATTCCAACTACAGCTTTGTATACCCAAGCTAACCAACACATCTTTCTCTTTCATCCTACTGGAGGAGTACATCAGGAGCATGGAGTCTGGTGAACTAGCTGTATGCCTTGCGGCATGCAGGGAACGAAGACGACAGAGAAGAGAGCGACCGAGGTGCCTGGCTGCGCAGAGAGAGGAGCAGCATCTTCTGGAAGAAGGGGCAGCTGGGGCTTCCGCACATGCCACTGAAGTGCCACAGTCAGCCATTGTTGGTAAGCACCTAGCTAAACCCAGGGTCTGTAGATGCTACCTTTCATTCCTGCAGATGATCGAGAACCAGTGTCGCTGAAGACTGTGCATGTCTAGGGAACTGGTTGGTCACACCTGCCAGCTACTGCTGGATTTGGTGCCATGGGGACATGGAGGACATCCACAGCCAATGGCCGTGAAAGTGACCACAGTGCTCAAATTTTATGCCAGCGGCTCCTTTTAGGTCTCTACAGATGACCTCTGTGGGATATCACAAGCCACCTACCATAAATGCATGCATGAGGTCACAGATGTCGTCTTCGGGAGGGCACACAATTTTGTGCATTTTTCCTAGGACCAAGACACTAAAGATGCAAGAGCAATTGGATTTGCCCAGGTCTTGGGTTTCCCACAAGTGCAGTGTGCCATTGACTGCACTCACATGACACTCAGATCTGCATCGCAAGAAGGGGCTGTCGTGAAGCTATTAATGGATATAATATTTTGGAAAATATTTTTCTTTTAAAATAGAAGTTTAGTCTGCGGGTGTGTCTTAAATGGATTAAACAGAGAAGTAGAGTGTATTTGCATTTTTTGAATACAGCATTCAAGAAGTAGGGTGAAAACTGACGCCTATCTAGCAGTTACCAAGCAATATGTTTATTTAACTAATAAAATTTGCACTATGAAAGGGGTTTCATTGTTAAAAGGTGAAGTTCAAAGAGGCTGGTGAGACAATGAGAATTTGAATTCAATCAGCAGTGCTAGATATAACTTCCGCAGTTTTCAGGTGTACAGAGCAGAGGCAATGTGAGATCAAAATACAGCTGTAAGCCTCCAACTGGCTCCAAATGAACCAAAGTGAAAGAACCTCATTTTGAATCCGAAAGGTGAAAATGCTTTGCCTGGTGTCTGGTTAAGTCTATGCGTTGCTGTTGCCTTAATGGAGATTAGTTTGGGAATTTGTTAAAAGATATGATAGTAGTAATTTGAAGCTATGTGTATATATATTTTAACCTGTGTAAATTTATAAAATGTTTCATTTAGTTTAATGTAAAACCTTGAGAACTGGTGGTCTGATTCCTGAATTTAGAGTCACATCTCAAACATAACACTTAAAATTATAGGTTATGACAGTTGTTTAAAGTTTCCCTCTGGGATTTTTAAATAACCCCGCTTTACTTCAACTGCATCGGTCATAACAGTGGCCAACTATTTCACCCACAAGGGCTTCCATTCGCTGAACGTACAGCTGGTGAGCGACCACCACAAACGCATCCTGCAGGTCTGCACGTGTTTTCCAGGGAATGTGCACGACTCCTACATTCTCAGTTGGTTACAGATCCCTGATGTCTTCCAGAGCCCACAGAAGCTGCAGGGTTGGCTCCTCGGGGACAAGGGCTACCCGCAGAGGACGTGGCAGAGCGATGCTAAAATGAGGCTCTTGCTGCAACTCGCAACTTAATGGAGCAAACTGAAAATGAGGTTCCAGTGCCTGGACCGGTCTGCAATATAGTCCACAGAGGGTGTCACACATCATCAACGCCTGCTGCGGCCTTTGCAACATGACGCTGCAACGGGGAGAGGACTTGGCTGAGGAGGAGATGCAGGAGCTGGAGGTCTCCTTCGATGAGGAGGACATCAATGGTGATGAGGGTGAGGATGTCCTTGAAGGTGATGATGACAGCGATGAGGCCCTTGCACTGGCCAGACAAGGCAGGTGCGCTCAGGAGACCCTCGTAGCTGCTAGATTTGTGGAGAATGATGATGACATGCAGTGAGGAGACACCATGGATCCTCACATTGCATCTATCAATGTTTGACTCCAGTCTGGTTTATGGCAGTTTACATACCCCCTGTGAGAATGCTCCTGTCATGGAGACACAGTGGTGGCCCTAATAGTCACTTGATTGCAGGAGGATGATGACGACATGCAGTGAGGGCACTCCATAGATTTTCAAATAGCCACTGAGAATGTCTGACTCCTGTCTGGCCGAGGACAGCTCACTTGTGCTCTGTGATCAGGGGCATATCATGAAGATGCAGCCATGAAACTGATCCTTTGTCCGCCTTCAGCACCTGAGCCCTTCAGGAGCACAGCGTCACTGGTCACAGATGCTGAAGAGATGGGGGCCAGACAGATGCTGAAGAGATGGCGGCCAGCGCCACCTTACAGGTGCTGAGAGCACACAGAGAGAATGACGGAACTCTGTGATGCCTGTCTATGACATTCTGGCAGAAATGACAAGCACCATCAAGGTGCAGGCATCACTAAATTCACCAGGTAATGTGAGGCTGGACCATCAATTTGGTCTGAAGGCTGCACAAAGCACAGGAAAGAGGCCCTGGACTGAGACACCTGCCTTTATCTTATGCAGAAAGATTTCATGTCTGAGTGATACGAACACTGCTCATCAGAACAAGGAACCATAGGCAGGGAGACATTTTTGGGAGTTTATTTACAATAGTGAACCATTTGTACACATAATTAACACCCGTGCCCAGGCTGTGCAACTACATCTTAACTTTCCTAACCCTGCCATAATGTCTTGGTGCTCCCCGGACATCCACAGCAGAGGTGGAGGCAGCCTGCTGACTGCTACGCCTTGTCTGTGATGACCTTGGCGGGCAACCTCTGGAGGGCCGCAGCCTGATTTCAGCATCTTGCTGTGTGGCAGTGGCACCCTCCTCAGCCTGTGGATCCAGACCTGCCGAGGTCACCGCAAGAGGGGATTCGGATGGGCCGGATATTCCCAGAGTCACCTGGATAGATGATTCCAGGTTTGCAACAGCTGATCCTCCTCCCTATTGGTACCCAAGGCACAAGGGCCCCTGGCTGACTCCTTGAGGAGAAGGGGTAGCTGGAGTGAGATCGGACTGCCCCCCACCCTTACTTTAAAGCTAGACCCCACCGAGGTGTGTGTCTCTGCACTGGTGGAGGGTATGGGTGAGCGCTGTGATTGGACTTCAAGGACTGTGTCTTCAGATTCCTCTTTAGAGGTTTCCTCAGGGCTTGATTAGAGGCCCTGGGTCATGGACTCTATCAGCTAATTGGCAGATGGCAATGGCCTGTGAAACAGGACACATCACTCACAGCATGGTTGTCTGATGGATGCTGCACTGCTGGACCCTCACATGGTAGAGCACCGGCAACCTCACTGTCAACACAGGAATGGCCCAGATCCTCGCCAGCTGGATGGCTCTGTTTTCAAAGTCCAATTTCTGGACTGAGGACCTTGAATTCAGGCATTCCTCCGCCAGTCTGCAGCCTCTCCCTCTTGTTGTGTGCCAGCTTGTCCTGCATGATTAGAGATGGGGAGTGTGTAAGCAGGGCACCTGCCAGGGCAGATGAAAAGTATGCCTGGCTTGTGTGGATGGAGAGTGGTCCCATGGATGGGATGAGGACAATGAGGGTGTGTGAGAGAGAGTGAATGGTGATGTCCCTTGAATTGGCAGTGAGTGAGGGGCCTGTGGATGTGTGATGGGTTTGAGAGTGTGTGAGTTGAGAGTGATGAGAAGAGTGACCTACCCTGGTGGAACAGAGGAGACCATTCATTCTCTTGCAGCACTGGATGGCTGTCCTCTTTTGCAGGGCATTGGCACTGACACTGCCTCCCATGCTGGATTGGCGATGTTGCTGCCCATCCTGTGGCCAGGGTGGGGATAGAGGACATCATGGCCGGCCTCCACAACATCCAAAAGGCGCTCGAGGGACCCATCATTGAACCTGGGGTCTGCAGTCTTTTTGCCTTTCAGGGCCATCCTATCTTCCGTGCAGCAGTCCTGAGCTGGAAGCACTGAGGAATGTGCGTGCAGCTGCACTTTAAATATGGCACCCGGTGTGATGAAGCGGCAAGATGATGGCGTGACAGGCGAATGAGAGCCCACCAACCATGGAAAGGGTGTGCTTCTCGGGATTGAATAAACAATGCGTCGGTTTTGGGATGATACGACATGAGAAGCCGCCATTGCGGCCGGCGGGTAAAATGTCATTTTCCCCGCACACTACTGCACTTGGTGCAAATCTGAGATGATTCTGCACCCTGTCTTTCTTCAGATAACGCCATGGGATCTTTTACATCCATATGAGAAGACAGACAGAGCTTCAGTTTAATACTGAAACTGAAAGACACACCACTGACAGTGCAGCATTCCCCTGATACTGTACTGACACATCAGCCCAGGTTATGCACTATACTGTCTGGAGTAGGACTGAAGGTTGAGATGATAGCACCTGATCCAAGAGTGACACGAGGTCCTGTAGGCAAAAGCTTCAGTTGAATTTTTTTTAATGATGCCTGCTAGGCACTAAAATTAATGTTCAGATGTGATTTTCAGTCTGCCTGGTGTTTCTCAGTGAGTGTTATATTAGCCTACAATGTTCAGCCTATCTAATCACACCTTGATTTACCAACCATATACCATCAGAGAATCATAGAAATTCAAAAGGATGCCATTCAACCCATCGTGCCTATGCCATTGCTAGTACTCCAACTGAGATCATCGAGTCTAATCCTGGGGCAGAATTTCACCCTTGTCAGGCGGGCTCAGGGGGGGAGGGGGGGGTGGGGGGGGGGGTGGAGTGGTACGGGGGTGGGGGTGATCGGAAAGCTGACTGCCGCCCGCAATCGAGGCCAGAAGGCGATTTCAGGCCAGTTAAGGCTTGCTCAGCGTGAAACGTGAGCAGCAGCGCTCAGCGCTGCCTGTGCAGGTGAGGGGAAGAGGGCAAGAGGGACGAGCGCAAACTTTGCACATGCGCACAGAGCTGCCTCAGGGAGGTGGAGAGTTTAAAAAAAAAAGAAACTAAAAATGTTATAAAGCAGGTCCCCTCATGTGACTCTATCACATGAGTAGAGGCATGCTATTAATTCAATTTTAATTTTTTTATTTTTCTATTTGCTTTAGGAAACCTGATCCCGTCCATGGATGAGGTTTCCTAAAAAGTACAAAGGCCACTTGGCCTTTTCTTCTGCCGTAAGGTTGGGAAGACAGCGAAAGATTCTATTTAATTGATCCTTTAATGGCCTTATCAGGCCTTTTAATTGTCGGCGTGCATGCTGCCGACTCCGGCGTGCGCCCACCAAACAAAATATCGCACGACTGCACGCTGATGTCAGGGCATTCGCCCACCCACCGTGCTAAAAATTTTTGGTCCCCGCCTCTTGATTTCTTAAACCTGAAACTTACAGCTTTGCCAGGACCTAGAGTTCAAACTTCAGCTTTAAAAATGAAGAAAAGGCAAAACTAAACCAATATTACTTTAATTAGTGCTCTGTTTAAGAAGCTGGAAAGAACTTACAAACATAAGAACAAAGAGCAGGAGTTGGCCATTCAGCCCCTTGAGCCTGTTCTGCCATTTGTAAGATCAAGGCTGATCTGATAGAAACCTCAAATCTGCATCCCATCTACCCCCGATAACCTATCACCCCTTGTTTACCAAGAATCTATCCACCTCTGCCTTAAAAATATTCAAAAACTCTGCTTCCACCACCTTTTCAGGAAGAGTTTCCAAAGACTCACGACCCTCTGAGTGAA
Source organism: Cetorhinus maximus (assembly GCF_964194155.1). Classification (NCBI taxonomy): domain Eukaryota; kingdom Metazoa; phylum Chordata; class Chondrichthyes; order Lamniformes; family Cetorhinidae; genus Cetorhinus; species Cetorhinus maximus. Next base: position 145,488,759 of record NC_135880.1, on the reverse strand, counting down.
AAAATTTCACCTCATTTTTTTTTTTAAATGAGCGACCCCTTATTTTTAAACAGTGACCCCTAGTTCTCGATTCTCCCACATGAGGAAACACCCTCTCCACATCCATCTTGTCAAGACCCCTCAGAATCTTATATGCACATGAAAAACAGTGGCAGAATCGGACAGAGCCAGCATAGATTTACAAAAGGGAAATCATGCTTGACAAATCTACTGGAACTTTTTGAGAATGTAACTAGTAGAATTGATGGGGGGAACCAGTGGATGTGGTTTATTTGGACTTTCAGAAGGCTTTCGGCTAAGTCCCGCATAAGGGATTAGCATGTAAAATTAAAGCGCATGGGATTGGAGGTATTGCATTGAAATGATTAGAAAACTGGTTGGCAGACAGGAAACAAAGTAGGATTAAACAGGTCTTTTTCCGAATGGCAGGCAGTGACTAGTGGGTCCCCACAGGGATCGGTGCTGGGACCCCAGCTATTCACAATATATATTAATGATTTAGATGAGGGAACTAAATGTAATATCTCCAAATTTGCAGATGACACAAAGCTGGGTGAGAGGGTGAGGAGGATGCAGAGGTGTTTCAGTGTGATTTGGACAAGCTGAGTGAGTGGGCAAATGCATGGCAGATGCAGTATAATGTGGATAAATGTGAAGTTATCCACTTTGGAAGCAAAAACAGGAAGGCAGATTATTATCTGAATGGCTATAAATTGAGAGAGGGGAATGTGCAACGAGACCTGGGTGTCCTTATACACCAGTCGCTGAAGGTAAGCATGCAGGTGTAGCAGGCGGTAAAGAAGGCAAATGGTATGTTGGCCTTCATAGCGAGAGGATTCATGTACAGGAGCAGGGATGTCTTGCTGCAATTCTACAGGGCCTTGGTGAGACCACACCTGAAATATTGTGTGCAGTTTTGGTCTCCTTATCTGAGGAAGGATGTTATTGCTATAGAGGGAGTGCAGCGAAGGTTTACCAGACTGATTCCTGGGATGCGGGACTGACATATGAGGAGAAATTGAGTCGGTTAGGAATATATTCGCTGGAGTTCAGAAGAATGAGGGGGGATCTCATAGAATCCTATAAAATTCTAACAGGACTAGACAGGGAAGGATGTTCCCGATGGTGGGGGAGTCCAGAACCAGGGGTCACAGTCTGAGGATACAGGGTAGGCCATTTAGGACTGAGATGAGGAGAAATTCCTTCGCCCAGAGAGTGGTGAGCCTGTGGAATTCGCTACCACAGAAAGCAGTTGAGGCCAAAACATTGTATGTTTTCAAGGAGTTAGATGTAGCTCTTGGGGCGAAAGGGATCAAAGGATATGGGAAGAAAGCGGGAGCAGGCTTTTGAATTGGATGATCAGCCATGATCATAATGAACGGTGGAGCAGGCTCGAAGGGCCGATTGGCCTACTCCTGCTCCTATTTTCTATGTTTCTATGTTTCGATCAAGTTGCCTTTTACTCTTCATTGAATTCTCTTGGATTCATATAATGCCTTTAACGGCCTCAGGATGATCCAAAGCACTACATAGCCAATGAAGTACTTTTGAAGTGTAGTCATTGTTATAATTTGGGGAAATACAACAGCCAAATTGCACACAGCAAGCTCCCATAAACAGCAATGCAAAAATGACCAAATAGTAACATTGTCAGCCAGGAACCAATTTCCAAAAGATGCTTGAAATAGACATTAGGCCCTCAGTTTAGCTAGACAATGAGCTTAATACCAATCTTAGGTGCACTTGGCAACTTCTGGATTGTCAAACCCGGATATCATTCGGCACAAACCCGGCCCGAAAAGATTGCGTGCACCACATTGAACTCTTGAGCAACTGTGCAATCCAATTTCCAGGCCGCAATGTTCTGAAACGGTATGAGTTTCCCCTGATGCCACAACCAATCACTTTGGTACTGAGGTATACACAACAGAAAGATCTAAGGACCAGTTTCTAGTTTGTGATAAATTAGCTGATATTAACTAGAACCATCCCCTACTTTACTGGAGAAAATTAATTCGCTTCAAAAAATGCATTCACGTAGAAGATAGCAGAAGGTCTCGCCTGCATTTGTTTCACATTTCTTTCCTTTTTCAAAGAAAATTGATGGTGGAGCTTTCATGAATTTAGATAATTGCTGGCATGATGTATACATTTTTCGAAATCATCTTCAAAAAGAGTGAGCCTCTGATCTCTGCGCACACAGACATACAGAATGGTTAACCTTGCAAAGCTTCAACCCCAAGTTGGAGTCTCGCTAGGTGGAGGAGCAGGGTTCAGAAATAGCACAATAACATTTAAGGCCTCTGCTGCAACCTGCATTCTTGCCCATTGAAACATGGGGCTTCACAAATATCAAGGGATCAAGAGCAAATAGATTTTTATTTATTAATTCTTGGGATCCAGGCATTGCTGACAAGACCAGCATTTATTATTCATCCCTAATGTTAACGGATGGGTCTGAACTGCCACAACAGAGGTGAGATTTTTCACACTAGATGGTTGTTAGTAAACACAACACTCAGACATGCTCTGCTTGGATACACCGAACCTGCCGATGCTTGGTAAGTCACTTTATACAAGATTTCACATCCAAAATGAATTGGCATCATTTCTAAGTGTGTGTGGCCAGGTTCAGTCTTGGGTATAAGTATGTTTTTCTTTAAAGACGACACTGCTAAATTCTCACTGCATACAATAATACATTATCTTTCAAAATATTATTTTTGAAACATGCCTGTGGGTTGATAGATGGCATTTTAACCTGTGCCTTAATCCAATAATTGAATATAATCTAAATCCCTATAGTGCAGAGTACAGTGTCTCTTGGAAAAGATACAGCAGTATATGAGTATTATTCCCTCCAGCTTCAAAAATTTGCCAATTTTTAGCCAAATGTAACATACAAGTAAATACAATTTATAAAAAATGAAGCTGACTGGGCACAATAATGTGCCTTCTTTGACATGTCTGCCAATATCACTTAGCTTCAATGTGTGTGAGATGAAAATTCTGAATGCTGAATTAATACTGTGTGACGCCTGATAAGTAAACAGCTCTGAAGCTATTTCAAACGTCTAAGTGTGTAACTCTCGATTAGCCTCTAATCTGCCTGATAAAATTGGTTCATTAAAATGTTAATAAAAATAAGCACTTGCACAGGTATGGATGTGAACGGGGCTAATACACAGAGTTTGTCCTAGCAGGCCAGCCTCTATCTCCCTTTAACACCCACTTGAAATTTTCCACTCTCACAGAAAAATCCCCAATGATACTGAAGCATTGGATTGCAGTCCTGCTTTGAGTTCATAATGGTTGAGCTACTTATTCATTATGAGAATGTCAGATAGTCTTTATAGTAAATTCAAGCATCTGAGGTGTTACAATGGTTTCTGATGCAGTTTTTTTGTGAATCAATAGTAGACATTCAGACATGTAAAGCAGTGTCTTTGTTGTGTACCAAATAACAATCTTCTTAGAGATTAACTCAGAAAATAAAAATTATTGTTTCTATTTGAGGGATTACCTCTCAGACCTCTACTTGACCTCTGCATAGCAATTTGTGGAAGCTTAAAGCGATAGTTTCATCACCAGAATTCCTCATCAAACTATTGCTAGGGACCTAGACTTCAGCCTGTATATTTTTATAAACTACATAGAGATATGCTCACTGCTATTTCAAAAAAATTTAAAGCTGGACAAAGGCCTTTAAAATGGCTGAATCTATGTCTGTCCGTGTCCCCGCGAACATAAGAAGCTACCTGGCAGTATGGGGGAAACTCTCATATTGGTATCTCTGGGGAGCCTCTAACAACCCCCTGCACAGGCCAAATTCAAACAGAGCAATACAAAGGCCATCTGCATTTTATAGCGAGGCTGGCCAAAAGGAGTCTGCTTGATTGCTAAGGCAAAGGGCCCCGCAACCTTCCCACCAATTCTTAATGGTTTAGACATTTAACAATCTCAAGGATCCAGACAAGAGGTACACATCCCTTGCCAAAGACAGTGTAGAGAGATGAGAGTCATGTGACATGGGCCTCTGGCTTGTGGAGCCAGTAATATTGCCTTGCTGAACTGAAAAGCTAAGTCTACTGTTTACCATCTGACTGGCAGTGTCACAGAAAAGGACCTCTGTCCAGGTTAAACACTTGGCCCCATCTACACTGCTTCTGCTGGAGATTCTGTAACATTGCCTATAAGACTGATTCATCTCTGCAAGCCTATCTTATTGTGTGAAGTCAACACTACTGGAAAAGTGAATTATACAGCATCGATTTTCAGGCCACTGACCTCTATAAAGGAATACCTCATTGGACTTTGATTCTGGACTCTGGAACCCACATGAAACAGTATTTCTTTTCTCTGTGGTCTTTGCAGTAAATCTTCCTTTCCTCTCTCCACCTTCTTACTTTCTGAATATGAAGGGGACGCTGCGAACCCTCTTTCACATTTTGAGTGTGTGCAAATAAACTAACCCTTGGAGTTCATTCTATCTCAAGTTTGCTGTGTGGTTATTAACAGAAAATTGGATCACACCAAAACCGAGCGGTTGGGAAATACGTCATTGCTTACAAAGAGGCAAACAAACCAAAACATCTCTGTTTATGGGCGGGTGGTGAGATGAATAATCAGTGCTTTTTAAATTAACCCTCGTCCTGTCTGTAACGCTATCATGAAGAAGCAATGTTAAGCATTGTTAACTGAAGCAGTTCCTTTTCTCTTGACGAAATGTGTTCGTATATGGAACATTTTTGATTAAATAGAAAGTATCTCTGACATTCCTGTGGAGAGAATATTGATTTGGAAGCCATAAAAGTAAATAATATCCTTCAGATCCTAACACAAACACTGAGCTAATTAAAATGTCTCTCAGATTACATAAGAACATTTGGAAAAGGTGAATGTTTAAGGTGGGGGATGGGGTGCCAATCAAGCAGGCTGTTTTATCCTGGATAGTGTCAAACTTCTTGAGTGCTGTTTCAGCTTTACTCATCCAGGCAAATGAAGAGTATTCCATCACACTCCTGACTTGCATCTTTTGAATGGTGGGATGTTGGGAAGTCAAAAGATGAGTTACCTGCTGCAGAATACCCAGCCTCTGATTTGTTCTTGTAGCCACCATCTTTATGTGATTGTTAAGTTTCTAAACAGTGGTGACTCCCAGGATGTTGATGGCGAGGGATTCGGTGATGTTAATGCTGTTCAATTTCAAGAGGAGATGATTGGACTCTCTTTTGTTGTAAATGGTCATTGCCAGGCACTTACATGACCTGATTCTTACTTGCCACCTCTTAACTCAAGCTGAAATTTACTACATGCAGGAACAGACTGCTTCATTTTCTGAGGAGCACTTAATGGAACTGAACAATGTGCAATCATTAGTGAACATCCCCATTGCTAACTTTATGATGGAGGGAAAGTTGAAGTTGCTGAAGATGGTTGATTCTAGGACACTGCCCTAAGGAACTCCTGCAGTGATGTCCTGGGGTTGAGATGATTGCTCTCCAAAAACCACAACAATTCTCCTTTGTGCTAGGTATGACTCCAGCTAATGGAGAGATGTCCCCCAATTCCCATTGAATTCAATTTTACTGGGGCTCCTTGGTGTCACACTTGGTCAAATGCTGCCTTGATGTCATGGGCTGTCACTCTGAATATTGGAACTCTGGTCTTTTATCCATGTTTGGATCAAGACCTGGAGCCAAGTGGTCATGACATAGTTCAACCTGAGCATCAGTGATCAGGTTATTTGTGAGTAAACAAAAACAGAAAACACTGGAAAAACTCAGCAAGTCTAACAGCATCTGTAGAGAGAAAAACAGAGTTAATGTTTCAAGTCTGTATGACTCCTCTTCAGAGGCATACGGACTCTTCAGTCATACGTACTCGAAACTGTTGACCCACAGCGCCTCATGAATGTCATGTTTTGAGCGGCTAGATCTTTTCTGGAATCCATGTCATTTAAGATGGTGGTAGTGCAATACAACATGGTGGATGGCATCCTCAGTGTGACGACAGTGTGCAGTTACGCAGCATTCCACATTTTTCTGTCTTCCCGGCTAAAGGAAGTTATGTGATAGGCTGCAGATCCTAGAGATGAGGAAAATTGAAAGAGTAAGGAAAGTGGGAATGTGTGGGAATTAGGTAATGAGAACCAGGTGAAGAGGCAGCAGAGGCTGGCCTACAGGTCTATCAATGGAATATAGGTTCTGATTGACAATGAGCCAAGAAAAAAGTTCATTATCTTTCTTGTCTTCTCCCTCTTACCTGCCATCTTTTACAATTAAATATTAATACCTCTATTAATATACTCAAACATTTTCATTGATTACTGGGATTCAAGGCATCACTGGCGAGGCCAGCATTTATTACCCATCTCCAGTTGTCCTGAAAAAGTAGTGATGGGCTTCTTTCTTTAACCACTACAGTTGTAGTGAGGTAACACAATGAAGCAGTTTGCTAGGCCTCAAGAGGTAGTTAAGAGTCAATCACATTGATGCACAGAACAGGTTCAAGGGACTGAATAAGCTACCCCTTTTCCTTTATTCCTATGTGAGAAATGAGTCATACTAAGGCTAGATGGGAAAAGGATGACAACCTTCTGTCCTTAAACAACATGGATGAACAAGGTGGGTTTTTAAGACCATCCAACAGCTTCATGGTCATTATTACTGAAACAATCATTTTATTTCCAAATTTGTTAAAACTCTGTTCAAAAGCTCAAACTTCCATGGTGGGATTTGAGGATTTCGGGGTCAAATTCTGCAGCTGGTCATTAATATTCAGAAGTTTTAAACTAGTATTTTTTATGTTTATATAGATTTCTTTCTGTTGTAAGTATGAGCTGAAGTTTATTTATCTGACTTACTAGGTGCAGGAGTGAGGACCCAAAGGTGTGGAAAATCCAGAAATTGAGACTTACCCGCACACTGTGCAGCTGGAAACTGAGCCTCATTGAGAAGCTGGGATTCCAGCCTGACAGGAAGCTGGTCGGTGAAGGCCAGAAAAAGCAGACAAGTCCACATCAGGTGTCTTATTCGAGAAAGCCAGTTGATGAAGGATAGAGCTGAAGCCAATCTTCACACACTTTCATATTTATTTACAGAATTACACATCACAAGCATACACCTCCTAATCCAACCACTACAGTTTTAATCTGTGTCTATTTATAGGGCAGTTAGAGGTGAATACCCAATTAATATTCACCACCTACATGCAATTAAGCACAATTAATATACAATTAACACCAGGTGGAGAGGGGGGTTGATCAGGAGTGGCGGGGAGGAAGAGGGGAAAATTGGTGTCATTGGGGTCAATCAGGAGTGGGTGTTAATCTTTGGGAATGGAAAGAGGGTCAATCAGATAGATTGAGTGGCGGCCTGGTGGTGGGGGAGGGGATATCGGGGGGTCTAGTAGTAGGATCAAAGGCTTTATGGGGAAGGTTGGCGGGGGAGGGCGGCTTGCTACCTTTTCATGTAGGTTCCTCAGAGAGGCCATCAATAGGTGCAAAGGCACTCACTTCCTAAATCCACCAGGCCCTTTCCTCAATGAGGTTGCCTGCTTTCCTGACATTTGGGACTCCGTGCTCGCTGACCTACATTGGTTTCCGGTCAAGCAACGTCTTGATTTTAAAATTCTCATACTTGTTTTCAAATCCTTCCATGGCCTTGCCCCTCTCTATCTCCAGCCCCACAACCTCTGAGATATCTGCACTCCTTTAATTCTGGATTCCAAGTGCATCCCCAATTTTAATTGCTTCACCATTGGTGGCCATGCCTTCAGTTGCCTTGGTCCCAAGTTCTGAAATACCTTCCCACCACTTCTCAGCCTTTCTACCTCGCCTCACTTGTTTCCTTAAACTCCTTAAAACCTACTTCTTTGACCAAGCTTTTGGTCATCTGACCTAATATGCAAATTAATTAATGTCATACTTTGTTTTCAAATGCCCCTGTGAAGGGCCTTGGGGTGCTTCTTTATTTTAATAGTGCTATGTAAATATAGGTTGTTGTTAAAATTCAGGTATTTAAACTTTATCTCTTATACTTTAAAGCGGCAGATGCAAGGCAAGATGGTGTGGAAAATGTATCAGCTTGAATACGGTGGGAGCCTGTGGTTTAAAAACACAGGCAATGGGCAGACCTGTGCTTTGGTCTTGGTTTTGGAGTTTGATACCACAGGTGAAGGTTTGCAAGTGTTTGGCAACATAAGAATTTTCTGTGGCCTGCACTGAGGTGGGATTGGGGAAACCTGGAGTTTAGCAGAAATATAGAGCTGAATTTAATTCATGCAGTATGGTTCTCAACAGCAGCCACCGAGGCAGGCACCGTGGAAGGAATGCACCCGGCTGACCGATATCGCGTGACTGATGGCCAAGAGAGGCCTAGAGGTGCGGGGTCTGACTGATACTGTAGCAAGGGTGGCAACAAGGCACTAATCTGGGCATCACCTGACTGAAAGGCAGCTACTGCCGTCATCTTTAAATGGCTGCCAGGCCCGCATGCATTGCTGCCTTGTTCATCAGGATGGTTGCAGCAGCAGTGCTGAAGACCCCTTTGGCTATACTCAGGACCCCTCCACCAATGTGGTTACACTGGAGACCCTGGATCTCCAATAGTTCCACTGAGGACCCAAGGAAGGGCCTGGGAGATTGCTGCTAACATGCTAGGGGAAGGACACCACATGGCCTTACGTTTTAGCGATATCTCCCTACAGGTTCTCTTCCAGACCATGAGGGAAAGGCGGGGGCTACTCTTCCTGAGAGACAGCAATAAGAGACCCTTCCTCCTTACCAATGAAGGTAGCAGCGAAGGTCAGCAGTCATGAAGTCACCCCATCGCCCTGATCCTGGGTGCAGTGCTGCAAACAGCTCAATGACTTCCTCTGCTTCACCAGAGTGAGTCCTACTTAACGTTCTCCTGATCGGGGCTTGCAATTTGCACTCTAGGATCAGTCATCACATGGGGAGGAAGTGACCAAACAGATGTTGGTAGAGTGGCGCGCCAACAATAGCTGCCTGAAGATTCCCAGCCGGGTATGGATGACAGACATCTGTCCACCATTGGCAGCCCCTTCCACATTCCTTGAGAGTAGGTCTATGGAGAAGCCATTCCAGAGCCCCCAGCATGGGGCAGAGGGATGCCAGCAACATATGTGGTCAGCTGATCATTGTGTGGAGGTTCATGCTGCTCCTCCTTCATGCATGCAGACCTGCATACCATCACCTTGTCTGTAAGTTCAACACTGCAGTGGCAAGGCAAGAGGGGGAGGAGAGGTCTGGAGTCTCCTCTTTCTCCAGTACGCAGGGAGACACAAGTGTTCCTTGCAAGGGAGGAGGAGCGGCTTTTCCAGACCTTGGGGACTCCAAAAGTGGACAGTGACTCCTCAACCCCTCTGCCATCTCCAGTAGCCACTACAGAGTGCTGTAGCTGTGTGGGGGCTCTTCAGCATGCCAGGGCCCTCCAGGCCTCAGGCAGCCAGGGTATGGTCGCCATGGTCATCCCAGGCCACTGAACAATGCAATCAGCAAACTGGCTGCACCCACAGCTGCAAGAACAGGGGGAGCACCTTGTAGGAGCATGCCTAAGCACATTAAGAAGAGCAACTAGATGCACTAGGAGTTCACGGGTGTTTAGGCTTTGTACATGTTAAGAATTGATAACGTACTTCCAATAAATGAAGCTTACAATTTGGGATGTGGGTCATTTATGGAGTTATTGCTGTCTTGTCAAATGTCACCTATGCCCTTCACCCTCAATGGGCTCCCAGTGAAGGGCAGGCCAAGTCAGGCCATCTCTTCAACTGTGGTGATGCACGTGAAGCAACGGGGCATCAGGCGATGAAGTGAAGGAGGTGATGCCCAGTCAAAGTAGGGGTGAGTTTTTATTACACAGGCACTGAAAGGGCATCATAGTTGCAGGAAATGCTTGTGAATGAGATTGTCCTGAGCCTCCCTTGCGCATCACTCCCTTTGCTGCAAGGGGCTCATCATCCTGTCCCTCCTACTCTGCCCACTCCAACACATCCTGCCCTTCAGCTGAAGAGTGAGACTCATGCAAGGCCTCTCCTCTCTGCAATGTGAGGTTGTGCAGAGCGCAGCAGACCATAATGATACGAGCAACCCTCACAGGGGCATACTGCAGCATTCCACCAGATCATTCTAGGCAATACAATTGCATCTTTACAAGGCCAATGGCCTGCTCAATGGTCAGTCAGGCCAACTCTTGGCAGGCATTGTAGCATTCCTCTGCTTGAGTTTTTAAGAGATTTCTGCAAATATTCAGTAATTTGTGATTGTTTGCAGGACATCTCTCTCCCTCTGTCACAGCTGTCACTGACTAGAATGTTTCCAGTCTCCGTCAAAGCACATATTAGTTGAATCACAGCTTTGATGTTCCTGCAGTTTTGAGTGAAATTTTGCACATTGATGAAACACTTTCACCCAAAGGTCTCAGTGTGGCTCTAGGACAAAACAAAACTCTTTGATTGTTTGAGATTATGGTACAACAGCCTAGACGATTTGATCCAAGTCCACATTTACAGGATGTTCAAGATGGCAGCCAGAGAGCTGCTGAACAGAAAGGTTTGGGATCTAAAAGTAGACCAATTAGGATGTTATCCTATGGCTTTCATGGTAGAAATATGGTTCAAATTCTGGTGAAGTTTCCCACCAGAATTGTGGCCTATCTATCTTGTTTAGTTTAGGCTTTTCACATTGCAACTGAGTACACTTGAAAAATGCTTCATTAACAGTGAAGTACTTTGGGTTGTTCTGAGGTTGTGAAACTAGGTGCTATATAAATGTGAGTTCTTTCTTTTCTTTATGTGTTTCCTGTTTTGAATCCCTTTTGCCTCTCTAAATGCTGATTATAACAGCAAAAATGAAATAGTTCTCCATCAGAACTTGTCATGTCACTGTTATATTTGAAATACTCAACATGATTACTTCATGTCACATTCACTCTAAAATCATTAACATTCACTCAGCAACTTATTGTGTCTTCAGTTGGCCTTATATCACAGAAAACTTCGGTCTGCATTAAATAAATACATTAAAATGAAAATACATTTAAATCAGCCATCAGACAGCTCTTCAAAGACTATTTTTTGCATTTATTTTTGTTTTTGCAGTATGAAATAGGATATTGCGTATCTTAAATTCTCAGATACATTTGGAGGAGGCAGTGTCAGTATATAATTGTGGAGGTGAAAGCCTGGAGTGCAACCTCAGTAACCTGGGTGCAGTGTTGCAAGAAGTTGAATAGCGTCACGCGAGTGGTCAAGTTCAATGAACCCATCTCCTAATTCTACCAACTGCACCATTAGCCTCAGCCGCTGCTCAATCCCATATCCCCATTCCTGACCTGCCAACAATCTCTACCAATCAGGAATCATACCTAACAGTCATATGCCTCATGCATTCAACACGGTTGTAATCTTAACACCCACATCTCACAGCTTGCGCACACTGGCAGCTATTCAATAATGACAGCCACATCATCCAAACATACTACATGACACTCTTTTACACACTTCCGTCTCTCATGCAGGAGAAGGTTGCACAAAACCAGAGACAGCAGGAAATACCTGCAGAGGGAAAGGCACACCTGCATGTTCAATACCCATGGAGGAGATGGTGCTGGCTGTTATGGGAAAGGCCATTTCTGAGGTTGTGGCCTGCAGAAGAGCTGAAGATCATGATATCTTCAAACCTAATTCTCTTTCTCACATCCACTTCTCCCTCATCCAATAATCTCTTCTGACTCACAACTGCAGATGATGTAAGCATACACCTCTTACTTTTGCTTCTCCCGTCACTACAACCTTACCTATGTCCTGTTTTCCTTTCAAATGCCCAAGAACTGCAGCCTGACCAAGGTAATGGACTTAGATGTGGAAGTTTCCTGTGACTAATTACTCATGAGGCAGATGAATCACACACTTATGTCTGTTTTGTGGCTAGCTTTTCCTGGCACAGGTTACCAACCTGTCAATAGAGGCTATAGCTTGAGGGGCAGCACTCCACATCAAGGAAGGCTGACCAGGAGACTATTCTGCTCTTACCCCTTTTCATAGGTGTACTGGAAGCAATTACAGGTTGATAGTCAACCTGTTTGGTCACGTTATGAACGCATCTTCTGTGGCCATTAAGCCCTGGAGTGGAACTTGAAACCAGAACTTCTGGGGCGTAACCCACTGCAGCACAAGACCTCCGTTAGGTAGTGGAGGAAGACCAAGAAGACAGTAATGATGAAGACACACTGTCATTTGTTTTCACACTCACAGCGACCAACTCAGATACTAACATTGTGCATATTTTAAAGGATAGGGAAAGAGATGGAATCTGCACATAGTGAGACGTAGGCAAAAGTGTGCCACAGCCAAGGAAAGTATAGTGAGGTGCTACTTCAACTGAGGATGAAGTCACAAGTCAATTATGCAGCAAAGAACTCAAATGAGGGCTTCAATGGGCCAGGCTACAGGAAAAGGCTGATTTCTGAAGAAAAGGCCTCTTCTGATGAAACGCCACACAGACCTGAAACGTTAACTCTGTTTCTGTCGCCACAGATGCTGCCTGACCTGCTGAGTATTTCCAGCATTTTCTATTCTTATTACAGAAAAAGACTTTATGGGTGTACCAAAATGCCTGATGCATTGGCAGGCCTGCCAGAAAGTCTGTTTTGAAAGGCAAGCAGCATGGAGGAGTCTGGTGTCAACCTGGCATAGGACTTTGTGCAGAGCTTGGAGCCCATCCTTTCCAGTGTGAAGTAGCTGGCCAACTCCAACAACACACTTGTGGACCAAACCATGATGCAGCATTTGATGGCTAATATCTCAATTCCATTGCAGAACAAGCAGCTACCGTCAAATCTCTGAGTACCACAGTGGAAGCTCAGAGTGATGCCATCATGGCTGTGAATACACAGCGTTCAGGGTCTCACAGCTGTCCATCAGCCAGTTCTCCGCCAGATTACTGGAATTGCTGAGGCACTATCCCAGGGGAGTGGCAATGGCTGCATAGAACCTGTTGTCCTCTGCTACCCACTCTCAGGATGAGAGCATTCATGATCTCACCCCTGCAACTCTGACAGTGCCCCGGCTGTTGCCTGTCAGCCAGTCAGACCAGAGTAATATCACCCATGCTAAGATGGTGCAGTTTGAAACCCAACTTTCTAGGCACAGAGCTACTCAAGGTCATCCTCCAAGGCCATCTGCAGTCTCACACACAGAAAGTCAGCAGCCTTCCACCAGTCATGCTACAGCTACTGGGGAAGCATTGCATTGGGGCATTAGAACAAGCAAAGGCTCACAGAGGACAGGTACTAATGAACTGCACAAGAGTGGTTAGTTTAATTTTGTATGCAATATGACATGTTTTAATTTATAAATTTGGATTGGAATGGGTATTTTGTGTTGGCTTTTGTTTTTGCATTGTGGGCAAAAGGTTGATGCATTGGTCAGTGACAGAGAGGAGATAAGGAGTGTGGGACCGTTGGTCAATGGGGAATTGGGGTTGAGGTTACTGATATCACACTTGAATTAGTTCCTCACATATAACTGGGGCAGAAAGGGGCAGTCTAGATTACAGCCCCCCTCTGCCTCATCCACCTCCTCATGCTCCTCTTTCAGCTCCTCCTCATGTTCCTGTTCCTCAGAATTTCGCCCGATATATGGTGATAAGAACTGTTCACTTATGATCTCGAGGTTTTGCAGCATGCAGCATACCACAACAAATCTTGAGACCTGCTCAGTACTGCAGGCTCCTCCAGAACTATGTAGGCAGCAGAATCATTGCTTCAACACACCAATGGTCAGCTCAACCACATTTCATGTGCCAGCTTGGCTTTCATTCTGCCATGATGCCCATGTGTGTTGGTTGCAAACCCAAGTCATCACCCATACTGGCAATCAGTAGCCCTTGTAGCCCAGTAGCCACCTTTTGGTTTGCTCTGGTGGCTAAAATGCAGATGGAACTGCGGACTGCCCAGAATGAAGGCATCATGAATGCTGCCAGGATACCAGGCATTCACCTGCGTGATGCCCTGTTTATGGTCACACGTCAGCTACCTGTTGAGGGAGTGCAATCTCTTTCAGTTTTGACATATGATAGAGTTGACATGCAACACCGACAAAGTGATGTACATGCTGTCAATGGCACCCTGCACCATGGGAAAGCCTGCAAACCTTGCAAACACTCATGCTCATTCCATCTGCTTCTCTTTGGCAATAAGTAGCCAGTGTCAGTTGCAGGGGGTGAAATTGGGTGTAGCACCAATATTTTGGGTCCTATGAGTGCCTTTAGACTTCCCAAATTGCATCCATGGTATGTGCTTACACTTTTGATGGGGAACACACCGGATACCATCTTGGTAAAAGAGTTAGCATGTGTGCGCTTAATGTTTGATGGGATTTATGCAGAGCAGTCAGATCATGATGTCAGTCAGAATACAATGATGATTTGAGGCAAGCGTTGGCATTTTGGAGCTTCATACTCCAGCCAAAGCCTTGTCTTAACCTCACATAGTAAACACACATTCAGCAGTGTCCCCCACCAGTGCTACTTAAAGGGATCTTCAACTAATTACAGGTTAGTTGGTGGTGTATTTCTTCTGGTTGTTGCTACAATTCTACATGTTTTTGGTTCTTTCTACAGTTGTTTCAAGTTTCCCAGGTTTACAAGGAGTGATGTAGCAAGTGCTGACATATTTTTTGCTGATTTCAATTAAACCCAAGTTGTGACTCCCAACTGTGAATTTTGCAACTTCAGAACCAAGGCTGCTATACATTACGAATTAGATGAGAGTCACTTCAGGTTTGAGTATTAATGACTCAGTTGAGTTTAAACTGTTTTCTATTTAAAATTATTAATGCTGATGTCATAAGATCTAACTTGGATTGGTTGCTGTAAGAGACCAAAAGGACATCTGTTTTGCTGCCATGTGCAGTTAACAACAGTGGCTCAGAAGTTACAGCTTTTCCAATTGTACAATTCAGTTCCCTTGCACCTGGTCAGAATTCAGTCTGTTCTTCACGCTGCATATAAATTGTTTTAGTTAATTGCTCTCATGGGTTGTACAAATACCATGTTCCATGCTTAATAACTTCTGTAAGCATCCTGTTTTGTCACTGTATTTCTGAAGCAAAGGAGGAGCAGTTAAAACCATTCAATTATAGTTAAACCATTTGCTGATGGTGAAACCCTGTATTGCTTGTTTAAAAGTTCATACACTCACACAAATAAGCTACAGTTGTCCTCAGAGCCTCCCCACCCCAGTTTCCCCTACCACCCCCCCACCACCCCCACCCTGTCCACACTGGCTTCACCACCCTCAGCAGGGTCTACCCACCTGACCCCAGCAGGACCCCAAAGGCACCTTTAACCAGGCCCCTCTGATGTCTCTTCCCTTGGAGACTGTTGCAGTTCCAGCAGTGGCTGCCGCTCCTGGTGGCGCTGCTGGGACAAGGAAATTGTTGGCTATTTGATTGACCAGCAGTTCTCAGAAGCCAAGCTTCCTCCCAGATGGAAATGATAGGCCCACCTCAAGCCAATTAATGGCCGGGTAGCTGTTAAATGGCTGTAAGAGAGGTGGCCAAGCAGGGGTGGGCTCATTCCTGACAAAAGGACAAGATTGAAGTCAATGGTAAAGACTCTTGAGAATCATGGGCTGTGTAAAACAAGTTACTGATTCACCAGGAGCCCATTACACACTTCTGTCCTGGCAACCTCACCTCATAAAGCCTGCTCACAGTAAATTTTCCTCAGCAACAATATAAACATAACTCCAGCCATTATTCCACCCTCTGTTTGCAAGATAATTATGGATGATAAAGGCCATCTAGCACTGTTCATCTCATCCATCCAAATGACAAAGATATATGAACATATGTATTAGGAGCAGGAGTGATGATGAGCTTCAGACAGCTTTGTGGTTTTCGAATAGGCTTTTCAAAAGAAAGTAGAATCACAAAGCAACCCTAAAGTCAGAAGCAGCGGCGCAGCAACTAGTGAAATTGACCTGACAGAGCGGCTTATAAAAAATTGGAACTCTCAGCCTGAAGACTCCGATTTTTTTTAAAGTCGTTCTTTCGAGTCTGAACTTCTGCCTCTGGCTGCTCTAGCTGCAGGACAACAAGGAACTCCATTTGGGCCCCCCTAGCACGTGGGCCCCCATGTTTGGCACCATCATCACCCCCCTCTCCTGGGTTCTGGTCTCATTAAGACAAAAAAAATTCTTAAGGGGTTTGACAGTTTAGCCGCTAGATGGATGTTTCCCTTGGATGAGGAGTCCAGAACAATGGGGTCATAGTCTCAGGTGAAGGGGCCAATCTTTCAGGATTAAGCTGAGGAGAAATTTATCCACTCAAAGGGTTGTGAATCTTTGGAAGTCTCTAATCCAGATGTTTGTGGATGCTCAGTCGATGAGTATATTCAGAGCTGAAATAAATAGATTTCTGGATGCTAAGGAAATTAAGGGATATGGGAAAAGTGTTGGAAGGTGGAGTTGAGGTAGAATAACAGCCATAATCTTCTTGAATGTCAACGCAGGGTCAAAGTAACAAATAGCCTACACCTGCTCCTATTTCTTATGTTTATCTGTAGATACTTCAACTGAGACCAATTCCTGCATTTATTTATTGTCATGCAGGTTAGTATACCAGGGCAATGCAACCTCAAAAGGCCAAATGTGTACTTTTACTTCTTTAATAAGGTTACTTTTGGTCCTCTCTTCTTGTTGTTATTCTCATTTAATTCTTGATGTGCAAAGTTCTTTCATATAATTATTCATAACAGCTTTTTGCTGTCTATAAGAAGTCACACTGTTCAGACTCTGCGGTGCCAGACTCATAAATTGCTGGCATAAACTGATGTAATATTGGTATCATGTTCCTTTCATAATTCTGTTCTAATGTACTGCTGCCATCCTAACATTGCAGTCAGTGTGATAATCAGTGCTGACGTGCAGATGTCAAGTCTGATTAGTTATTTAGGGAACCTTTCATACGCCGCTGAAATTACAGATCAAGCAAACAGGATCTTGCTTGCTTTGGCAACACACTTGTTGCATACTAGATGATTTTATTTCTATGAATCTGTTCTTCTAAATCATCCAGTATCAACGTTCCAATTCTCCTATTGCAATGATAGTATCTGTCAGGATTCTCGATTAGGAGTCAGCAGCCTCCAAGGATGGATGATACATGAGCAGGTACCAGATCGAGATCGTCAAGTGACACAAGGCCATGAAGCCCAGTACGGCCATAGGTACAAGAGACTTATGTCATAGAAATTCAAAGAAGTAAGTGGGTCTCCTCAAATGGCATTGCTCACATGTTGTCTGGAGTTGGAATTAGTGTTAACCTGCTACAATGGGGCTATGTGGAGATGGCCTGTCATTTTAGTGGCTAAAGTATTGCTTCTGGGGTAGAGATTCTGAAAAGACAAATCTAAGCAATGTAGCCATTTATGATTTACAATAAACAGGACCCACTGCGTAGCTGCAGTGGAACAAGCAGAAGCATGTTTGGTAAAACTCTGGATCGAATTAGAAAAAACCTTTGAAGAGAAATTAAATTTGAAAAGGAATTGCAGATGAAAACTGGGACTAGAATTTCAGAAAACATATCTGAATCAGACTTTAATTCTCCATATATCCCCCCATTATAGGTCTAATTAAGATTCCTGCTTGTGTACTGCAATGTCAAAAAATCCCAAACTACAATTCTGTTTTTTGAAAGAATTGAGGGACTGATTCCTTTGGAGTATTCCAAAATAAGATTTGGGATTAGTCACCATTCAAGACAAGTGGTAAACATTGTGAAGCTAAAATATATGACTTGATGCACACTAAACAGAAGAAGCAGCATGGTATAGAGAGAGCTAAGTGATTTCACAGTCCACAAGTCAGATCAAAGATCTGCAGTCCCACCACATTCAGTCAAGAATGGTGGTGGACAATGAAACAATTAATGGGAGGAGTCTTCATGAACATCCCTATCCTCAAAGATGGATCAGCGAACACATGAGTGCAAAAATCAATGCTAAAGAATTTGTAACTATTTTTGGCCAGAAGTGCCGAGTGGATAATTCATCCCAGCTTCCTCCTAAGGTCCCCAGCATCACAGATGCCAGTTTTCAGCCAATTTGATTCACTCTGCATGATAACAAGAAACAGCTGAGTTCACAGGATACACCAAAGACTATGGGCTCTGACATCCTGGCTGTAATGCCAAAGACATATGCTTCAGAACTAGCCATGCCTCTACCCAAGCTATTCCATTATAGTTACAACATTGGCATCTACCTGACAAAGTGGGACATTGCACAGGTAAGCAGGGCAAATACAATCAGTCCCATTCAGTATATTGTCAATCCTCAGCAAAATGATGGAAGGTGTTGTTGACAGTGTTACAAATACAAAGCTTACCTGATTGTCCCAAATTTAAACAGTCTCTTTATTTTTTGTTTATTTTTGTTTCATTGAGAAGAAGGTGCAAGATATTTACACCCGTAGACAATGGAAAGAGCATCTGTGCTGACTGTGGGTAGACTGTTAGTCTCCAAGTCTCACAGGGAGGTGTTAGGTTTTATGAACAGTTATCCTTTAAACTGCCTATTTACTTCCAAGATAGAATGGATTTGGGGAGTCTAGAGGATAGTTAATTAGTATATCTGCCTGGATACAGGGCCCAAGTTATTCTCATTGCCATGGATATGGGCTTTGAGAGGGGAGGAATCGATAGCAAGTCATTGTAGAATGAGGTTATGGGATATTTCTAAGGCATCCCTAAAACTCACAAAAACAAGGGAGTCTGCAAGAATCTGAGAGAGAGAAAGAGAGCAGGAGTAGAGGCAGCCAGTCCTACACCTGAATCAGAGAAAATACTGTCATTATTATTCACCATGCAGAAGGCAGGTGGGGGCTCATGGTCAGGCTGAAATGACCAATTTCATGAGACAAGAAGATTCACCTAGCTTTGGCTAAAAGGAGGGTAACGCTCATAGTAAAAGTAAGTCCTGAGATTAGAAGTTACATGGCTGAGGAAGAAAAAAGAAAGAAATCCAACAGAAGCGGAAAAGCTTTAGATTGGAGCTTCTGAAAAATGAAATGTCTACTTAAGGGACAGAGTGAAGTATAACCATGATGGCTTTTTTGCTCACTTTGAAAGTTAAAGGAAACTTTTCGGTGGTTTTGAGTATATATTGCCTACTGAATAATGTTTAGTCAATGTTGCTTTCAGTTTGTTTGTTACAGTAAAAGTCTTAAAACTGTGAAACATTGACTTGTGTTCCTTCAGTCAGTCACTGGAAATTCAAATATCTTTTTACAAGTGATCAGCCTATATGGGGATCATAACAACAGTGTTACAAGCAACACTTAATTTCCAGTAAGTTACTCACTGATGCTCAGTTTGGGTTCCCCCAAGATAACTTGGCCCTAGGCGACATTTTAACTTCTGTCCAAATATGGGAAAAAGAGCTAAGTTTCAGAAGGGAGGCAATGAGAATGACTACCCTTAACATCAAGGCAGTATTTGACCGCAGGTAACTTCAAGGAGCCGTAGTAAAATTGAAGTCAATGGCAATCAGGAAAAATTCTCCACTGGTTGGAGTTAAAGCTACTACAAAGGTAAGTAGCTATGGTTGTGAGTGCCCAATCACCTCAGGCCCAGAACATCATTGTAGGAGTTCCTCAGGGCAGTTTCTTAGCCCACATCATCTTCAGCTGCTTCATCAATCAATGTCCCTCCATCATAAAGTTAGAAGTGGAAATGTTAGCTGATTCCATAGTGCTCACTTTCCATTCATAATTCCTCAGGTAATGACGTAGTCCATGCAACAAAACCTGGGCAACATCGAGGCTTGGGCTGATAACTGATGAGAAACTTCTGTGTCACACAATCGCCAGGCAATGGCCATCTTCAACAAGAGAAATCAAACCACCTCCTCTTGACATTTAAGGACATTACCACTGTCGAACCCCCCACAATCAACATCCTGGGGACACTATCAGCCAGAAACTTAACTAGACCAGCAACATAAATATTGCAGGTACAAGAGTATGCCAGAGGCCTACAGTGAGCAACTCACCTCCTGATTTCACAACATGTTTCCACTGAATAAAGACACAAATCAGGAGTGTGCTGGAATACTCTCCATTTATCTGGACAAGTGCAGCTCCAACAATGCTCAAGAGGCTCAACAACACCCTAGACAAGCGGTCCTCTTGATTGCCACCTACTCCACCACTGCAGGCCATGAGTTGTAGGTACACCCACAGTGCTGTTAGGAAGGGAGTTCCAGGATTTTGGCCCAGTGACAGTGAAGGAATGGCATTATAGTTCCAAGTCAGGATGGTGTGTGGCTTGGAGGGAACTTGCAGGGAGTGGTGTATCCATGCATATACTGCCCTTGTCCTTCTAGGTGGTAGACATCGCGGGTTTGGGAGATACTGTCAAAGGACCCTTGGTGAGTTGCTGCAGTGCATCTCGTAGATGGTATACAATGCTGCCACTGTGCATCAGTGCTGGAGGGAGCAAATGTTTAAGGTGACAATCAAGCAGATTGCTTTGTCCTGGAATGTGTTGTGCTTTTTGAGTGTTGTTGGAGCTGCACTCATCCAGGCAAGTGGAGAATATTCAATCACACTCTCAACTTGTGCCTTGTAGATGGTGGGCAGGCTTTGGGGAGTCAGGGGATGAGTTACTTACTGCAGAATTCCCAGCCTCTGACCTGCACTTGTAGCCACAGTATTTATATGGCTGGTCCAGTTCAGTTTCTGGTCAATGATAACCCCAGGATGTTGATAGTAGGGGATTTAGCGATGGCACTGTCATTGAATGCCAAACGGAGATGCTTAGATTCTCTCTTGTTGGAGATGGTCATTGCCTTATACTTGTGTGGCATGAATATTACTTGTCACTCATCATCCCAAACCTGAATGTTGTCCAAGTCTTGCTGCACAACAACATGGATTGCTTCAGCATCTGAGGAGTTGTGAATGGTGCTGAACATTGTGCAATCATCAGCAAATACCTTCACTTCTGACCTTACGATGGAGGGAAGATTATTGATGAAGCAGCTGAAGATGATTAGGACAAGGATACAACCCTGAGGAACTCCTTCAGTGATGTCTTGGGGCTGAGATGATTGACCTCCAATAATCACAACCAACTTCCTTTGTGCTAGGTATGACTTCAACCAGTGGAGAGTTTTCCCCCTGAATCCCATTAACTCCAGATTTGCTGCACTTGGTCAATTGCTGTTTTGATGTCAAGGTCAGTCACCACTTGAATTCAGCTCTTTTGTCCATGTTTGGTCAAAGACTATAGTGAGGTCAGGAGCTGAGTGGCTCTGGTGGAACCCAAACACAAACATCGATGAGCAGGCTATACCTGAGAGGCAATCTGTGCAAGATAGTGCCCCTTTGCAATAAAGCAGAATAATTTTCCAATGTTTTAAGCACGTTGTTCTTCTCTTTGTTTTTCTGCAAGTTCATTTTCCCCTCATAATTAGATTACATCACTCAGCATCTCCAGCAAAGGATCTGCTTTGCCAGTGAAATTTATTGTCTATATGCTGTCAAATCCTCTGCTGTCATTGATTTATTACATTGCTATTCTGGCATCCAGTCCTAGACAGAATCATTGACCGGGGTTTTCTGTGAAACGCACTGAGTGTGTTAGCTGGTAGAAAAACAGGGTTCCACCCGCTGCCGCAATGGCAGGTTTTTACACCGTATCATGCACTTGAGACTGCATTAAGTATTCACCCATGGGGAACACACCATTTCGCTGGCGGGCGGCATCTGATTCGCCCACCCCGCTGTCTCCTCAGCGCTCCCTAACTCTGGGCATCATATTTAAATGGCAGCCCTGCACAGGGTTTGCACCCTCTGCAGTCTACGACACCTCCAGGGAAGACATGGGTTCCAGAGGCAGAAAGGATGCTGTCCCCAAATGTAGTGATGTCTCACTGGTGCGCATGTTGAATCCAGTCTCGTCCTGCTGCAATGTTCTCTACCCCGCAGGCCTTCCACCAAGGTGACAAATCGAGCTTGGGAGGTAGTCGCAGCAGTGGTCAGGGCAAATGCCCTGCAGGAAAGGTCAGCCACTCAGTGCAGGAAGAGGATGAACGATCTCCTCTGTTCCACCAGAGTAAGTTAACCATCTCATCACTCTCAACTCACACAATCACAAGCACATTACACATTCACAAGGATCTCCCTCGCTGCCACCTCAAGGGACATCACCACTCACTCTCTCACACCCTCACATCTCAATCTGGCCTCATCCCCTCTGGGGCTTGCATCTTAATCCTGCCCAGGGCTCCACTCACCACCCATACATGCCAGGCATCTTTATTATATGCCCCTGTGTCTTGCTCACACTCGCTCCATCCGTCTTCATGCAGGACAAGCTGGCTCACAATAAGAAGAGGTTCCAGACCAGGGTGAGATTTCGAGATCAAGGTTCTCACGGACTTCAAGAACAGAGCCGTAACCTGGCTGGAGAGGGTGTAAACCGTGCCTGCACTGACAGTGAGGTCGGTGACACATGCCCAAGTGAGGATCCTGCACTACAACATCCATCAGACAGCCATACTGTGACTGCTTTCTCCTGTTTCAGAGTCACCTGCCATGCACTAATTGTCTCTACTTTCTTTCATAGGCACCTCTGGGAAACTGCCGAGAACATCCACGAGCCAGGCCCCCAATTCCAGCCCCAACGCCCCCTTGGTTAAAGAACCAGAGGACAGCAGCTTTGAAGACCCATCACAGCGCTCACCCACACCCTCCACCAGCTCAGAGACATACACCTCAGTGGGACCTGCTTCTAGATTAGCCTCGGGGTCATAATCTGGTGAGCACAGTGCACCACCTGGTCCACAACAGGCAGAGGCAGGGACATCAGAGGTTGCCGGCACTTGGAGGACTGCTGGAGGCCACAATTCTGCTGAGTCTGAGTATAATGATGAACCTCCGGACTTGGTTCTAAATCAGTTGCTGGAGCTGCAAAGACAAGCAAGGGAACACCAGGAAGCGGTGTCAGCTGCATTCCACAGGTTGCAACACATGATGGAAGAGTCTGTCCACCTTCAGTCTGAGGTGATAGCGCCTGGCGTGCCAATGCACTGAGGTCCACACTGGTAGGATGGCTGTTGCCACAGAGACCTTGATCCAGGACACAGGCCCTGCACTGCTGTAGGGGCTGCACTCCATCGCTGATGCGATTGGTGGTATCCATCAGTGTCAACGCGAGGGGGCTGTGGGGCACTTCAATCTCACTCCAGTTGCCTCTTCTCCTCAAGGAGTCAGCCAGGGGCCGTCAGGCATCCATAGGAGCAGGACCAGCAGCTTAGCATGCCGGGCAATCCACCCAGGTGACTCCAGGTGTGTCCGGCCAATCCAAATCTCCTCTTCCTGTGGCCCCATCAGCTCCAGCACCACAGGCCGAGGAGGGTGCACCTGCCCCACAGCAGGACACCCAAAGCAGGGCAGGGTTCCAGGCCAGGGGTCTCTCGAGGATGCCCAACAAGGTCATGACAAACAACAGGGCGTAGCAGTCAGTAGGCTACCTCCACCTTCGCTGTGGATGTCAGGGGAGCACCAAGACATAGAGGCAGGGTAAGGGAAGTGAAAAAAGGTGTAGTCACACAACGTTGGCACAGGTGTTAACCACATTCATATAATGTTCACAAATGTAAATAGACTCACAATCATTTATATCTCCTCTTGTCTATGCCTCCTTCTTATGAGCTGTGTTACTGTCAATCACGTGTGATACCTTGGTTCTTGCACACAGTAATGGCAATGGTCTCTATCCTGGGCCTCTCTTCTGTGAAATGTGCTACCATCTCACCACAGTGAGTGATCCGTTTCAACATAATGCTCCAGATCAGTAACGCCTGCACCTTCATGTTAAGTGTGTTTGTGGAATGAACCTCATTCCCATGCCTAGTAGGGTCCTGTCATGTACATTCTTGGCTCTGTATGATTGAGGCATAGGTTTGTGCCTATCTTGTCTGCACTCTTGAAAGGTAAAGATGTGGTGTTTAAGGGGAGATTTGCTCACACGTGGAGAAGGCGTACCTGCACTGTCCAACTCATCTGCCCGCTATCTCTCAACAGGGTTTTGATGATATGAGCCTATACTCAGAGATTATGAGCGCTGCCCTCAACCAAACAAAATTCCGACGACGTTCCCAGTGTCAATCTGCTAAGCTCAGCAAAAAGTGGGAGCACCTTGCCACCTCAAGGTGACAAAGCAATAGCACATTCGTGTGACACATCCAACCTAAGCATCCCTCATCATGTAAGTTGTGACTATCACAAAGTTGATAGACAACACTCTGCGCCCCATCACCTTGACATTCCAAAAGGTTACTGATGCTACTTTAAATGGCAATCTATGGAGGCCAAAACAGCCTTTAAGATTGCTGTGGACTGGCACATTGTTGCTTCAGGCAATGTGGACGGGAGCGATGGGATAGGAGCCCATGATGGAGTAGAAGAGTGCTCCTCATTACCAAGGACGCGTGAGCTTAACGGCTTCATGTTGTCTGAGCATCTTGGACTTTGCAAGGGCCAAGGCTGGCCATGAGGGCACGCTGGTTGTGTGTAATAGGAGGCATCTCAGTATCATGCAGCCAAGTGTCTGACCTCATCATGCTCAGGTGCTTCACCCCCATATTAGGAGTAGGATAGTTGCAGCTCGGGATTACTAACATAAACTGTTGGATGTCAGTGTGTACCATGACCAACTGAGCCATCTCTGAGTGCAGCCACAGCAGCGGTATTTCATCAGCTGCCTTGTCCTAAGTGTTATGTTTCTGGCTCACAATCAATGTGACACCTTGTGCGTGGCTGTGTTGATTCTGATGGATCCCCTTGAGGGGCCTTGCCAGATTGGGTGCATGCAGGCACTAGCCCACTTAGGATCATGCAAGTGCCCCTGCGTCTTGTAGGGTGATGTTGCAACTGGGATGCTGGATGGATGTGTGAGGAGTCAGCACTTTCTGATGTCTGATGCTGGGATGGCCTCCTCTAGGTAGCACCTCACCTCAGGATGGACACATGCCCTCCAGGCATTCTCATCATTCACAGTATCAGGCCAATGTGAGTGTTTTGAGCAATGATGCACTGTCATCTGGAAGTTCATGGGTGAAATTAGAGGAGTAGCTATGCTGGTGGTCAGGCTGGTCCATGATGAAGGAGGCTTGTCCTAGGGGATCCTCAGTGCATCTCATCATCCTCCTCCTGGAATCTGCTGGCAATTAGGGCCTCACGAGCACGCCTGCCTCATAGGACCAGTGCAGTGGCCTCTTCACCTGCATCTTCTGCTTCTAGGTCCTCATCACCATCATCCCCTTCAAGGTCCTCCTCATCGGAGGAGACGTGCAGCTCCTCCACCTCATCATCTGCCAAGTCCTCCCCACTTTGCAGAGCCAGGTTGTGTAGTGTTCAGCAAGCCACAGTGGTGCTCACACCATCTGGGGAATGCACTGGAGCGCTCCACCAGATCTACCCAGGCATCAGAATCTCACTTTCAGGATCCCTATGGTGTGTTCCACCAATGTCCAGGTTGCAGCATGAGCCTCATTATATCTTCTCTCAGCAGCTGTTTGAGGCTTCTGCACAGGCATCATCAGCCATGTGCTTTGTGGATGGCCCTTGTCCCCGAGAATGCTGACCCTGCATCCTGTGTGGTCCCTGGAAGATGTCAGGAATGAGACCTCCTGAGGATGTAGGCATCATGGACGCTTCCTGGGTATTTGACGCAAATATGCATGATATGTTTGTTATGGTCGCACACCAGCTGCATATTGAGCAAGTGGTAGCCTTTCCAGTTGACGTACTGGACTGTCTGTTGCCAGGGAGTTTTTATAGCCACATGAGTGCAGCCAATGGCACTCTGAACCTGAGGGAAACCGAAAATCTCGGCAAAGCCCAGTGCCTTTGCATCCTGGCTTGCTTGATCTCTGTTGATGTTGACAAAACTGTGGGTCTTTGCTAAAATGGCACCTTTGACCTCCTGCATGCATCCATGGGTAGAAGCTTGGGAGATCCCACAGAGGTCCCCAGTGGAGCTGTGGAATGAGCCACTGCCATAGAAGTTGAGTGCAGCAGTTACTTTCACAGCCACTGGAGATGCCCCCAAGTCCCCATGGCAGCAAATCCTGTGGAATGTGGCAAATGTGAGTCACCAAATCCCTTGACATGCAGAGGCATCTGCAACAATGGTTCTTGCTTATCTGCAGATAACACATGTGATGTCTATACACACTGGGTCTAGCGAGGCGCCTACAAATGATGGCTCTCTGAGGATCATCCCCTGTGTCCCCAGGAGGACTTGCTGCCCCTTGGTCTTGCAGGTTTTGCTCCTCTCTTTGACGAGCCAGGCGCCTTCATCACATTCTTCTCATTCTTCTCTCCTGTCTATAAGCAATAATGCAGGCAGTGATAGCACCAGGCTCCATTTTCCTCATGGTCTCCTCACTGCAGCGTCAATGAGAAACACGCAAGAGTCAGCATTTGGTTCCAAAGGTCCACTTTCTGTCAAGGAATCATCTGTAATTGTGGTGCAAGGCCTTTTTATGCATGCTAGAGAGTGCTGGCCCCTTAAATGATGCCAGCCCACATGATGTGCTGTTGACAGCTTCAGCCAGGTGGCTGAATGTTCTGTTTTCTCTCAGGTGCTGGGCTCATCTTTGCCCTCACTCCAAGACTATGTTGTTTGGACTGACCATTAGGATCAATATTCAGTGTCTGCATGAGATTAATTCTGGGGGTCCAGAGGTTTCTCCTCTGTGAGTGCTGCATGGCCACATTTCCAAGGAGGTTCTCAAGATTTTCCAGTCGCCCAATAGTTCTACAGTTCCATAATACTCTGGTGAAATTGAAGGCTGCAAACGAGGGGTTAAAACTAGGGCACCAATCATTACCACTTTGAGGGTTCAGTGTTGCATGAACGGGCATAATTGCTTCACTTCCCTGGCTCCCTGCATATCAATGGAACAGCTGCTAACTTGTATCGGTTGTGGCTCTGTCCTCATTTTGGAATTATCAGTTCAGTTGGGTGGCCCTTTGGTGCCCACTCACCCCTCCCCCAATCATTTGTCTCAGTGCAACCTTCCCTGCTCGTTGCCCCCAGTGGAACTCTTGCCCTGCAGTCCTGTCTAGCCCCTTCCCCAATGAAGATGTTGCCCTGCAGCCTCTCCCTGTGCCTCAGTCCTGTCTGGCCCCTTCCTTAACGAAGCCATTGCCTTAAGGCATCTTCCCTTCTCTCAATCCTGCCTGGCCCCTTCCTTAATGAAGCCAATGCCCTGCAGCCTCTTCCTTTCCCTTAGTCCTGTCTGGCCCCTTCTTCAATGGAGCCCTTGCCCGGCAGCACGGTAAAAGCCCCACCTTAACCCAGGTGTTGTAGCTGTAGAGATTTGCTTGTGAGGCCCACACGAAACTGATTCAGTGCAGCCTGGTGCCGACCCCCGCGAGAGCTGCTTGTTGCAAGATATGCGAACTCACCTCCGAGTCTCAAGTGAAGTGCAGGTCACCAGCTGCACATCATTTAAATCCTGTTGTGAAACACATCATTCTAATTGCACGCTGACGTGGGCGTGGAGGAATGATTCCAGCGAGCAGGCATCATGAGGAGATGCTGATTTATGCTAATAGAATTCGCAACATTTTGCAGCGGGAAATGCGGCCCACCATTGACAGTTGAAGTGCATAATCGCTTCTTGTTGTACGATGTCGTTTGTCCCCGCATGCGATTGTAATGGTAAAGGTGTTTGGCAGAGCAAGGATTAACATGGGACTGGAGAATAGCACCACCTACGGTATAGAGTCACATGGTAATAGACTGAGAGAACACTCTAGAAGCAGCCTACCTGCATGGCAGCAGCACCATGCGTGACATTAACTGGGATCTGTACATAGTTAAAAGTTACTAATAAATTGCTCATGTTTAAACATGCAAGTCTAAAATCTCATCATTGAGACATCAAATAAACCCATAATGTAGCATGGTGCTGAGTGTTGGCACCATAACACAACATGGTGATCAGAGGTGGGATACAACATCGTGGTCAGCAGTAGTACATAATAAGGTGAACACCAATGGTACACAACATGAAAGGTGGCATTTTAAATGATGAACCTCGAACAGAATTCCAAGATATGTAACACTAGAAGCAGCTGAAGTCTGACCCAAGAGATGTGCGGCTAAGAGGAAATATTGACGAAACAGTTGAAGAAGCTTCACCACAGACTTACAAGTTGAGGAACCTGCTACCAGAGTGATTGGAAATTCATTGCAGGATGCAGAGTGAAGACACCTGCTTAGATCACAAGGACTAGTGAGCATAACTGCAAAAAAATTGCAAGGCCGTTGAGTGATGCAAAGCAAAAAAAAACAGTCAGATCACCAGACGAGTGAACAACACAACAAAAATTGCAAGACCCCGAGTGAAACAGAGTCAAAGAACCTTTGCAGTTCACAAGATGGTGAGCAACAATTACAACAAAGAAGCTGTGCTTACATTGTGGAATATGTAGTAGTACCAGGGTTCAGCAGATCACAGAAGTGGTGTTCGTGCTGCACTGAGGTTTAAAAAAAACCTGCAGAAAGAAAGGCTGCAGAGTAAAGAGAGAAAGCTGCGGAGCACAGTTAAAAAAAAGAAGGAAAAAGCCTGCAGAGTTTAAGAGAAAGGGGACCCTTTTCAGTCGGGTCCCTAGCCTCTTGTACAGTGGAACAAATTGCTGCTGTTTTGGAAGCCTGCAGAGTTGACAGCTTGCAACTTTGAAAAAAAGCATGCCCGCCAAAACTCCCAAAGCACAAAGTTCCAAGGATCCACAGAAAAAAAAACAAATCACCCAGAAAAAAAAGGTGTTAGTTTGAAGTTTTTAAAAGTTAAAAAAAAGGCGGGCGATTGTCAGGGAGCCCACCAAAATTGGAGAAGAAACCAACAGGCTGCAGACAGCCTGAGTGAAAAAAAATGGTTACTGCACTGATAGCCTTAAAGGGGCAACAACATTTAAAGCAGTAACTACAAGAGAAAAAGGCCCTGGGTAGAAAGAACCGTACATATTTTGGCTAAGGAAAGGGCTAAACTGAAGAGTGGGAGTCTTGGAGAAGACAATTTTTTAGTTTACAGGAGAATTACAGGATTAAAGGAATTGGAGGCAATGCAAGTTGATAAGTATTTATTCCTGTTTGGTTCATTTGCAGGGAAAGTACTCTATGGTCAACATAGAGATTAATGCTCGACAACATTTGGTGAGAAATTAAAAAGCTTTGACAGATATTTTAAACTCCAAGTTATGTGGAGAGTGCAGACCCTAGAATAAGGTCTAGCACACAACCAGTGAAGTGCTGAAGGCAACAAGAGACCCCAAAGAGAGGACAAAACCCAATAAAGTGCCACACGTTAGGAAATAGAGACAATTTAAGTAAGTTATATAGGTATTTGTAGGTGTTAGGAATGAGTTTTAGCTTTAAAGTTTGTTTGATTTGTATTTCTGTATCTGTGTGTTATGAAAAGTCAATTTGAGCTTTAGTTTCACTTTAAAAGGTGCTTGCATTTCTAATAAGAGTTTTATAACTGTAAGCTAAGTTAAGCAAATAAAAGTAGAAAAAACAGTGCTGTTGCCTAGCAACAGGGGTCCAGAGAGGCAGGTCCCTCCCACATATGCTGCTACACAAGAAGTGAAACAACAGTTTGATTTTGGAAACTGTTTGAGTTCAGCTGGTTTTGAAAGCAGCTGCCAGGAGACACTGGAGCAAAAGGAACAGATAGCCAGTCAAAACCTAAAGAAAAGACTCCAAAATCCAAGGGAGTGGAACAGGAGAAAGTCTCAAGAAGACTTTCTACTCAAACAGGAACCTTGAAAGGTCCTGCTCAGTGAAGTTAAGAGTGAGGGGTAGAGAGAAAGGCTCCAAGCTTCAGATTTAAAGAGGCAAAAGCTGCAGAAAGCAGATTTAAAGCAGGAACAGCCTG
This sequence comes from Cetorhinus maximus, assembly GCF_964194155.1. Classification (NCBI taxonomy): domain Eukaryota; kingdom Metazoa; phylum Chordata; class Chondrichthyes; order Lamniformes; family Cetorhinidae; genus Cetorhinus; species Cetorhinus maximus. The sequence continues at coordinate 145,458,770 of NC_135880.1, read as the reverse complement.
CAAGAAGCAAGAATGTCCAAATAAACAACTGAAGGCCTGTAACTCTTTACCGTAGGCATGTGAAGCAGTGGTACTGTTGATGGCTGAGTCAGTGAGAGTGTGTGGAAAACAGCTTGAATGCATGTAGTGACCCAGGGAAGAGGAACATTAAAAGGAGAGTTCGAAGTTCTGAAGGTGGGCCCCTGCAGAAGGCATCTGAGAGAAAGCATTGGTTGGGGAGAAGATTCCAAAGCTAGTTCTTGGAAAGTGGAGATTGGAAGCCCTTGTGTGAAAGACGGATGGAGTGTAGTGAGTCCAGCTGGCTCACAGTGTGACAAGCATCTGGAAGGTGGCGGGGGGGGGAGTTGAGGAGCTGGCATCTGTCACTTGGTTTCAGAGTGTGGTGTGTCTGACCACATGGTGTCTATTGGTTTACATGGACTGTGTGTTTACGTGAACATTAAAGCATAAGATAGCTTTTGTAACTTGTGTTATTCTTATAAACCTGTATATATCTGTAAAGGTATAGTAGTGGGTGAAGGAATATTGTAATGTAGTTCATATTTTCTTGTTGAATAAACGTTTTTTTGTTAAAAGTTCATCGGCTGACTCCTGTGACTTTGATCAGTAGCTACTCTCCACATATCTAAACAAACAAATAAAAGTTAGGATCTATCAAGGTGGGTTCCAACCAGGATCAGGCTTGTCCAGTGGCAGCCTCAGCTGGGATCATAACACAAGGGCAACAAGAGATTCCAGAGAGAGGGCAACAAAAGACTTCAGGGTGAGGGCAACGAAAGACCCCAGAGAGAGGGCAAGAAAAGACCTCAGTGAGAGGGAGACAGAAGACCCAAAAGTGAGGGAGACAATATTCAAGTAAACCGCCAGATTGTTGCCGACCATCTCAATGCAATGAAATGCATGAGCCAAAGAGCTTAATGCAGAAGAAAGAAATGGCTGAAAAGTAGCTGAAAGGCTTAAAAATAGTCCTTAAAAGTAGAATGGAAGAACAGCAGAAGAAATGTGAGGAGACTCTGCCTGATTTACAGGAAAACTTAAGATGAAACAAGCGACATTTGCAAAGAAAAGGAAAACCTGTTGAAGAATGTTCACAAGCTACAAGAATTCCTCAGGTCAAAGTTTGTGCCTCTGGAAAATTATGAAGAGAAGGAAAATGAATTTTCCACCAATCTGAACAAACTGAAGAACAAGTTGGCAGGGAAAACTAGCAATGTTCCATATTCAAGGAAGAAGCCGAAAGCTACAAGAAACAAACTGAAGAGTTGAAGAAGCAGTTCAATGGCAAAGGAGGCATTGAAAGGAAGAGGCATAGAACTTTCCAAGCTGTGAGCAGACAGGTTGTTAATAAAGACAAACGCAACTTGAAGGAGCACAAAAAGCGAATCAAATGGAGGTAACCAAGCACCAGAAACATAGAGTACAACTCCCATTGCTCCAAACATAACAGACCGAGATGTGGAAGAACTGTCAAGCCTCAAGACCGTCTGAATTTATAAAGTCAGAGACTTGAGGTGGGGGAGAAGAGATAGCAAGTAAAGATTGTATTGTAATACTCTACTGGAAGGGAGGAACGTTTTCTTTTGAGAAGAAGGGAGGATGTTGTATGATGTTGTGTGTGTTTGCTTGCCATTGTAATGTAAAGGTGCTTGGCAGAGCAAGGGTTGACATGGGACTGAAGAATAGCACCACTCACAGTCTGATGTATAGAGTCACATGGTAATAGGCTGAGAGAACACTCTAGAAGCAGCTTACCTGCATGGCAGCAGCACCATGTATGCCATTAACTGAGATCTGTACATAGATCAGGTTACTAATAAATGGTTCATGTTTAACATATATTTCTCAAGATCTTATCGTTGAGACATCAAACGAACCCATAATGTAACATGATGCTCAGCAGTGGCACCATAATGCAATGATCTCTACCACTGCCTCAGCTCACATGGTACTTTTGGTGTCCTTCACAATATTTATCCTTCAGTCACTAAACCAGATTATTTGGTCATTTATAGGGAGTGTTTCAAAGTGCAGCTAGTGTTTGCCATATTTCTTCACAGACTTTCTCTATAATGCAAGGATTGTCAGTGCATGTGCACACATGGACAAGGCAAACTTTCACAATCAACATTTAAGGGGGATGACAGCATAGCAGTAATGTTACAGGTTTGGTAACCCAGGGGCCCAGGCTAATGTTCCAAAGACATGAGTTCAAATTCCACCACAGTAGGGAATTTAAATTCAATTAATTAATGAATCCAGAAAAAAACGCTTGTCTCATTAATAATGATCATAAGAACCTAGCTGGTTCATCAATGCCCTTCAGAGAGAGAAAACTGCCATTCTTGCCCACAGCAATATGGTTAACTTTTAATGGCCTAGTAAGTCATTCAGTTGTACCAAGCCGCTACAGAATAAAGCACTGTGGTTGTAGCTACCCCATGTGGCCAGCAGCAATTCAAGAAGGCAGCTCACCACCACCTTCTCAAGGGCAATTAGGGATGGGCAATAAATGTCAACAACACTCATCCCAAGAACTAACAAAAAAATTTGTCAGGAAGATAGAGTTACATCCTGTCCCAATTCTGTCTGACTTCCCAATAGAAATGATTAAAAAGGAAATAAAAGCATTGAATTGGGGGAAAGAGCAGTAAGTGTGAGGACACTGCCCATCTTGTGTGCAATTCATATTCATGGGCAAACTACACACATATCTATTAAGAACTCTTTGTCATTATAGGCAATGTCACTTGTCTTGGAAGTCCTCCTACATGCACTGAATCTTTTTTAAAAAAAGCATCACAGTTCTTTGTTAATGCATAAACAGTAATGCTAAGGCTAATTAACATGCTATTAGCTGGCACCATACTTGACAGCATTCCAGGGTCTGAAACGACAGCCAATATACTCTTAGCCACAACTTAATTTAACTAAATTTGTGTTTCTACAGACAGCACCATTATAAGGTTCAGTATTAGTGTTCAAAGTAAAACTAATTGATTCTTAGCGGAAACCAGCAGAAACCTGAAAGACAGCTTTGCATTTATATAGCTGCATTCACAACCTCAGGAGTTCCCAAAGCACTTTGCAGTCAAAAAAGTACTTTTGAAGTGTAGTCACTGTTGCAATGTAGGAAACGCAGCTACCAAATTGCACACAGCAAACTCCCACAAACAGTGGTGAGATAACATCTAGATGAGGTGTGTTACAATGCGATGCTTTTCCAGAGTTGCTTTTTTTTTAATTCATTTATGGGATGTGGGCTTCGCTGGCTGGACCAGCATTTATTGCCCAACCCTAGTTGCACTTGAGAAGGTGGTGGTGAGCTGCCTTCTTGAACCGCTGCAGTCCATGTGCTATTAGGAAGGAATTTCCAGGATTTTGACCCAGTGACAGTGAAGGAACAGCGATATATTTCTAAATCAGGATGGTGAGTGACTTGGAGGGGAGCTTCCAGGTGATGGTGTTCCCATTTATCTGCTGCCCTTGTCCTTCTAGGTGGTAGTGGTCGTGGGTTTGGAAGGTGCTGTCTAAGGAGCTTTGGTGAATTCCTGCACTGTATCTTGCAGATGGTACAGTCTGCTGCTACTGTGCGTTGGTGGTGGAGGGAGTGAATGTTTGTGGATGGGGTCCTAATCAAGTGGGCTGCTTTGTCCTGGAAGGTGCCAAGCTTCTTGAGTGTTGTGGGAGCTGCACTCATCCAGGCAAGTGGGGAGTATTCCATCACACTCCTGACTTGTGCCTTATAGATAGTGGACAGGCCTTGGGGAGTCAGGAGGCGAGTTACTCGTCATAGGATTCCTAGCCTCTGACCTGCTCTGTAGCCACAGTACTTATATGGCTAGTCCAATGGTGATCCCCAGGATGTTGATAGTGGGGGATTCAGTGATGGTAATGCCATTGAACATCAAGGGGTAATGGTTGGATTCTCTCTTGTTGGAGATGGTCATTGCCTGAGACTAGTGTAGCGCGAATGTTACTTGCCACTTGTCAGCCCAATCCTGGATATTGTCTAGGTCTTGCTGCATTTGGACATGGACTGTTTCAGTATCTGAGGAGTCGCGAATAGTGCTGAACATTGTGCAATCATCAACGAACATTCCCACTTCTGACCTTATGATGGAAGGAAGGTCAATGATGAAGCAGCTGAAGATGATTGGGTCCAGGACACTACCCTGAGGAACTCCTGCAGTGATGTCCTGGAGCTGAGATGACTGATCTCCAACAACCAAAACCATCTTCCTTTGTGCTCGGTATGACTCCAACCAGAGGAGAGGTTTCCCACTGATTCTCATTCATTCCAGTTTTGCTAGGGCTCCTTGATGTCACACTCGGTCAAATGCTGCCTTGATGTCAAGCGCAATCACTCTCACCTCAACTTGGGAGTTCAGCTCTTTTGTCCATGTTTGAACCAAGGCTCTAACAAGGTCAGGAGCTGAGTGGCCTTGGCGGAACCCAAACTGGGCATCAGTGAGTAGGATATTGCTAAGCAAGTGACATTTGATAGCATTGTTGATGACTCCTTCCATTACTTTACTGATGATGGAGAGTAGACTGATGGGACGGTAATTGGCCGGGTTGAATTTGTCCTGCTTTTTGTGTACAGGACATACCTGGGCAATTTTCCACATCGTAGGGTAGATGCCAGTGTTGTTGCTGTACTGGAACAGCTTGGCTAGGGGCGCGGCAAGTTCTGGAGCACAAGTCTTCAGTACTATTGCCGGAAAGTTGTCAGGGCCCATAGCCTTTGCAGTATCCAATGCCTTCAGCCGTTTCTTGATATCATGTGGAGTGAATCGAATTGGCTGAAGACTGGCATCTGTGATGCTGGGGACCTCCGGAGGAGGCCAAGATGGATCATCCATTCGGCACTTCTGGCTGAAGATTGTTGCAAATGCTTCAGCCTTGTCTTTTTTACTGCTGTGCTGGGCTCCTCCATCATTGAGGATGGGATATTTGTGGAGCCACCTCCTCCAGTGAATTGTTTAATTGTCCACCACCATTCACAGCTGGATGTGGTAGGACTGCAGAACTTAGATCTGACCCGTTGGTTGTGAGATTGCTTAGCTCTGTCTATCACTTGCTACTTCTGCTGTTTGGCATGCAAGTAGTCCTGTTTTATAGCTTCACCAGGTTGACACCTCATTGTAAGGTATACCTGGTGCTGCTCCTGGCATGCCATCCTGCACTCTTCATTGAATGAGAGTTGATCCCCTGGCTTGATGGTAATGGTAGAGTGGGGGATATGCTGGAGGTTACAGATTGTGTTCAAGTACAATTCTGCTGCTGCTGATGGTCGACAGCGCCTCATGGATGCCCAGTCTTGAGTTGCTGGATCTGTTCGAAATCTATCCCATTTAGCACGGTGGTAGTGCCATACAACACAATGGTATGCCCAATGTGAAGACAGGACTTTGTCTCCACAACGATTGTGCGGTGGTCACTCCTGCCAATACTGTCATAAACAGATGCATCTGCGGCAAGTTGGTGAGGATGAGGTCAAGTATGTTTTTCCCTCTTGTTGGTTCCCTCACCACCTAATGCAAGCCCAGTCTAGCAGCTATGTCATTTAGGACTCGGCCAGCTCAGTCAGTCGTGGTGCTACAGAGCCACCCTTGGCGATGGACATTGAAGTCCCCCACCCAGAGAACATTCTGCACCCTTGCCACCCTCAGTGCTTCCTCCAAGTGATGTTCAACATCAGTGGTAATCAGCAGGAGGTTTCCTTGCCCATGTTTGACCTGATACCATGGGGTCCGGAGTCAATGTTGAGGACTCCAAGGGCAACTCCCTCCTGATTGTATACCACTGTGCCGCCACCTCTACTGGGTCTGTCCTGCCGGTGGGACCTTATCTGTAAAGTATGATTCCATGAGGATGACTATGTAAGACTGTTGCTTGACTTGTCTGTGAGACAGCCCTCCCAATTTTGGCACTAGCCCCCAAATGTTAGTAAGGAGGACTTTGCAGGGTCGACAGGGCTGTGATTGCCATTGTCATTTCCGGTACCTCGGTCAATGCAGGGTGGCCCGTCCGGTTACATTCCTTTTTTGTGTCTTTGTTACAACCGAGTGGCTTGTTAGGCCAGAGTCAACCACATTGCTGTGGGAGTCACATGTAGGCCAGATCAGGTAAGGACTGACAGATTTCCTTCCCTAAAGGGCATTAGTGAACCAGTTGGGTTCTTACAACAATCGACAATGGTTTCATGGCCATCGTTGGACTTTTAATTCCAGATTTTTATTGAATTCAAATTCCACCATCTGCCGTGGCGAGATTACTAGTCCAGTGACAAAACCAGTCCGCCATCGCCTCCCCCAATATTCTTGCAGTGGAAGATTGGTAACACCTCACAGAAATTTCTGACCAACAATTTTGCTACCCAAAAGGTCAGAAAACATAAACTGTTAAACCACATGGATGTACCAGAAACGTCATCTTTCAGGTTAGTTCTTTACTAAAATAAACATCAAGGTTGCCAGTCAAAAAGACAAAAATACTAAAACCGTGTTGTCGCTTGTTGAGTTGCCTTGAAACACTCAACTGCGACAATCATTTTACTTACATATTCAGCTAGAAGACTTGGTTACAATCCACAAGGCTAGTAGCAATATTTTTTTTTGTTTTAGCCGTCCTGCATTCCTGTACTGTCTACACTGTCTTGCCAATAATAATTGGATTAATTTGAACAATTTAGGCATCTAATCAAACCATAATTTGAGATTCTCTTACAATTTAATTCCGCGATGCCCAATAGACAGGAATACAATTACAATGCATTTTCACACATTACATACGTTGATCCAATCATTGCTATTTCCAGTTAGCCTCCAGCAGTGAGCTAATACAATTCACAGCTGAGAGTGCCTGGAATTGAAATTTGTACCTCAATCACTGGAAGAATTTTTTATTGGGGAAATATATATAAAACGAATGAAATGCTGAAATCAATCCACTTATCCTAATTAAAAAAGTGTATTAATTAATTTATGCAACTTTGTAATTTCTTTCTAATTTACTATAACTTATAAAATTAGAATGAATGTATTAATCACAAAACCAACAAGGGAAACCAAATAAACATGTGCAAAGTAAATTATTTGTAATGTAGAATTTTCCACTAGATCTTGCCTCTGAGTAAGAAGGTTGTGAGATGAAGTCCTACTCCAGAGACTTGATCACATAATTGAAGTTGTTATGGCAATGTGAGAAGGGGTATAAATGACTCCCCCAGTTAACCACTCCAAGTATAACCATAACAGGGGCCGGTATTTTCCGTGCTCAACAGGCATGTTCAGTTGCATGAGTGGGCAACTTGGCAAGAAGGCCAAAAATTGGTTTCATGATGTGAAAATAGTTTGCGATTATCCACTCCGCCCACCGATGGCAGCCTGCGCTCCCCACCATCAGACATCAGGAACCTCATTGTAACGCATCAGCCTATCATTATAAGGCCTGCCTGCCAGACTCATCACCCCTCCCCCTCCCTCCAACAACGCTCCCCTCCCCCCCCCACAACTGGATCGTCTGCCCACGTCCTCGGGGAAATACGTCAACGTGTTTCACAACAGCATATATAAGGAGTGCACATGATGGGCTGCAGTTCACTCGGAACTTCAAGGTTTATTTGCCTACTTTGCTTTGGTCAGCAGTTGCAGTCATCAGCGCCAGGCTTCACAGACAGAACCACATCACTTTTAGGGGGGCTCACGGGCAGGTCTCTACCTACCAGATCAGCCATATATGGGTGGCTTCTCAGTGGTTGCAGGGCTAGGGCTTGCTTGCGGAAGTGGGAGAAGTGGCCACAGGCAAGGGAAGAGGCTGCAGGATGAGAGCTGTACTGGGGATGGAGGGTATCCCAGGGTACCTGTGGGGCCTATGTGCAAGTGGCCTCAAGATGGTGAGGGCTGAGGAGGCAGTCTCCAGAGGAGATGAAGCCAGATGGACATGTGAGGGTATGTGTGTGAGAGTAGACGGTGATGTCCCAGTGAGTGAGATGTCAGTGAATATGTGATGGGCTTAAGTGTGTGAGTTTAGAGTGATGAGATGGTTGCAATACCCTGGCTGCACGGATGAGATCATTCATCCTCTATCTGCATTGGATGGCCAACCTCTCCTGTGCAACATTGGCACTGATCACCACTGCCATCACCTACCAAGCTGGAGTGGTAATGTAGCTGCCCCTCCTGCAGCCAGAGCTGGGGTAGAGGACATCACAGCGAGCCTCCATGGCATCCAAAATGCTCAAGGGCTGCAGTCTTCTTGCCTTTCAGGGCCATGTCTTATTTGCTGCAGTCCTGAGCTGGAAGCACTTAGCACAGCTGTACTTTTAATGTAGTGCCTGGCGTGATGAAGCAGCAAGGCGATGGCATGGCAGGCAAATCAGAGACCTCCCGCAACGAAAACGGCATGTTTCCCGGGAATGCATAAGTAACGTGGTGAGTTTGGGATGATACGGCGTGAAAACCCACCTTCGCAGCGCTGAAACAGTGCTAAGGTGTCACAGGCACTGCTTTCCAGATGAAAATTTCAACTGGCTACCCTCTTATCTATCCAGTTGCAGCCAGAGAATCACTTACAATTGCATCTCTTCCACCATCTGTGGTTAACTAAATAAATTAAGGAAAGCATCAAACTTAAGGAAAAAGCATATAACTGCACAAAGATGAATGGCAGATCAGGTGATTGCTCAGAACTTAAAGAATGGCAGAAAATGACTAAAAGGTTAATCAGGAGAAAAAAACTGAGTTTGAGAAGAAATTAGCTACAAATGTAAAAACAGATAGCAAGAGTTTCTACAGATATTAAAAAGGAAAAGAATAAGTGAGTGCTGGTCCTCTAGAGAGTGACAGTGGGGAGTTAATAGTGGGTAGCAAGGAAATGGAGGATGAGATGAACAATATTTTGCTTCTGTCTTCACTATAGAGGATACAAAAATATCCCAGTAATAGCTGTAAATGAGGAGGTGGAAAAGAGAGGGGAACTTGGTGAAATTACAATCACTAGGGAAGTGGTACTGAGCAAAATGATGGAGCTGCGGGCTGACAAGTCTCTGGGTCCTGATGGACTTCATCCTAGGACCTTAAAAGAGGTGGCAAATGAGGTAGCAGATGTGTTGGTGTTAATTTTTCAAAATTCGCTAGATTCTGGAAAGGCCCATCAGACTGGAAAGTAGCAAATATAATTCCTCTATTCAAGAAGGGAGGGAGGCAGAAATCAGGAAACTACAGGCCAGTTAGCTTGACATCTGTCATGGGGGAGATGTTAGAATCAATCATTAAGCAGGTTATAGCTTGGCACTTAGAGAAACTCAAGGTAATCGGGAAGAGTCAGCATGGTTTTGTGAAAGGGAACTCATGTTTAACCAATTTATTGGATTTCTTTGAAGGAGTAACATACACTGTGGATAAAGCGGAGCCTGTAGACGTACTGGACTTGGATTTCCAGGAGGCATTTGATAAGATGCCACATCAAAGGGTATTACGGAAGATAAAAGCTCATGGTGTAGGGGTACAATGTTAGCATGGATAGAAGATTAGCTGGCTGACATAAAATAGGGAGTATCATAAATGGGTCCTTTTCTTACTGGCAGGAGGTGACAAGTGGAGTCCCGTGGGGGTCTGTGCTGGGGCCTCAACGTTTTACAATTTATATCAATGACTTAGATGAGGAGAGTGAAGCTAAATTTGCAGATGACACAAAGATAGTTAGGAAAGTATGTTGTGAAGAAGATATAAGGAGGTTGCAAGCAGATATAGATAAATTGAGAGAGTGGGCAAAAATTTGGCAGCTGGAGTATAATGTAGGAAATGTGAAGTTGTTCACATTGGCAGGAAGAATTAAAAAAGCAGAGTATTACTTAAACGGAGAACGGCTGCAGAATACCAAGGTGCAGACGAATCTTGGTGTTCTATTGCATGAGTCACAAATTGTTAGTATGCAGGTATAGCAAGTAATTAAGAAGGCTAATGGAATGCTATCCTTTATTACTCAGGAAATTGAACATAAAATTAAGGATGTTATGTTTCAGTTATATAGTTTGCAGTTTTGGCCTCCTTATTTAAGGAAGGCTATAAATGTATCGGAGGCGATTCAGAGGAGGTTTATTAGATTGATACCTGGAATGAGCAGGTCGTCTTATGAGGAAAGGTTAGACAGACTGGGCTTGTTTCCACTGGAGTTTAGAAGAGTGAGGGGTGACTTGATTGAAATATATAAGATCCTGAACGGTATTGACAAGGTGGACATGAAAACGATGTTTCCTCTTGTGGGTGAGTTCAGAACTAGTGGACATTGTTTTAAAACTAGGGGTAGCCATTATAGGACAGAGACGAGGAAAAATGTTTTTCTCTAAGAGGGGTGTGCGACTTTGGAACTCGCTGCCCCTGGAGGTGGAGGTGGAATATTTGATTATTTTTAAGGCAGATGTAGATAGATTTTTGTTAGGCAAGGGAATCAAAGGTTATCAGAGGTAGATGAGAATGTGGAATTCGAAACGCAAATGGATCTGCCATGATCTTATTGAATGGCGGAGCAGGCTCAAGGGGCCAAATGTCCTACATCTGCTCCTATTTTGTACATTCATATGTTCGTGTGTCCTACACCATTACCTCTGGCCTCCCCCAATGATCCATCCTTGGTGCCCACACCCCAGGTGGAATCATTCCAGATTTGCACCACATGGTAAATGGTGGCAGCGATGATCAGTGTCAATGTTGCATAGAAGAGGTTGGCCATCCAATGCAGATAGAGGATGAATAATCTCATCCATGCAGCCAGGATATGGCAACCATCTCATCACTCTAAACTCACACACTCAAGCCCAACACACATTCACTGGCATCTCACTCACTGCCAGCTCAAGAGATATCACCACCCATTCTCACAGACGCACTCTCATATGTCCATCCGGCCTCATTTCCTCTGGAGACTGCCTCCTAAGCCCTCACCATTATGAAGCCAATTGCACATGTGCCCCCACACACACCCTGGGATACCCTTCTTCCCCAGTATAGTTCTCATCCTGCAGCCTCTTCCATTGCCTGAGGCCGTTTCTCCCCTTTCTCCAAGCAAGCGCTAGTCCTGCAGTTGCTGAAAAGCCACCCACATATGGCTGATCTGGTAGGCAGAGACCTACCCATGAGCCACACTAAAAGTGATGTGGCGCTGCCGGTGAAGCCTGGCACTGATGACCATGAGTGCTGACCACGAGGTAGGCAAAAAAACCTTGAAGTCCCAAGCAAAGTGCAGCCCACCAGGTACACATCGCTTATGTGCTGCTGTGAAACATGTTGTGTTTTCCTGCCAACCTGGGTGGACAATCCAATAGAGTGGGGGTGAGTCCAGCCGGTTGACCTTATAATGAAATGCTGATGCATTACAATGAGGTTCCCGACGTCTGATGGCAGGAAATGCAGCCCGCCATCATCGGGCTGAGCGGACGATCGCAAACTGATTTCACGCCGTTGTGAAACCTATTTTTGGCCTTCTCACCATATTGTCCGCTCATGCCTGATGCCGGCAGGCACAGAAATTCCTGGCCTCCCTGTTTTTCAACTAAAAACAGTGTCTCATGGTGACACCAACTGAAGACAGAGCAACAGTTTCCACATGACATTCAGCTCTACCTTACCATCATCTCTATCAACTTCCCCCCTGTTGCTAAACTATCAGGCTGCTTATCCTACACCCAGTACTGGATGAGCAGAAATTTCCTCCAACTATAACTTGGGAAGAATGAAACCTAGCTACCAAATTCATCCCTCTCCAGGCCAGAGGCTGAACCAGACCATTCGAAACCTTGGTGTCATATTTAACCCTAAGGTGAGTTTGTGACTGCACATCCATGCATTCACTAAGACCACCTAATTCCACCTCACTAACATCCTCTGACTCCGCCCCTGCCTCCGCTCATCTACCACTGAATCCTCATTCTTGTTATCTTGAGATTTGACTGTTCCAATGCACTCCAGGCCAGCCTCCCACATTCAACCTTCCGTTAACTTGAGGCATTCAAAACTTGCTGCCCATGTTCTGATTTGCACCCAGTTTTGTTCATTCATCACCCTGTGTTTACTGACCTACATTAGCTTCCAATCCAGCAATGCCTCAATTTTTGAAATATCATCATTGTTTTCAAATCCCTCCATGGCCTTGCCACTGCCTATCTCTGTAATCTCCTCCAGCTCTACAACCACCAAATTATCTGCACTCCTCCAATTCAGACCTCATGAGGATCCTCAACTTTAGTCACTCCACCATTGGTGGCTGTGTCTACAGCTATCAAGGCCCTAAACTCTGGATGTTCCTCCCTAATGTCCTGCCTCTCTTTCCCCCTTAAGACACTCCTTAAACTTTGCCTCTTTGACCAAGTCTTTGGTCATCTATTCCAATACCTCCTATGTGGCTCGGTGTCAAATTTTGTCTGATACAGCTCCTGTGAAGCACCTTGGGATGGTTAACTATGTTAAAGGTGCCATATATATGAAGTTGTTGTCATTGATGCATGCTGAAAGGCTAGAGGTAGTGGAGGTCCAAAGAAACATAGGGTTCCATGTACAAAGATTATTAAAATGTCACGCACAAGTACTAAACAAAATCACAAAGGCTAATGGAATGCTGGCCCTTAAATCTGGAGTACAAGAATACAAGGGTTTAGAAGGGTCATGTCGCAGCTACAGCAATCCCTGGTTAGACCATTGTGATGAACTTTGACCTGGAAGCAATAACAGTAAGAAAAATTCGTAATTGCTTGAAAATATTTAGGTCTCTGTAATTGTTTTAAGGATGTTTGAAAAGGATTTTTAAGAGTTTGCAATTGTAAAGGGATCAATCATAATTTCCTTGGATAATGTCACGCCAAGTACCAGCATGACAATATTATACATCTTCAAAGTTATATTCTAAAAGCTAAATTTCAAAAGACTGAAAAAAGATGGCTTCCAATGGTCACCAGACATCTGAAGAAGTGTCATATTGGACTTGAAACTTGTTTCTCTCTCCACAGATCTACAAGACCTGCTGAGTTTTTCCAGCATTTTCTGTTTTTATTTCACCAGACATCTTTTCTAGGTTAAGAAACTATCTTATCTCTAAAGAGAACAATGAAGACATTCTTCTGATGTAATTCACTGTGAGTAAGGCCAAAAGGTCGACGAGGCCCCTTGACAGCTTCATTGTAACAAGGCTGATTTGCCTTTTTCCAACAAAGAAACGTGTGGCTAACTGAAATCGCAGGTGGGAGAACCCAGCCTAGATGATTTATTGGATTAACACAGCACCTTATTTGGACAGTGACTGGACACTTCATGGGAGGTCGCATGATAAAATGGCCATCTTTGCTCCCTACTAAAAGATATTAGCAGAACTCAAGCTGGTTTTTTCAGAAAAATCCTATCAGAGAGAGAGAGCTGCAAGTAAAGCCACCAGACCGCTGCAGTCAGCTAGGCAGCAAAAGTATCTAACGGCAATATCTTGAAACAGAGAGAAGAACTCTTTCCCGTAACCTGTTCCACCATCAAATTCACCAAAGTTCTCAACCTCTGGTGATCTACTACAGGAATCCTCAAATTGACTGAGAAATCCCTGCTTTTCAAGATCTTCACTTCAACCAAAGCATCAACTCAAGCAAGAAACATCAGGTCTGTAACGAACTAGAGACTGAATTCAAATTTAATCTTTATTATTACCTTTGTCTTATCCTTACCTGTATTCAATGTTGTGTGTGTGCGCTAGTGTAAACAAGATGTTAAGCTTTCATTTAACCTCCAGGGCAAGTGAGTGAGAAATAAAGTAACTTTCATTTTTAAATGCACTAATGCTTACTGCTGGGTTATTAAGAATTTACTCAACTACTTTGAGGATAAGAAATACACACATCCACATGCAAATAAATTGATCATGGGCAAATAAAAGGAAACGCCTGAAATCTGCCCATGACAATAATAAGAAATACTGATCCATGTAACCTTGTGACCCTTGACCTGGAAGCAATACCAGCAGGAAGGAAGTTAAGATATGGAAATTATGTGGCTAGATACAAAGGAGAACTGAAAAACTGGAAATCTGGAGGCAGAAGGCAATCAACACACAGATGCAGACATAAAGAGAAAACAGATGGAAACAGAAAGAGGAATGCAGAATTCATGTGTGGAGAAGCTAGCAAAGCTCTGCATGGCAATAAGAAAAAAAATAGAATTCCAGAAGCTCTTCAGGAAGTGATGCACATGCAAGTTAAAAGGGACTGAATCCTAAAAACAGTGTGAATAGCTCATGTATGTGAAAGAGCTGAGAGTTTGTATCAGAGGACCAGATCAGTATTGTTGATTGATTGGTTGAAATTGGAACTCTGGAAAGCTACACCCTCAGGGTTGGCATGACCTGCGCAAGAGGGGGTCTGTAGAAGTGCATCTTTTCAGTGTTAATCATAGCTGAGGCCCTCAGAATGAATCAGGCTGCCAGTGAAAGCAACTGAAGGGCCAAATACACTGACTGGGGAAAGTGAGAAATTGTATATACTGGTGCAGTTGGAAAGGCTGTGAGACTGAATATGATGGCATATTTGTGCAGGGAGTCATGCGAGTGCTTGTAATTTTGAGAGATAGTCTTTGTTGTAGCTCCTATTCCATGTGTAATTTATAGTTAGCACTGGCCATAATTAGCCTGTTAATTCATGTTTAATTTACAATGATTATGATTAGTGTTAAAGTAGATGCTACAAAAAGTGAAATGATGTTGGTAATTTCTTCATTTGGGGGCTGTTTGGTAAATCTGGGTATTTTGGTTTACAATTCACATTGGCCCCATAGCACTACACCCAAAGTACAATGTCCAGTTCTGGGCATCACTCCTTAGGAAAGATATGGTGGCCTTGAAGGGAGTGCGGAGTAGATTGACTAGAAGGATACTTGGACTCCAAGGGTTAAATTATGAGGCAAGGCTGTACAAACTAGGATTGTATTCCATGGAATTTATTAAATAAAGGGGTGATTTTATTGAAGTTTACAAGAGATTAAGGGGAACAGATAGGGTTGGTCAAGATAAATTATTTCTGCTGGTTCAGACTAGGGGACATATTCTAAAAATTAGAGCCAGGACTTTCAGGAGTGAAATTAGAAAACACTTCTCCACACAGAGTGGTAGAGATTGGGAACTCTGTTTTGCAAATGACAGTTGATACTGGGTCAATCATTAATTTTTAAATCTAAGGTTTATAGATTTCTATTAACCAAAGCTGTTTAGTGATATAAAGCAAATGTAAGAATATGGAGTTTAGTCACAGAACAGCCATTTCTTAAGGAACGGCGAAACAGACTCAAAGGGCTGAAAGGTCTACTCCTATTCCTAAATCCTTATGTTCCCTTGCCTCAAAAGACAACACAGCAGCTTTGATCCCTAGATAGCAGCAGGCAAAGAGCAAAGAAATTCAGATTTTTTATAGCTTCAGTCATGGATACGTAGATGTATGAAGCAAAAGAAATTCACATTCTGGTTACACTCACATCCAGTGTTTCCGAATCTGCGACAGATCAGAACCATTCCAGTTGTATCTCAATCAGATTTGAAAGGTTCTAAGAAGGTTAGTTATGCTGGTTGAGGTAAACTATGTTCAGATTTGACAGTGTGGGTATTGCCCTATGAAGCACAGTGTAATGGCCTCTTGTCATGAACACCAAGGTGTCTTCAAATGTACTGCCTTGTTGGAGGTGCCAACTTTTGGAGGAAATATTAAATCAAGGCTGTCTCTTCCCTCTCAGGTGGATGTAAAAGACTCCATAGTCCTCACAAGCGAATGCATTAATTGGGTAGAATAACCTGTTCCTGTGCTGTAGATTCCATGTAATTTTAAGCTTAAATTGTAGCCCTTCAAATGCTCACCTCTCTGTCGAATTTGTGCTGATCTGTATTTCCATCACTGGAATACACTCAGTATCCTGTTCAGCCTTTATCCCTTAAACCACACCTAAAACAGATGATCTAGTTATTTATTTCACCGCTGTTTGTTGGAACTTGCTGTGCACATTTTGGGTGCCACACATTATGTTCAATGTGCTTAATTGGCTGTGAAGCATTTTGGGAGCCCTAATGTCATGAAAGGTGCCATGTAAATGCAAGTGCTTTCTTTTTCTTTAATCTTGGATAACACATGACTTTCCCTGGCTGTCCAATGTAGAAAGTGAACCATTTACAATTATACTGCAGTCAGATCGTCGTCAACGCAGAACCAAACTCAAAGTTGTGGTTTTATTCATTACAATTTTGAATGGGTAAGGCATGAAATTAGGTGGTTGCAGTGTATTTTCAACTTGCATTTTGGCTCAAAATGGATCTGTTCCCATACCATTAATGCAGTGTAACTAAGTGTGAATTGTCCTGAGCATATCTCAGATTCAACCCTTAAACATGTGAACTGTGAGGTGTTTATTTATGTACCTTTGCTGAAGAGTCGCTCTTTACCAATTAATTCTCTGCCTCCAGGCTTCCTGACTAATTAGGGAGGGCAAGCAGAATGATGCAGCCATTTTGACAAAGGAAGAATTTCCATTTAAAAGGACCAGGGCATGTTTCAGGAAAGCTCAATAGCACTTGGATTTTTCAGGCTGCAGCAACCACAAAGAATGGAAAGGAGACCTGGGAAGGCTGCTCCCCAGCAGTCTCACTTTTACCTGGAGGTCCAGCTATGGGATCTGAGGAGCTGTAGTGAGGGGAGCTCTACCAAGGACAACCTCTCCATCCAAGCAGGCATGAATGGAACTGGCCGAGGGTGTTCTTCCCAGCCTGGGGACAATGCACCAAGAAGATCCAGGAACTCGGGAGTGCAAGACAGATGAATGTACATTCAGGTGCCAAGTCCCATACTCTGACTTGCCTAGCATTCTGCAGCACAATATGCCTCAGGTCAACACATCTTGCAGCTCCACATTCCTCTCTCCACAGGCACCTAACACCCCATTTGATCAGCCAACATTCATACTTCCCATCAGCCTATTTCCCTATTGCACCCATGCCTCACAATAGCCTTCCACAAATGGCATTCTTCATCCCTTCACACACAAACCATGACCAGCACTCTCACTTCTTTGCTTTCTCTCCTAGCAGAAGAGAGCACACAACTTAGCGAGAGGCAGAGACAGGGCGGTAGAGGGAGACAGGGGATCGGGCCTCCAGTAATAGGCAATTTGTCTGCCCATTGGCAATATGTGCCCACCTGGCACCAGGAAGGCAGAAACCTGCCATTGTAGCCTGAGCTTTCTGAGACACTATTGCTCTGATGTATCGATAGAGCTGGTCCCCTGCCTGTGGATGGTTTGGGCGCCTCCTCCTTCCAGCTGGATCTTGGTGACCATCCTATCTGCCCTGTGATGGGGCATGTGGTTGAGTGGAAGGCAGTTGGCGCTGCTGTTGCTCATGTTGCTGCTGGAGCGGTTGGTGATAAGCCGCTTGCCATTGGACTTCATCAGAGGTGGACAGTGGAGCTGCATAAGCTGCCCCCATGCCAGGGTGAAGGCTGGCATCAGGGAAGTGCAACTGAAGGTGAGTGAAGTGTGAGGCAGGTGAAGTGCTTGCACACGAACAGGAGAGAGAGCACACCCTGAGTGGGACACAGCCAGAGTAGGTCTTCTGAATTTGGTGCAAAGCGGGAATTGAACTGGTAAGTCTTTCTCTTTAATTTCTGTAAGTTCAGTAATCTAGTTAAAAGGTTGGTAAGGTATCTAACTCAGCTGACTGTGTGACAGTTAACTATCAATCACCTGAAGCCTGATTAGGGCCTGAATAGGTGTTAATTACTATTTGAAGCGTAACAAGTGGTGAGTCAATTCAGCTCTATTTAAGAAAGGGACTATCTAGAAGCACACTACAGTGTCCTTGCACACGAACAGGGGAGAGAGCTCATCCTGAGTGGGGCACAGCCAGAGTGGGTATTAGCAATTTGGTGCAAAGCGGGAATTCGGTGCACAGGGTTGAGGTGCTCGTTGCATTTTTTCCTTGCTATCCAACTTCTTAAATCTTCAGAGCATGCTGCAGCAGGAGAGGCTAAAAGGGAAAGGAATCACTGGTAAGTAGTGAGTAAGGTATTTACTACCTTAATTGCTTATAGTTTTTGTGGTTTACAGTTTGTATATTCTACAGTAACAAGGATCAGGAAAGAAGGGCCCTAGAATAATTGACTTAAAAGGTTTAATTTAAAGGGATAAGTCATGGCAGGAGCGCTCAAAGCCGTGGTGTGCTCCTCATGCTCAAGTGGGAAGCCAGGGACATTTCCAGTGCCCGGGACCAGCATGTATGCAGGAAGTGCAGCTCCTGGAAGCTCGGGTTTCAGAGCTGAAGCGGCAGCTGGGGACACTGTGGAGCATCCGCAAGTCTGAGAGTATCGTAGATAGCACGTTTAGAGAGGTGGTCACACCGCAGATGAAGGGACTTGACGAAGGAAGGGAATGGGTGACCAGCAGGCAGTCCAAGAGACAAAGGCAGGTTGTTCAGGAGTCCCCTGGGGTCCCGCTCGCAAATCAGTATTCCGTTTTGGAGGCTGATGAGGGCGCTGGTTTCTCCAGAGAGTGCAGACAGAGCCAAGCTTCTGGCACCACAAGCAGCCTGTCTGTACAGGAGGGGAGGAAGGGAGGAAGAGCAATAGTAATAGGGGATTCTATATTCAGGGGAACAGATAGGCGCTACTGTGGCCGTCAATGTGCCTCCCTGGTGCCAGGGTCCGGGATGTCAATGGCTGCAAAGCATCCTGAAAGGGGAGGGTGATAAGGCAGAGGTCATGGTACATGTTGGTACCAATGACATAGGTAGAAAGAGGGATGAGGTCTTGCATCAAGAATTCAAGGAGTTAGGCAGTAGACTAAAAAGCAAGACCTCTCGGGTTTTAATTTCTGGATTACTCCCAGTGCCACGTGCTAGCAAGCTCAGAAATAGGAGAATAGCGCAGATGAATACGTGGCTTAAGAGTTGGTGCAGGATGGAGGGTTTTAGATTCCTGGATCACTCGGACCGTTTCTGGGGAAGGTGGGACCTATACAAGCGGGACAGCCTACATCTGAATCAGAGCAGGACTAACATCCTTGCGGGCATGTTTGCTAGTGTGGTTGGGAGGAGTTTAAACTAATTTGGCAGGGGTAGGGGACACAGAATGTTAGCAGAATAGGGACACATCATAATACAGCAAAACAATCAAGTCAGAGGGAGTACAGCTGCAATAAGCTTCAAGGGAGTAAGGCAAGGTTGGATGGCCTCTACTTTAATGCCAGGAATATTACAGGTAAAACGGATGAGTTACGGGTGAGGATTGACACGTGGAATTGTGATATAGTAGCCATCACTGAGACATGGCTGAGGGAAGGGCAGGATTGGCAGCTCAACATTCCGGGATATAGAATCTTCAGGCGAGACAGGGGAGGGGAAGGAGGCGTTGCATTATTAGTTAAGGAGTCCGTTACCGCAGTAAGGATAGATGATATCTTGGAGGGAGCATCGAATGAAGATTTGTGGGTAAAGCTTAGGAATAAAAAAGGGGCAACCACATTAATAGGTGTTTATTATAGACCCCCAGATAGTCAGCGGGAAATTGAGGAGCAAATATGTGCACAATTTGTGGAGGTGTGTAAAAACAATAACAATAGGGTAATTATATTAGGTGATTTCAACTTTTCCAACATTAACTGGGATAGACATAGTGTTAAGGGCTTGGATGGAGTGGATTTCTTGAAATGTGAACAGGAGAACTTTTTAGGTCAATATGTAGAGGGTCCAACAAGGGACGGTGCATTGCTGGACCTAATTCTGGGGAATGAAGCCAGACAGGTGGCTGTGGTGGTGCTGGGGGAGCATTTTAGTGATAGCGATGACAACATGGTACAGTTTAAGTTTGTTATGGACAAAGAAATCGACAAATTGCAAAAAACAATGTTTTGCATTGGGGGAGAGTGGATTTTAGTAAAATAAGGCAGGATCTGGCCAAGGTAGACTGGGAACAGTTACTTGTGGGGAAATCTACAGAGGAACAGTGGGGGGGATGTTCAAAAAGGAAATGAGGAGGGTACAGGCTCAACATGTTCCCTCTAGGGTGATAGGAAGGAGTAACCAGCCCAGAGAACCATGGATGACCAGAGATATTCAGATTATGATGAGAAGGAAAAGAAAGGCTTTTAGCAGGTACAAGGGAAGCAAATCAGCAAAGGCATTAGTGGAGTACAGAGAGTGCAGAGTGGAGCTTAAGAAAGCAATTCGGAGAGCAAAGAGGGGATATGAGAAAGCTCTGGCTGGTAAAAGTAGGGAAAATTCCAAGATATTCTATAAGTATATCAATGGGAAGAGGATAACCAGGGAAAGAGTAGGGCCCATAAGGGACCAAGGGAGCAATCTATGGGTGGAGCCAGAGGACATCGCTAGAGTGTTGAATGAATATTTCACGTCCATCTTCACCCAAGAGAATGAGGATGAAGATATCGAACTTGGGGAGAGAGACTGCGAGGTTCTTGAGCAAATTGATATTGGGAGTGACAAGGTATTGGAGGTGTTGGCAGGCTTAAAAGTGGACAAATCTCCAGGTCTGGATGATTTGTGTCCCAGACTGCTGAGGGAGGCAACGGAGGAGATCGCAGGGGCTCTGACCCAATTTTTTAGTTCCTCTCTGGCCAGGGGGGAGGTGCCAAAGGACTGGAGAACAGCTAATGTGGTTCTGCTATTTAAGAAGGGTTATAGAGATAAGCCAGGGAACTACAGGCCAGTGAGTCTCACGTCAGTGGTAGGGAAACTATTGGAGAAATTTCTGAAGGAGAGTATCTACCTCCACTTGGAGAGGCAAGATTTGATCAGGGATAGTCAGCATGGCTTTGTCAGAGGGAGGTCATGCCTAACAAATTTGATTGAATTTTTTGAGGAGGTGACCAGGTGTGTAGATGAGGGTGGTGTAGTTGGTGTAGTTTATATGGATTTCAGCAAAACCTTTGACAAGGTCCCTCATGGGAGACTTATAAAGAAGGCAAATGCACATGGGATACAGGGTAATTTGATCAGGTGGATTCAAAATTGGCTTAGTTGTAGGAGGCAGACAGTGATGACAGAAGGATGCTTTAGTGACTGGAAGCCAGTGTCCAGTGGCGTACCACAGGGATCTGTGCTCGATCTACTATTATTTGTCATTTATATAAACGACATAGCTGACTTTGTGGGGGATAGGATTTGTAAGTTAGCGGGTGACACAAAGATTGGCCGGGTGGTTAACAGTGAGATTGAGTGTCTAGGGCTACAGGAAGATATAGACGGGATGGTCAAATGGGCAGATAAGTGGCAGATGGAATTTAACCCTGAAAAGTGTGAGGTGATACACATTGGAAGGAGTAATTTGACAAGGAAGTATTCAATGAACGGCATGGCACTAGGAAGTTCTGAGGAACAAAGGGACCTTGGCATGCGTGTCCATAGATCTCTGAAGGCGGAGGGGCACGTTAGTGGGGTGGTAAAAAAGGCATATGGGACACTTGCCTTTATCAATCGAGGCATAGATTACAAAAGTAGGGAGATCATGTTGGAGTTGTATAGAACTTTAGTAAGGCCACAGCTGGAGTACTGTGTGCAGTTCTGGTCACCACATTATAGGAACGATGTGATTGCACTGGAGGGGGTGCAGAGGAGATTCACCAGGATGTTGCCTGAGATGAAACATTTAAGTTATGAAGAGAGGTTGGATAGACTTGGGTTGTTTTTGTTGGAGCAGAGAAGACTGAGAGGCGACCTAATTGAGGTGTACAAGATTATGAGGGGCATGGGCAGGGTGGATAGGGAGCAGCTGTTCCCCTTAGTTGAAGGGTCAGTCACAAAGGGGCATAAGTTCAAGGTGAGGGGCAGGAGGTTTAGGGGGGATGTGAGGAAAAACGTTTTTACCCAGACGGTGGTGACGGTCTGGAATGCACTGCTTGGGAGGGTGGTGGAGGCGGGTTGCCTCACATCCTTTAAAAAGTACCTGGATGAGCACTTGGCACGTCATAACATTCAAGGCTATGGGCCAAGTGCTGGTAAATGGAGTTAGATCGGTAGGTCAGGTGTTTCTCATGTGTCGGTGCAGACTCGATGGGCTGAAGGGCCTCTTCTGCACTCTGATTCTGTGAAGTGACCTCCAAGGAGTTGGCAATCACCTGTCAAGCAGAGATAGCATTTTCTGAGGGAAGGAGTGCTTTGAACAGTAGCATCTCGCCTGGCCCTACCTGGAGCTCTTCAATGAAACTGAACAAAGCCTTCACAACTTATCAGTTTCACCTGAGGAAATTCCTCCCAGTGTGCTATCTCCTTCCCCCAACTGTCAAGTTGTGAGCAAAGGGTGGAATTCCTGTAGTTTGGGAAAGAGGGAGCCCATGTGTAAATTCGCTCTTAGTTACTTTTTTAATTACATTAATTTGCTTCCTGCTCTGCCATCGAGGTTCCCCTCTGCAATCCCAGCCCACCCCAGGGAAAGCTGGAAGGGGCAGAAGAATCCAACCCAATGGCCTGAATTTTACTTTCCGAGGTCAGTGCTCAACTGACCTGAACGCATGTAAAATTGCCTGAAACAACATCGAGCGAGTGTCCCGACATCATCCCGCATGTGTGTGATATTGAGGTCAGCGGGTACACATGAGTTGGAGCAGCACTCGCTGACAATTAAATGGCCAATTAAGGCCATTAAAAAGCTTATTGACCGAGATTTTATGTTGCCTGAGCAATTTCACACAGGCAAAACGGGCAGGAGGGCAACGTGTTTTTATCAAACTGTCAGCCAAGGGCAGGATAAAAAGGGTCTGGAGCATTGCCATTCTGAGGAGTTTAGGAGATAGTTTGCTGCTGACTGCTTAGTGAAACTCGACAACTTTATCTCTGTTTTTAGCTTCAGTTTTTGCATTGCTAGCCTTCATTTTAGGACTTATTGGTGTCTCCAAGGCCCCTGGAGGAATTATATCCAGTAATCAGACAGTTTTCTGTTTCTCTGGTAATGGGGATTGTCTGCTCCACTGGTGGGACCTCCTTAGAGGAGGAAGAGAGGGGCAAAAGGGAGAGGAGGCCAGGTGTCCACAGGCAGCATCCAAGGGAGTGACTTGTGGGAGGAGAGGTGCAAGCACAGGGTGCGCAGGGCCAGCAGGGTGTGCGAGACAGAAGGGGCTGCAGTATCTGCCACTATCCTGCTCCCAGAGTGTGTAGACAACGCTGCAGCTACTTCAACATGTCAGAGATGCAGTGCCGAAGGAGGCTCCACCTCTCCAAGAGGCTGTGACCTCCATATGTCAGATGATTGGGTCTGAGATCACCTCCAACTGTGTGGGTAGCCTCCCTATGCCAGTGGCTCTAAAAGGTCACTGTGGCCCTCAACTTCTATGCTTCCGGCACTTTCCAGGGGGTCAGTTGGGGATCTGTTTGGAGTCTCCAGATCAGCTGTCTATAGCTGTGTCAAGCTGGTGCCTGATGCTCTGTTCAGGTGGATAATGACATTTATTCATTGCCGGTTGGACACGGCCAGCCAGGCTGAGCGAGCTAGAGGCTTCGCTGCGATTGCTGGGTTCCCCCGCATCCATGGGGATGCCATCTTCTGCACACATGTGGCCATCAATGCGCCAGTGGGTCAGCCGGGTGCCTTCGTCAACAGGAAGGGATTTCACTCCGTGAACGTGCAGATAGTTTGTGACCACAAGGTGCAGATTCTGCAAGTATGTGCAAGGTACCCTGGCAGCTCCTATAATGTATACATCCTCTGACACTCTCAGGTGCCAAGGCTGTTCATCTCTCCAGCCCTACTGGATGGATGGCTGCTGGGTGACAAGGGCAATCCATTGAAAAGGTGGCTTAGGACACCTCTCGGCACCCAAGAACAGAGGCAGAGCAGAGGTATAATAGGAGTCATGCCTCCACAAGGGCAGTGCTAGAGAGTCTGCTCTCTGCTGAAGATGAGATTTGGATGCCCGGACAATTCAAGGGAAGCACTGTAATATCCTCCTGAGCGTGTGTCACTGATCGTGGTTACATGCTACGCTCTCTGCAATCTGGCTCTGGCAAGGGGGGACCCACTGGAGGAAGAGGATCTTGGGGTAGCTCCACAGGCCTCAGGATGAATCCAGTGGTGGATCAGAAGAAGAGTCCAGGGAAGAGCACAGTGAGGACATGGATGCAGACACCTGGAAACTTCAGGGAGGCAGCGTCACCGGAGAGACTTTGATTCAACGCCCCTTCAGCTGGACTGGCAAGGCACTGCTTCCATCTCACACCAGGGACGCCGCCTCCTTACCAGATGTTTGAAATGATCCATTCCATTGAACCCAAAGTCCACTCAGTGCCTGTGCAATAACGTTTAGAGCCCCTCATGTCCAGCATGAGATACTGGTGTGCCCTGCACCTCCAAAACAAGTGAAACATTCTCAGGCGATTAACACCAAAAGCAAATTTTATATGCTCTTGACACTTACAGACAATGAACATAACATTATAAGGTGTTGACAGTCACACCAGTAAACAGCTTAACAAATAATGGTGGAACAGAAGACCACTCATGAAAAATCCTCTTGTGCTCACGGTGATTTAAACAAATGTTTGTGAGTCCCCCCCGCCCAGCCCCCCACCCCCCAAACACCCCCTTGCTGGCAGTGGCATTGGAGGCAGCCTGCTGACTTGGGTATCGTGTCAGCCCTGATGACCTTGACAGTCATTCTCTGGCCGGCAGAGCTTGCGCGGCCACTGCCTGTGAGGGTGTGTCCAGCACCATGGCTGGACATTCCTCAGTTGTCGTGGCCTCGTCAGATGGCACAGTCACTGGCAGAGAGGTGGACGAGCTGCTGCCATCATCCAGAGCACTCAGAGGAGCTCACAGAGGCAGCACAAAGCCCATCTGCCAATGTGTGGTTGGTCTGGACCTCCCTGCTCGTCATTGATGGACAGGGACCTAGCAAAGATACTAGGTGCATCATTCATCTCTCACACTGGCAGTGACCTCCTGAGGTCATTGCCTGTGTGAGGGCTTACAGATCAAAGCGCAACCCCAGAGACACCTGATTCTGTCCCTGGAGCTGCCTCCCATCAGAGTTGCCACTCTCTCAATGGAGGAGACAATGTCCTCGGTGTTCAGAGTCAACACAGTACTCGTGCTCTGCGTAGAGTCCTCCATGACAGAGACCATGACAGGCAAATCCTTAGGGATCTCCATCTGATTCTCCTGTGCATCCTGCTGGACATCCAACGGATTCAAAAAGGAATTGGATTGCTATCTGAAAAGAGAGAATGTGCAAGGTTACGGGGATAAGGCAGGGGAGTGGGATTAGGTAGATTGCTCTTTCAGTGAGCCAGTACAGACTGGATGGGCCAAATGGCCTCCACTGCAAAGACCCTGTGATTCTGTGATCTGCTGCCTAATGGACGACTCCAGAACCTCATCATCTGCCTCAGACTTAGTATGATCCTGGTCTCCAGCAGTCCCCCAACTGCCCTGCACCAGCTCCTCATGCGAATGTGAAGTGCCCTCCCTACTGTGCACTGACCTTGTAGCCGATGATCTAATGACCACTGAGTTGCTGGTATCTGCGCTGGTGACTGGTGCAGAGAGGGGGTGTGACACAGGTGCACCTGACAGGGACTGGTCCTCCGATGTCCAGGGTGGCTCATTTGGATGCTGCAATCATTTGCTGGATAGTGATTCTAGGGGAGGAAAATGACATGTCAGTAGCATTAGTCATCACACTGTCACTGTGCATGCTAGGCAGGCTGGTGAAACAATGGAGACCTGCATCATGGTGCCATCGTCTTTCAGTGAACAATAGAGATTGAAGGTTTGAGGTTTCCATTTCAGATGAGAAAACACAACAATGTTTACACACCCCGACATTCTCGTATGTGTGCACTGCACTCTTACTTTTGTCAGAGACCCCTACCTCTCCTCAACCAATGGAACAAGCTGGGCATCGGCACTCCATCTCGATGGCATCCGTCTCGTACCTTGTCAGAATTATCAGGTTTGGGGGGGCCTCCACCTGTCCATGACCTCTCTATGGTGTTATGGCTTCTCTTTCCCTGAAAGGACAGAGGAGCATTGACTAGCCCACTCTCTACCTGCAGCGCCATTTCAGCCTGGCCAACCCCACTTCAGGAACACCTTGCGGGGCACATGCAAGTCGTGGCCCTCAACCCACAAAGCAATCAGGCCAAGCAGCCAGAGCTCACTGCCTTGGCCGGCGCCAATGTCATTGACAGTTGGCACTCAGACTCTTGCACCATGGGGAATAACCAGCCGTTGACACTTTTTTTCTCCACACAGATCCACGCCAACTCGGTACTCACCCTTGCCAAGTGCAGCAGATCATTGAACGTTTTACAGTATTCCACCCATGTGTGCCACACAACATCATGGCCGCTGACCTGGGCTGCCACCTCTGCCCATTCCTTCTTGGTGAGGTGCGGTGGCCTCCTCTAGCCATACCTGGGTATCAAGATGTCCCGCCTGCCACTGACCTCCTGCACAAGGATTCCTAGGCACTCATCCAAGAACCGGGGGAAACAACTTGCTTTCCTGCCTGACATGCCCAGCAGGTGCAGATGCCATTGCTATTCCACAAACTTTTCTTCTTCGAACTTGACAGCTCCCCCTGTGTCCCCTGGCAGCCTTCACGGAGCTGCCTCTGCGGCTTTTGAATCCCCCACCTGGTCGCCATTGGACCTAGTGCCTGATAGGCTCCCATCCCTGCCCAGCCCTTCCAACTAATGAAAAGACACGATTCACACTGGGCAGGCCTCAATTGGGCACCCAGCGTGAAATCACATTAAAGACATGATCTCGCCCAGGAGCGGATTCTACATTCACTTCTGGGACTGCTGATTTTACATGCACACCAAGCATGAAATTCGGGCCAATGTCATTTTCTGCAACTTTCCAAGTTCCTACTCCCCCACCACCATCCCTGAACCCTCCTCCACTTGCCTGGGAAAATTTCATCCAATGTGTCCCAGGCCCCCATGACACAAGTAGGCCTCTAGGGGGAAAAGTTGGTAATGTAACTATGTGGAGAACAATGCAGATAAATCATTATTTGCATGATTATCAGGGGAAATTGTTACATTTTTTATGAGCTTGATATCTTACAAATGTTTTTTAGGTACATATTCATCCGGATCGAAGATAAATGTGGCGCTCACTGCCACCTGAAGCAGATTGTATTTATGCACTTAAGGGGAGGCTTGGTGCATGTGAGGGAGAATGGGTCAGGGGATGTCATGTTAGGGAAGGAAACAGTTAAAGAAGTTCAATTGCTAATTATTAGATTGTTTAACAAAGTACCCATTTGGTTGTATGAAGGGGATAACAGCTGAGACTAATGCTCTCTGTGGAGAGTTTTATGACGAGCAATAAAACTCTATGTGAAGGAGTCTGTCTTGGCTTCGATCTTCATTTCTAAACAACTATTGGAACTTAACACAGCAGAGTGGGAAGAGGGCATTAGTGGAGTATAATCACTGGCGCAGACCAGTTGAGCTGAATAGCTTGTTTCTGTGCTTTAGATTCTATTTAATATAGCTTGAAATTATAGCCAAATGCTCACTTGCTTTTGATTTTCTGTGGGATTTGTGCTGATTTGTAATTATGACAACTGGCCTGATCAAGTTGTTTATTTGAACCAGTAATGAAAAGTTTATACAATAAAAACAAAATATTCCAGACACTGGAGATCTGAAATAAAATCAGAAAATGCTGGATAAACTCAACAGGTCTGGCAGCATTTGTGGAGAGAGAAACAGAGTTAACGTTTCAAGTCCAACATAACTCTTCTTCAGAACTGAAGAAAGGCAGAAATGTGATGGGTTTTTATGCTGTTGAAAAAGTAGGGAGGGGTCAAGTAGAGCAAAAGAGGTCAGGGATAGCTCAGAGGGCAGGGGAGACTAAATACCAAAGATGTAATAGGCGAAAAGACAAAGGGAATGGCATCAGTGGTAGTAAAGAAACAAAGCATTGGTCCAGAGTAGATGTTAACAGCAAAAGAACAGGCAGCTCTGTCTGAAAGCAAGAACATGAAAACCAGATACAAACTGGCACTTGGGGGGGAAAAAATCATAATGGAGGACAGATTTCATGGTATGAAGTCGTTGCACTTAACGTTGAGTTCAGAAGATGAGATGCTGTTCCTCCAGCTTGCATTGGGTTTCACTGGAACACTGCAGCAGGCCAAGGACAGAAATGTGAGCATGACCACAAGATGGCGAATCAAAATGGCGAGCAGTCAGAAAGTCAGGGTCATGCTTGCAGGCTGAGCAAAGGGTTTCCATAAAATGGTTACCCAGTCTGCATTTGGTCTCCCCAATGTGGAGGAGATTGCATTGTGAGCAATGAATATAGTAGAATAAATTGAAAGAAGCATCAGTAAATCACTTCTTCACCTGGAAGGAGTTTTTGGGGCCTTGGACAGTGAGGAGAGAGGAGGTAGAGGGGCAGGTGTTACATGGAAAGGTCCCGTGAAAAGGGGATGAGGTTGTTGGGGATATGTTATGAAGTGGCAGGTGATGTGTGCCAGGGAAACATGGTCACGGTCACGCTATCACAATGGTTTTGTAATTTGTATTTATTAAGAGAAGATGTGTGCACTGAATTCAGAAGTAATAAGTCCACCAAGACCTTTAGAGATTTTAAAAATTAAATTAAAATATTTATTAACAAAATAAAAGATTTCAAGCACATACATAGGACTGTGATTATTTACTACGATAATAACTCCTAAAATTCCTAATTAACCTGACCCCCAGCTACATCCCCTTTAAGGCAAGAGTCCAGAATAGATTTTAGCTTTAAAATAGAACCAGCAAGTTAACACACTACCCACTTGACAGTGGAATTCCAAATAGCTTTTCTCCAACTTCAATTTCATTAGATAGCAGACTTATGCATTGGCTAGAGGCTTCATTAAGGCTATTTCACACACACCTGTTAGATTTTACATGGCCTTCTCCCATATAGCCTTTCATTCTCTTTTATATATGCTTTTCTCTTTTTTAATATGTAAGTTCTATTGTTCCATATGTCTTTGGAACTGTATCTTCCTCATAATATAAAAACTTTCATGTTGCCAATACTGGCAGTAACCTTTGGGAAAATAAATACATTCATTAGCCCTGCGTACCTGGTTAGTTGTAAACAGGCTAAGATCCATTTGAAATCCAAATCTCTTCATTTATCTAAAAATGCAAATGCCCTTCACACTTTACATACTAATCCAGCAGCCATGTTTACTCATTAGCATGTCAAGCACCTAGCTTCTTTTGATGATTTCAAGCTTGCAGTCTGCTCCAAATGTAACTCAATCACACAAACAGACCCAACTATACTTATCCCCATAAACCTACTTCACAATAAACCAGAAAAATGTTATGACAATTATTACACTTTCGTCACAGATAGTGGAGGAGTGGATCGGGATGCCATGGAGAGAATGGTCCCTTTGGAATGCTGACAGGGGAGGGGAAGATGTATTTGATAGTGGCATCATGCTGGAGGTGGCAGAAATGATGGAGGATGACCCTTTGAATGTGGAGGCTGGTGGGGTGGAAAGCAAGGACAAGGGGGACCCTATCATAGTTTTGGAAGGGAGGGAAAGGAGTGAGGGCAGAAGTGTGGAAAATGGGTTGGCCAATGTTGAGGGTCCTGCCAACCACAGTGGGGGGAGTCCTCAGTTTAGAAAAAGAAAGATAGGTCAGAGGCACCGTTGTGGAAGGTAGCATCATCAGAACAGACGTGACAGAAATGGAGAAACTGGGAGAATGGAATGGAACCCTTAAAGGAAGCAGGGTATGAGGAGATGCAGTCAGGGTACCTGCGGGAGTCGTTGTGTTTGTAATGAATATTAGTAGACAGCCTATCCCCAGAAATGGAGACCGAGAAGTCAAGGAATGGAAGGGAAGTGTCAGAGATCGACCAGGCAAAAGTGAGGGAGGGGTGGAAATTGGAAGCAAAATTGATTATTTTTTCTGGTTCAGGACAAGAAGATGAAGCAGAATCGATACAGTCATTGATATACCAGAAAAAGAGTTGTGGGAGGGGGCCTGAGTAGGACTGGAACAAGGAATGTTCCACTTTGCCCACAAAAAAACAGGCATGTCTAACACCCATGTGAGTATCCATAGCCACATCTTTTATTTCGAGGAAGTGAGACAAGTTAAAGGAGAAATTGTTCAATGAAAGAACAAGTTCAGCTAAGTGGAGGAGAGTGGTGGTGGATGGGGACTGTTCAGGCCTCTGTTCAAGGGAGAAGCAGAGAGTCCTCAGACTGTTCTGGCGGGGGATGGAGGTGTAGAGAAATTAGACATTCATAGTTATAATCACCTCAATGAATTACTTTATTTGAAATGCCAACTTCCTGGGGCTGGTAGGTCCAGCGGCCATTGTAATTGTAAAGCTCTTCCATTGAAATGGTGAGTGGTAGTCAATTATCATCTGGGAAATCTATTTGCATTTTAAGTAAATTCCCAGAGACATATTGTCATGTCCATCTTGGTCTGTCCAGAAACCACAAAAGGAGTCACCACACTTTCCGGAGTGTATTTTGTGAAGGTACCGTGTCAATTCTATGTTGTTTTTTTTTAAAAAAAGGTAAGGTGTCCATTTCCCAATTAGCTTTATGGTTATGAGATGACTGTCACATACCATGCAAGTTATATTTGTCTCCTTTAAAAGTTGTGTACAGTACCTAGACAAGCAGCATGTGATATTTTGCCACATTATAAGCAAATTGCACAACCTGTAAATATACAAGCATTTGTATATTAAATTAATTCCACAACCTCAGCAATTATCGTGTTGTATTATATCTCCAGATAAGGTACACATGTACATTGCAAATCGGATCAAGTTTATACATATGTTCAGGAGCTACTTCTCAAACACTGATAAATTTTGTTGGAAGAATTGCTGCATTCGCCCATGCAACAGCATCACGAATACATTCACCAAGGGCTGAATTTTGGGAACTGTCTGGGAGGAAGGGGAGCCGGCAAATTAGTACAATTTTCTGAGCAGTGGGAAAGGTACAAGACAGGCCACCCACCAGGAGCCAACTGAGCCACTTAAGTGTCCAATTAAGGCCTCTTCCCAACTCTGCTGGAATTCGCTAGTGGCAGGGGTGTCATCACTTCTTGGGGAGACCACACATTGAAACATGGCAGCCTTTCAGTGGGCTCTGGGGAAGAGCCACCTTTTTGGGCAATCCATGATCCTTGGAGCGGCCCCCTGGCAGCAATAGCCGTCCCATGGCAGTAGCGCTTCTTGTCAGGTGTCAGTGTCAAGCTTCTTGAGTGTTGTGGGAGCTGCACTCATCCAGGGAAGTGGGGAGTATTCCATCACACTCCTGACTTGAGACTTGTAGATGGTGGACAGGCTTTGAGGAGTGAAGACAAAAGTTACTCGTCGCAGGATTCCTAGTCTCTGACCTGCTCTTGTAGCTACAGTATTTATATGGCTAGTCCAGTTCAGCTTCTGGCCAATGGCACACCCCAGGATGTTGATAGTGGGAGATTCAGTGGTGGTAGTGTGAGTAACATGAGGCTACCAGAGATCTTCCTGCAAAGGACAGCACAGGTCTGATCAGGGTGGGCTTGGCCCAATTGGCAAGGCCTTGGGCAGAATTTTGTGTTCCACATTAAGCAGTGAAATGGGCCGTCGATTCCTGATATCCTCCCTATCCCCCTTCTGCCTGTTGATGAGGGTGATGTAACCTTCCTCATGGATTTTGCCATGCTGCTGGCCAAAAGCATGCTCTCGTCCACTTTCAGCAGATCTGAGCCAATCCAGTCCCAAAGAGTCAAATATAACTCAGCCAGGAAGTCATCGCTTCACTTGTCTCGAAGGACCTGACGGCCTTTGTCAGTTCATCCAGAGTTAGAAGTTTGTCTAGTCTCCCCCATGTAACGTCATCTAATACCTCCATGACAGAGTACAGGAAGGATCGGGTGCTGATCGTAGAGACCACTTAAAGTCTTCACAGCATAGTTAACAAGGCCCGAGCCAGCACAAAAACGACAAACACGGGAGAGCTCCAACACCAAGAGGGAGGAAGGTCAAAGACAACGCTGAGAGCCTGCCAAAAATAAAACCAAACCCAAAGAATTACAGCTCATGGTCATCCTAGGGAGATCACCATGGTTCCTCTCCTGCTAGGTAAGGGAGAGGATAATCCAAAAGGGACAAAATGCTCTTCTTGAAGAACAGGGCAACCAATCACAGAAAAGAGGTAAAAGCGAAATACTGCAGATGCTGGAAATCTGAAACAAAAACAAAAATAGCTGGAAAAACTTAGCAGGTCTGACAGCATCTGCAGAGAAGAATACAGTTAACATTTCAAGTCCTTATGACTCTTCATCAGAACTAAGAAATATAGAAATGAGGTGGAATATAAGCTGGTTGAGGGGGGTGGGACAGGTAGAGCTGGATAGAGGGCCAGTGATAGGTGGAGGCAAAGAAGAGATTGCCAAAGATGTCATTGACAAAAGGACAAAGGGGTGTTGACGGTGGTGATATTAGCTGAGGAATGTGCTAATGACATTAAGGGTAGAAAGCAGGACGAGCAAGTAACAGATAGCCCTAGTGGGGTTGGGGTGGGGTGAAGGGATCGAAATAGGCTAAAAGGTAGAGATAAAACAATGGATGGAAATACATTTAAAAATAATGGAAATAGGTGAGAAAAGAAAAATACATAAAAATTATAAATTATTGGAAAAAGGGGGATCAGAAAGGGGGTGGGGATGGAGGAAAGAGTTCATGATCTAAAGTTGTTGAACTCAATATTCAGTCCGGAAGGCTGTAAAGTGCCTAGTCGGAAGATGAGGTGTTGTTCCTCCAGTTTGCGTTGAGCTTCACTGGAACATTGCAGCAAGCCAAAGACGGACATGTGGGTGTGAGAGCAGGGTGGAGTGTTGAAATGGCAAGCGACAGGGAGGTCTGGGTCATGCTTGCAGACAGACCGAAGGTGTTCCGCAAAGCGGTCACCCAGTCTGCGTTTGGTCTCTCCAATGTAGAGGAGACCTCATTGGGAGCAGCGAATGCAGTAGACTAAATTGAGGGAAGTGCAAGTGAAATGCTGCTTCACTTGAAAGGAGTGTTTGGGCCCTTGGATGGTGAGGAGTGGGGAAGTAAAGGGGCGGTTGCATGGGAAGGTGCCGTGGGAGGGGGTTGAGGTGTAGAAGGTGATTGTCCAGGGTGTCCCAGAGGGAAAGATCCCTGCGGAATGCTGCCAGGGGGGTGAAGAGAAGATGTGTTTGGTGGTGGCATCATGCTGGAGTTGGCGGAAATGGCGGAAGATGATCCTTTGAATGCGGAGGTAGGTGGGGTGATAAGTGAGGACAAGGGGGACGCTATCATGGTTCTGGGAGGGAGAGAAAGGTGTGAGGGCAGATGCGCGGGAGATGGGCCAGACACAGTTGAGGGCCCTGTCAACCACCGTGGGTGGAAAACCTCAGTTACGGAAGAAGGAAGACATGTCAGAGGAACTGTTTTGGTAATTGGCATCATCGGAACTGATGCGATGGAGGCGAAGGAACTGAGAGAATGGGATGGAGTCCTTACAGTAAGCGGGGTGTAAGAGGTACTTGTTCAAAGTGCGTATCCCCCTATCAGCAATGGCGTAATGCCCTTTATTCTTTTGCAGGAAGCTTTGCAATGTAGGTAAAAATTCTGAATTTACTTCTTTGTTCAGTCTCAGTTTTTATTGAGCTCCTCTCAATAAAGTGTTTATCAATCCACCTTTCAGACAGCAGCTGAATTATATGGGAGTGGCTTTCCCATTCACTGCCTGGGCAGGAACCTGACAGAGTGGAACACCCATTATAGAATATGTCCAATTTTCATCCAAATGATCTGTTCCCATGGATTATTCATCAAAAGCAGTGAAGGTAAAAACTACCCCCTATGTGATATCACATTAAATATTGATTTAATATTATGATCTGGTTCATCCTGAAGTCTGACTGAAGACTGGACAGCAAAGGTAAACTCAACAACAACTTCTAATTAAAAAGTTCTTCACAGGACTGTAATAAGACAAAAATTGACAAGCCAAAGAAGGATATATTAAGAGAGTCAAATACCCTGACCCATCACATACCAATTTCCCCATATTCAATATTTCTATTACTAATAAAAATAGAAAATTTAATAAGTGCATGCTATGTTCCTTCTCTCTTTGCTCAGCGAGCACGTTTGCATGCCTGTATCCTGGTGAGTGAGTTGGTAAACAAGATACCACAGACACAGAGATCAATGTAAGATGAAACACATGCCGTTTATTAACACAAGTCACAGAGCACTGACACATGTGAGCATCTGAAACCAGACCCTATTCTAAACTACTGATTAACATTATAGCCCATGCTACACAGCAATTGCGTAATACAATCGCATGGTCAATCTGCTCACATTCTCTTAAAGGTGTATTGCACCTCAGATTACCACATCCCTCCCCCTTTACTCAAAGCACAATTTACAATCTTTATAATATATCAACTATTTACATAAACTATTTACAAATTCAGTCTTTCTGGAGGCTTCTTCAAACGTTGTAGTTCTATGACTTTGGATGGTTTATCCGAGGCCTCCCTCTCAGGAGTCATCTGTCCACTAGGCCCTCCAGTACGAACCTGTAAGTTTGTTTCTTTTACTCTCCAAGGCTCAACAGATCCTACAGGCATTTCCAAACCAAGTGGAGTTCCTTCCACATGTAGTGTAGACTCCAACAGGAATGCT
The DNA here is from genome assembly GCF_964194155.1 of Cetorhinus maximus. Classification (NCBI taxonomy): domain Eukaryota; kingdom Metazoa; phylum Chordata; class Chondrichthyes; order Lamniformes; family Cetorhinidae; genus Cetorhinus; species Cetorhinus maximus. The sequence continues at coordinate 145,424,050 of NC_135880.1, read as the reverse complement.
TGGTGCATCCTTTCTTATAGATCTGTTTCCTTTTTCCTGAGGTGATCTACATGTCTCCTAATTATCCAATATTTGACCCATATGAGAAAGGAAAGGGATCCTGTCACCGTACTAACTTCATCTTATCCCCTCCCTCACCTAGCAGGAGAGGAACCATGGTGAGCTCCCCTAAGATGAGAGTGAGCTGCAATTCTTTGGGCTTGGTTTTATTTTTGGCAGGCTCTGTGTTGTCTTCGACCTTCCTCCATCTTGGTGTTGGAGCTCTCGTGTCTTTGTTGTTTCAATGCTGGCTCAGGCCTTGTTACCAGTGCTGTCATTTAGGCCCATCTCCAAAGTTCTTTGCAAAAACTGTGTCTCCAGTGGTGAAGTTTCATTCACGATTATGGTAATCATGTCCATTTTTCTGGGCCTCCTGGCTTCTCTCTAGCGCTCCCCCCACCCCCCCCACCCCCTAAATTCGGCCTTATGAGACTCAAAAGTGTCCTGAGACGTCTCTTCATCAATAGCTTTACAGAGGCAATACCGATGGTCATGTGTGGCGTAGTCATATAGCTGAATAGGAAACATGATAATTTAGTTGCAATAGAGTCTCCATCCAGTTTCTTCATTCCAGACCTGAAGGTCTGGACTGCTCTCTTGGCCAAGCCATTGGATGCAGGGTGGTATGGCGAGGTCTTAACATGTGTTATGCCATTGAGATTTGTGAATCTTTGTAATTCCCTGCTGGTGAATGTCAATCCATTATCAGACACTATTATCTCTCCTAACCCGTGTATTGCAAAACTCTGATGCAACCTGTCCATGGTGGCGGCAGATGTGGGTGATCTCACCTCATATACATCCATCCACTTCGAGTGAACATCTATAATCAAGAGCAACATTGTGGCCAAAATGGGCCCCACGTAGTCAATATGGAGGCGGACTCATGGCCTTCCTGGCCATTCCCAGGGATGCAGTGGAGCAGAGGTCAGCAATTTCTGTACATTTTGGCACTGTGTGCAGCTCTTGACTAAGTTTTCAATTTCTGAATCCATCCCTGACCACCATAAGTAGCTGCACACCAACATTTTCATTCTAGAGATGCCAGGGGGAGCACTCTGCAATTCGGTCAATAATGACTTTCTTCCTCTCGGAGGCAAAATGACTCTTGTTCCCCACAGCAAGATGCCACCCTGTCAGGTGAGCTCGTATCTTCTATTAAAATAGGGCTTCATTTCATCAGACTTTGGCTCATTAGACCATCGCAGTGAGACTTGTTCCCTGATGTGAGACAAAACTGGATCGTGGTCTGTCCACTCTCTTATTTGTTTGGCATGTACTGCTTACAAATCCAGAAAGTTTAATAACAAGACAATTTCTTGAGGAATTGAGACATTCACATTGCTGTCTTTTAGAGGTAATCGCCTCAGCGCGTCAGTATTTACAACCTGGCTTCCTGGCCGGTGGATAAAAATATATTTGTAAGCAGCTAGAATCAGTGCCCACCTTTGGATGCGCGCAGAGGCAATTGGGGGTATTGCCTTATCCTCCCTGAACAAGCCTAGTAGTAGTTTGTGGTCGGATACAATGATTAAGTGGCGACCATGGATGTATTGGTGGGACTTCTTAAAGCCAAATATGAAGGATAAGCCTTCTTTCTCTATTTGTGGGTAGCTTCATTCTGCAACACTGAGTGTTCTTGAGATGTTACTAATGGGCTGCTTGGAGAAAACGGCCATAATAGTTAATCATTCCCAAGAAGGACTTGAGTTCTAAGGAGTTTTTCGGTGCTAGTGCCTCACAAATAGCTCTCACTTTTTCTTCTACTGGGTGAAGGCCCTGCAAGTCGACCCTATGACCCAGGTAAACCACTTCTTTTGCTTGAAAGATACTTTTTTCTCATTTCAAGTGTACTCCGGCTTGTGAGAAATGCTTCAATGCCTCTTCCAGGTTAGTCAGGTGTTCTTCATCAGTTAGTCCTGTTACCAGGACATCATCAAGATAAACAACCACATGGGGCAGACTTGAAAGAAATTTTCCATAGTCCATTTGAAAATGGCACAGGCCAATGAGACTCTGAAGGGTAACCTGTATATTGGTATAACCCCACTATGTGTGTTGTTAGTCACAAAATCACCAGAGGCCTTTTCCAGTTTGACTTGCTGGTAAGTGTGGCTCATGTTGAGTTTCGTATATGCGGTTCCCCCTGCCAGCTTGGAGTACAATTCATCAATTTTTGATATAGGATGCCGATCAAGTCTGGTCACTTTGTTAACGGTCAACTTGTAGTCCCCGCATATTCGCACACTTTGGTCAGACTTTAGTACTGGAACTACGGGTGTTGCCCATTCGGAAAATTGTACAGGCTGTAAGACTCCCAACCCGTCCGATCTGTCTAGTTCAACATCAACTCTTTCTTGTAATGAATAGGGGACTGGTGTCGCCTTCAAAAATATGGAGGTTGCCCTGGGATCCAGGTGGATTTTAGCTTGCAGCCCCTGAATCTTCCCAAGCTCTTCCCTGAAAATGGAGGCATACTTCTTTAATAATTCTTACCAATCTTTCATTCTAAGATGAAAAATCTCGATCCACTCCAACTATATTTCCTTAAGCCAGTTCTGACCAAATAGACTTAGACCCTCCCCTGCTACCACTATCAGGGGTAAATTAACAGACTGATTTCCATGCTGTACTGGAACCTTGCATACACTTCTTACTTGTATGTCTTCGCCAGTATACTTCTTTAATTTAGCATCTGAATTTTTTAGATTTAATGAATCTGAATTCCATTCAGATATTTGAATGTATGTTCCCCTATGACTGTCATGGATGTCCCTGTACCCACTTCCATTTGGATGGGTTTCCCATTGACTTTCACTGTCACATAGATTGGCTCTGTTTTACCCATTTTTAAGTTGTGTAGTGAGTAAATATCTGACTCTGTTTCTTCTGGTTCCTCTATTATCTGGATTTCACAATTTTTACCTTTCTGCTTAAAGTTTTGTCTTAATCTGTCTTTACAATATCGCATAATGTGCCCATTATGATGGCAGTAGAAACACTCGATTCTTTTAAATGTTGTTCACTTACAGACTGTTTGGTTCCATATCTGTCGTTATTATTGTGGATTTTCTCTGTTAAACCATTGCTGATCTGTTAATGGCGGCTGTTTCCCACCTTTCCATAGATCCCAGCAGTCCCGTGCCATTTCTAACTGGTGCTTCCCTCTCAACATGACGGATGGCGCCATTTTGTGCTCCCTTGATTGCTTCTGAATCCCTGACTGCGCTTTCCATTGTGAGCGCCAACTCCACCTTGCCGAGGTCTAAATTTGTTTCTCTCAACAACCTTTTTTGAATGGCTTATTCATTAATGCAAAATACTAATCGGTCTCTTAACATGCCGTTAATTGATGTCCTGAACTCTCAGTGCTCTGTCAGTTGTTTTAAGACTGCTGCATAGCAAGCAATTGTCTCTCCAGGGACACAACACCTCAAATTAAATTTAAAATGCTGCATTGTTACCTAGGGTTTCAGCTGAAAGTGACTTTTCACAAAATTTACCAACTCACCGAAGCTCTTGGAATCTGGGGCATTGGGTACTGTTAGACTTCGAATTAGGTCGTAGGTTTTACTGCCACATGTCGATAAGAGGATCGCTCACCTCTTCTCCTCCCTTGATATGTCATTGGCCAAAAAGAAGAACGTGAGGCGTTCAACATAATGTGATCAGTCATCGGTGATCTGATCAAATGGTGCGATACAGCCAAAATGAGGCATACTGGAGGGAGATAACTCCGACAACTATGATGAAGACTGCACTTACAATCTCCTTCATCATAGCTGTCGGAGTTATCTCCCTCCATAATGCCACATTTTGGCTGTGTCACACCATTTAATCAGGCCACCAATGACTGGTCACATTATATTGAACGCCTCACGTTCTTCTCTTTGACCAACGACATATTGGGGGAGGGAGAAGAGGCTGATTTACTTTTGTTGAATTTCCGTGGCCTTTTTTGGTGTCATCGACTGGTCGTGTTTTGCCTCATCACCAGTTGTTATATTCCTGCTGTCAGGTCGCTTTGCTCAGCAAACACATTTGCAAGCCTATCTATTGATGAGTGAGTTGGTAAACAAGATACTGCAGATGCAGAGACCAACATATGATGAAGCACATGCTGTTTATTAACATAAGTAACAGAGCACTAACACAATGTGTGCTTCTCAAACCAGACCCTATTCTAAGCTACAGATCAACATGGTAGCCCACGCTGCACAGCAATTGGGCAATACAGTAACATGGTCAATCAGCTCACATTCCCTTAAAGGTGTATTGCACCTCAGATTACCACAGGCGGCATTTTTTAAACTGTCTCAATGATTTTTTTCTACTGGGTTGCTTGCAACAGTCCACAAGATTATTCTTTGGGTGGGATTTTCCCAACTGCACTCTAAGGGCTGAATTTTTTGCCCGTCGGGCGGGTGGGCCCAACCCAATCTCCGGCGGGCAGGGAGCTGATCCCCGCCAGAGAAGCAGGCCCTGCCGCCATTTTAAGTGGGCGAGCCAATTAAGGCCCGCCCAGCATGACGTCCGGTGGGAAGCTATGCGCTTCCAGTGCGGGCGGGGGGGATTCCCCAAATGTGAGAGTGCACTCTTTCCCCATGCACACGAAAGAGTGCACATCTCCCTGAGGCTAAGTGCTGCCTCGGGGAAATCGCTAAAAGGTTTTCAAATTTTAAAAATAGAAAAATAAAATAATCAGTAACATGTCCCCCTCCTGTGACAATGTCACACGAGATGGGACAAGTTAATAAATTGCACAAAAACTTTAATAAACTTTTTTAAAACCGACATGAAACCTCATCCTGCCGGTGGATGAGGTTTCATGTTTTTTCAGAAGCCCGCTGGGGCTCCTGACCTGTCCACCAACCTTAAGGTTGGACAGGCAGGTCCTTTAATTGTTTTAATTATCCTGTCAATGGCCTCAATTGACCATTGACAGGTCGGCGGGCGCACAGCTGATCTCGCTGTGCTCCCGCCTTCCTGAAGATTTAAGTAGGGCGGGATGATGTCGGGGGATCCCCCCTACGCCATCCCGCGTCATTTTCACGTCGGCAAGCGGGCCCTGCCCCCTTCTCACCGACGGCAAAAGTCAGCCCTAAGTGTGGTAGCAGGTATGAAAATTAGTGTTTTTCCCACCGGCTGCAATGGCCAGTTCTAATGCCGCATTGTTCACTACCTGGCTCATTAATTATGCGCACATGGGAGAAGAGTCGGATGGTAGGTGGGCAGCATCTGATTCGCCCACCCTGCCATGAGCTCACTAGTACCTCACTCCAGATGCCATATTTAAAGAGAAGTTGCATACAGCTGTCTAGCTGCACGCAGCACAGGACTGCTCCACTGAAGACATGACCCCAAAAGCCAAGAAGACAACAGCCCCCAAGTTCAGTGCACCTCCCTAAGCCACTTATTAGATGCTGTCGAGGCCCGCCATGATGTCCTCTTTCCCTGCTCTGGCCAAAGGAGGTCCACCAACATCACCACTCTGGCTTGGAAGGTGGTGGCAGAAGTAGTCGGTGCCAATGTTGCACAGAGGTCAACCATCCAGTGCAGAAAGAGGATGAATGATCTCATCCATTCCACCAGGGTATGTCGATCACTTTATTCCTGTCAACTCCACACTGACCAGCCCATCAGACATTCACTGGCATCTCAAGGATCCTGCCAGCTCAAGGGACCTCAACACTCACACTCTCACACACAGCTTCACATCTCCATCTGGCCTCAGAACGTCTGGTGTTCGGTTCCTCATCCCATCCATGGCACCACTCAGCACCCATACATGCCAGGCATCCTTATCATCTGCCCTGGCATGCACCTTGCTCACACTCTCTCCATCTGCTTTTATAAAGGACAAGCTCTCACACAATCGGAGGGAGAGGCCCCAGACCGGGGATGGAATAACCGAGATCAAGGTCCTAACTCCCAGCAATAACCGAGCCATTGCGCTGGCCGGAGAGGAATGTGGGCCATTGCTGTGGTGTCAGTGAAGTTGGCGACAATCAGCCAAGTGAGGATCCTGCACCATCCCTCTGATATCCATGCTGTCAGTGCATTGGTCATTTCTGGAGTCACCTGCCATGCACTAATCATCTCTACTTTCTTTCACTAATACTTTTGCCAAGTGCCCAAAGCACTCAGCCAATCAGGCCTTCAGCTCGAGCCCTGGCAACACCTCAGATGAGGAACCTGAGGACGGCACTGTTGCAGACCTGTCACAGCGCTCACCCAAACCCTCCACCCGCACAGAGACACACACCTCAGTGGGTCCTAGTTCTAGAGAAGGCTCAGAGTCGTAATCTGGTGAGCACAGCACATATTCTGGTCCACAGCAGGCAGAGACAGGGACAAGAGAGGTCACCAGCACCTGGAGGACTGCTGGAGGCCAGGATTCTGCTGAGTCAGAGTCAGATGACAAGCCTCTTGGCTCGGTCGTAAATCAGTTGGCGGAGCTGCAGTGACAAGCATGGGAACATCAGGAAGGGATGTCAGCTGCATTCCTCAGATATCAACACACAATGGAGAAGTCCATCCACATTCAATCTTAGTTAATAGCACCATCATGCCAAGGCATCGAGGCCAACACTGGTAGGATGGTGGCTGGCATGGAGACCTTGGTCCAGGATGCAAGTCCTGCACTGCGCAGGCATTGGTGGCATCCATCAGTGGCTATGTGAATGAGGGACAGGGCAGCTCGATCTCACTTCAGCTTACCCAGGGGCACCCATAGCAATGAGGACCAGCAGCTGGATACCCCGGGGCCATCCATCCAGGTGACCACAGCAGTGTTCAGCCAATCCCAATCCCCTCTTCCTGGGACCCTGTTGGATTTAACTCCACAGGCCAAGGAGGTTGCACACAGCAGGAGACCCAAAACAGGCCGGGACTATCCATGTCTCGGCCCTCCAGAGGACTCCGGCCAAAGTCATCACAGACAACAGGGTGTAGCAGTCAGCAGGCTGTGGACGTTGGGGAAGCACCAAGATGTAGTGGGTAGGGTTAGGAAGACAAAAGAACATTAGGATCACATTGGTGGCACGGGTCATAAACACATGTATGTCGTGTTCACAAATCTAAATAGAATCACACCCTTTTCACATCTCCTCTTGTGTATGCCTCCTCTTTATGATCAACTGTGCTGTTGTCAATCATGTGTGACACCATGGTCCCTCCCCCCATTTATTGTAGATGTCACTCTTATGTGCCTCTGGTCAATGTTGTATGCTCCCAACTGACCACACAGTGTGCCCCTTCTCAGATCATTTTTGACATCAGGTTTGTCTTGTCCTTGAAGTAAAGTGTGCTTGTGGAAGGGAGCTTGTTTTCTCACATTGCTGGGTCATGTAATGTTAGATCTTGGCTGTGTAAGATTGAGGCTGAGGTGTTCAGCATTATTGAAAGGTGAAGGTTTGGTGTGTAAGGAAAGATTTTGAAGCGCTTTGAAAAGGTTCACATATACTGGAACTCTATGTTCTCTCTGTCATCTGGCAGGGTTTTCATCCAAAGAACTGAAAATCACAGCCCGTGTGTGCTCCTGACTGCCTTGAGCATTTCCCACTCCCCACGTGTACATCTGATAAACTCACCCATAAATGTGACCACCTTCCCAGCTCAATGTGCCCCCTGCAGCCACATTATTGTCCTGGTATTCGACGCAACAACCTTGAACTTTTCCCACCTTGTAGTATCTGCATCGAGCCCACAAGGCTCTCATCACAATGTAGGGAAGCAGCGCTGTGCCAGATGTTGTGCTGAGCATCCCCTCACTTAAATAGTCATCGAGGTCAGTGATGATAACTCTAAATGATGTTATGTTGCAGTCAATGGAGGCTTTGAGCATGCTCTCGATGCGCATATGTGACCTTGATGGGAAGACAATGTTGAGGGCAGCAATGGCCTAGCAGCCAGGTTCTAATGATGCTGAAGTGTTCTCTTTAAGGTGAATGAAGCCTCACTTTGAGGTCCCCATAGTGTTGTTGCTGTATCGAGGTCGCAAGGGCCAGGGCTGACCATCAGGGAAGACTGCCTGTGTTCAAGAGGAGGCCTTTTATTGTGTGGCAAGCAAGTGTGTGAGCATGGTTATCCTCAGGTGGTCAATCGATATGGAAATGTCAGGCTAAATGTAGGCCCGCAGAGCGACAAGTATGAACGTTATGGAGATAAAGGTGACACATAGCACTGAGTCATCTCAAAACGCATGAGGACCTGCGTAATGTCCTCGGCTGCTATCACCCAAGTGTCACCTGTCAGCATCAGCATCGAGGTGAGTCATAAAGTATTGCCCCATTGCTGGAGATGGATATCCTTGAGGAGCTTTGTCAGGCTGAGGGCATACAGCTATGGGCACACTGAGGATTGTAGAGCAGCCCCCGTATCAACTAGGCTGCTAGAGGCTTGGAGAAGAAGCACCTTCCGACGTCTGTTGCCGGGAAGCTCTGCTCCAATTAGGACCTTATCTCAGCGAGGACACATGCACCTGAGAGTTCATTAGCCTTCAAAGGATCAGGCCAATGTAAGCCTGACACTGTCTTAGTCCCTGTGGCGCCAAATCCTGCAGGAGGTGGCTATGTGAGTCCAGTTCACTTGACACGTGCAGTCGTCGGCGACACTGGTTCTTGCTCATCTGCAGGTAGTACTTGCGCTGTCTGTAGATCTTGGGTCAAGTGAGAAGCCTCTGAACAATGGCTTTCTGGGGTTCATCCTCTGCATGCAGAGGAGGCCCTGCCACCCTTTGGACTTGAGGGTTCTGTTCCTCCCTTTGGTGAGCCAGGTGCCTCCGTTGCATTCTTCACCATCTTCTTTCCTGCCTATAACCAATGAGGTAGACAGCAAGATCATCAGGCTCCATTTTCCTGATGGTCTCCCCACTGCAGTATCAAAGAGAGAGATACGAGGGTCAGCAATTGTCTTCTAAGGACCACTCTTTGTCAGGGCATCACTTGTGGCTGCCTCTCAAGGCCCCTTTACACATGCTAGAAGGTCCTGGCCACCACATGGAGGCCCAGTTTTTAGAGTGCAAGATGGCTCACCATGCCCACACCCAGCACTGGCCCACATCACATGACCGAGTGGCGACAACTTCGGCCACTCGACTGCATCCTGATCTTCCATCTCAGATGCAGGCATGTCCTAACCTACATTTCAAGGCTTTGCAGTTTGCTAGGATCATGAGGGTGAATTTAATGTCTACTTAAACATAATGCAAGGGATTAGGAGCACACCCTCCGTCAGTGTTCCATGGCCACCTTTTCCAAGGGGATCCTCAGGCTTGCCCAGTTGTCCAGTGGTTCTGCAGCACCATAGCACTCATCTGATTTTGAAGTCTGCACACAAGAGGAGTAATCATTGGCACTCTCAGGAATTAGTGCTGCTTGAGTGGGCTGACTCCAAACATGTCAACTGAGCTCAATCTAGATGCTCTCAGCTGCAGAAGAATGCTCATCTTTGACATGCTTTTCCATTTGCCTGACTGTTCTTTCCATCCAACCCCTGCCCCCTCCCCACCCCCCCATCCACCAACACTTAGCATGTGTTGGTGTGCAATCTATCAGTTTGTGCTGCCATGACAACCCTTTGCACTGTTGCCCTAGCCCCGAAGTTCCCTTCTCACTGGCACTGTTGCCCTAGCCCTGGCACCAAAAGCAGCCACGAAGAAGCTGCTGTGGAAACTTGCCTATGACACCCCCACAAATCCACGGAGAGGGCTCCCTTGCATTGGGCTCCTCACGAGTGCTGTGCTAAGTTGTGTGCACTCACCTCTGAGTTCCCCTTGAAGTTCAGGTCACCAGCTGCATGTCTTTTAAAGGCAGTTGTAAACCACGCCGTTGTAAAATCACGCAGATGTAGGATTTAAATTTGAGGTGGGAGGAGTGATTCTGGCATGTGGCCACAATGATGATATGCCAATGTATTCAAATTAAATTCCTGACATCTGATGGCACAATTAGAAATGTAATTTTGGCAGTGAATTTTAATCATATTGGAGTTTAGTCCAATTGTTAATCATACTATTAATATATCATGGGGCAGAACTTTACATCCTACAGGTGGGCACGTGCCCAACATGATCAGGCGTAAAATAGCACGCGTTGATGCCATAGCATGATATTTCGATCGGCTGGCATGCGCAAGAGTCGGCAGCATGCCCGCTGACAATTAAGATGCCTATTAAGGCCATTAAAGTATTAATTAAGAGAGATTTTTCGCTGCCCATCCAGGTTGAGGTTTCCGATATTAATTTTTTAAAAATTAAAATCCTTTGATATAATTTTTGTTGCTTGTATGTTCATGTGAGTGAGTCCCATGTGGGGACATTTTTTTCAGAATTTCTATATCTTTATTTTTGATTTTAAAATTCTTCAGCTCCCTGAGGCAGAGCCCCGCCTTCAGGGAGCTTTCATTTCGCACTCCCCTGCACCCATGCAGACTTCAGCGCTCGCCCTCCTCCCGCCCCTGCCCCAGTAGTGCTGAGCCTTTCAGCTTGCCTTTCACATTGGCTGGCTGTTAATTGGCCAGCCAGCGTGAAATTGCAGTTGGCGATTGATCACGAGCAGTGGACCCTTACCCGGCAGCTCCTGGGCCTACCCGCCACACCCGCCCGATGACCTGAAAATCCTGCCCACAGCTTTAATTACTTTTGTTGGTACAAGATTCACATTTACTGGCAGCTTTCAGTGAAACAATAATTACAACCAAATTCTATTTCTTCTCTATTTATGAATGAATGAAAGCATCTTGTAGTTGATGTGAAGATCTGAGATATGAAAGTGGAGATTATTTTCCATCAAGAGTGTTTCACAATTTCCAGTCTGCGCGCTACACAATTACCCAACCATCTTAAATGGAAGATTATAAAACTGTGTTCAGTGTGTATCTAAGTTTTTAGCAGGTGGAGCTCCCAGAGAGGAGTGCAAAGTCAGAAAACCACCAGTTACATGTCCAGCTATCTCAATATATTAGAGATAATATTCAGCTTCATTGCCTGGGCGGTGAAGCAGAAATCTTGTGTGTTATAGAATCCGACTGATTTTTATTTCATTGAAATCCATGGTATAAAATCCAGGTGGGTTGCACATTGAGAACATAGGAACAGGAAAAGGCCATTTAACCCCATACACCAGGTATGGCATTCAATTAGATCATCTGAATCTTAACTTCCTTCATTTCCCCACCTTGGCTCCATATCCCTTAATACCCTTGCATAACAAAAATTTATCATTCTCAGTTTTGACATTTTCAATTGACCTAACCTCAGTAGTTTTTTGGGAAGAAAGTTCCAGGTTTCCACTACCCTTTGTGTGAAGAACTCTCCTGATATCACCCCTAAATGGCTGGGTTCTAATTTTAAAGTTATACCCCCATGGTCTGGATTCTCCCAGAAGAGGAAATAGTTTCTCTCCATCTTTCATATCAAGTCCTTTAATCATCTGAAACACCTCAATTATATCACCCCTTAATCTTCTATACTCAAGGAAATACTTGCCTATTCTGTGCAACCTGTCGTCATAATGTAACCCTTTTAGCCTTGGTATCATTCTGGGTGAACCTGCACTCCAGCCCCTGCAAGTTCAATATACTCTTGATGAGATGTGGTGCCTAGAACTGAATGCAGCACACCAGATATGGTCTAATCAAAGCTTTGCACAACTATAGTGTAACTTCCACTCCTCTGTATTTCACCTCCCTTGCAATAAAGGCTAATATTCCATGAGCCTTTCTATCATTATTTGTGCCTGGCATTAGTTTACTTAGCTGGGCAATTTAATCCGCCAGATTACTACACAGTGGTGAAATTGAAAACAGCCCTATGGAATGGAACAGGTTCTAATCATTTGCTTATCAAGAATTGTTTTATGAAGTACGCAGGCAGATCTAAACGAATGTTGGCTCTGGTTTGGCAATTCTCTGGATTCTCTGAGATAGCCAAATAGGAGAGTGCTTAATAACATTCGTGAAGTAACCCCAAGTGGCAGTCAGAGAACAACAAGCAGTTATTGTATCATCATAATAACTGCTGCAATGTGCATGCAATTTCTCCGGTCAGCTAGTGAACAAGGTAACAGGGTCAGGGTTAGGGTTAGCAGAAGGCACCATGGAACGAAAGTGTAAAGAGAGAAATTAAATCATGTAAGTCAAAGACATTGAAATAGGGCAATGGCTGAGATTGTAAAGTGATAGAAAAAAGAAGAATTATTGGACATAGTTATAGATAAGTGAAGATCAATTATAAGCTATGTTATGCTTCCCTCTCAAGGGTTGTTTACATACATTATTTTCATCTCACAAATGTATCCTGCTATGTGGAAAGCTAACTGGATTTGAGGGTCTATAGCTAAAGGGATATTGCACAAATCCCAAATCAGAAAAAGACATTGTTAAGGCCATGTGGGAGTACTGTGCACATGTCTGGTTGCCATATCACAGCATTAATCCAGTGCAAAAAAGGACACTCCAACTGATGCTTAGAGATATCATTAAAGATTCTCAAGGGAACAGATTAACTGAACCCTAAGAATATGTTAGAGATTGCCATAGACTCTAGAACCCAGGGACACACCTTCAGGATGAGAAGAGGGTAAGTGCTCAGACAGTTTCGATTTAATTATTGTCATGGACATTTAAAAAAGTGTTTCCCCAATGTCACCTGTGAACAACGTATTTATGTGTGTATGTGTGTGTGTGTGTCTGTATTTTCTTAACCATGGAGTGAGAAATTCAATTCAAAATAACCCAGCAGCAAAGCCTTTATACTTAAAAGAAAAAGTTTGTTTATTTCACTCTATTGTCCTGTAAGTTATCTAAGAAAAGATAAAGTTATCAACACATACACACACAAAGATTTGTTAAAAATGAAGATAAAATTATATGTATAAACGTAAATCAAGATTAGTCCATATTCGGGGCAGGCCTGATATGTTTTGAAGTCGAGGTGTTGCGTTGTCTAAAGTGAAGTTCTTGAAGTTGTAGAATCATCTCTGCAGCTGCAATGGTTTCCCTGTCGAATTGCCAGATGTTGCTTTACCAGGTGAGTTTAGAAGGTGGAATCGGGGTTTACAAGGAGGAGAGAAGGTTCCTTACTTCTGTTCTGCATATGTCACACTTTTAGCTGCCTAGTTACTTTACAGCAAACCAGCAACTGTTTTTAGATGCCTTTCTCTGTCTCTCCCTGGGTTGAAACCTTTTTTTAGACTGTTCTCTATGGATCTGCCGCTTCCTGCCTTTTTTGCCTTTTGCAGGTAAGGCAAGATGACCACTGCTATCATGTAACCTGTACAATAATGCTGAGTCACTTTCTACACGAGACAAGTGGTAATGCCATTACAGTTATCCAACGTCTCTTTACCCCCTGTAGTGATCTAAAGGTTGTTCGGTGTTTCACCAGTTAATGTCTTTGTGTTTGGAGGGAAAGCCATCAAGTCAATGAGCTTCTGTTTACTCTTTTGGAACATGCATCGAATTTTAAATGTATAAGTTGGAGAAATACATCCTTGTCTCCTTGGGAGGTAAGAGAAAGATGATTGAAATCCACAATTCTATCTGGTAGCTTAGAGAAGGCTTTAAACTCAGTCCAAGATTTTTTTTTTAAATGTGACCTTGAGGACAGTTTTTCTAAAAATTTGTAATATAACTGTGAACTGTAGCATTATTTTATACAAAGGATGGTGAATCTGTGGAATGGTTAACGCAGAGTCACAGTTAGTGTGATGAAATTTAAGGGAGAATTAGATAGATAAGTGAGGGGTGTGAAAGTTTAAGAGAGATTAGTTTTTGGAAATAACCAGATGGACTGCAGACTTTTCTGATGATCCACTTTCCCATCTTGATACAATAAAAACTGTGAATGCTGAAATAAAAGCAGAAAATGCTGGAAATACTCAGCCTGTTGGCACCAACTGTGGTGAGAGAAAGAAACAGGGGGCGGAATCATCCGTGCCCACTGGCGTCGGGCGAGTTCGGTGGCGTGAGTGGATAATATGGTGAGAAGGTCAAAAATCAGTTTCATGACGTTGTGAAACCAGTTTGCAATTATCCGCTCAGCCCGTTGATGGCCGGCCGCGTTCACCGCCTTCAGGTGTCGGGAACCTCATTGTAGTACATCAGCGTATCATTATAAGGCCAGCCGGCTGGAATCATCCCCCCCGCCCCCACCGCCGCACCCATGCCCCCACTGGATCGTTCGCCCACTTCGGCGGGAAAACACGCCGGTGCAGAACACATCTTGACAACTGTGACGGGCAGAAGTTGGGACTTACCACCAGGGCCTTGCTCACATCACAGACATCCGAGGAGCAGAAGATGCTGGAGCCCGACAGCAAGGGCACACTGGAGGAACGTTCAGGCCTGCTTGGTGGATTCTCATGGACATAGCTCTGCTGTGAAGCAACGCACGGAAGTTGGAAGATCACCCTTGATGCTCACAACGGAAGATGGTCGAGGGGGTGGGAGAGGAAGGTCTAGGATCGACTGGGAGAAGAAGAGGTGTCGGGGGTGAGGTTGGGAGAGGGGAATGAAGGTGTCTGAGAGGTTAGGGTTAGAGTAAAGGGGGAGGGAGTATAGGGTGAGAAGGGGGTAACAGGGGAGAAGATTGCGACAGTGGAGGTAGGTGTAAGGGGGGTGGAAGGTGTAAGGGAAGAAGTTTGGAGGGGGGAAGGTGTCCAGGGGGAGGAAGGAGTGCAGAGGGGGGAGGGAGTCCAGAGAGTGGAAGGAGTGTGGAGAAGGGAAGGGGTAAGGGTGGGGGAAGAAGCAAGGGTGGAGGAAGGAGTCAGGAAGGGGGAAGGAGTAAGGCTGGAGGAAGAAGTGAGACTGGAGTAAGAGGTAAAGCTGGAGGAAGGAGTTGGCGGGGGAAGGATTAAGAGTGGTGGAAGAAGTAAGGGTGTCTTTGGGAGTCAGGAACGGGGAGGGGCTAAGCGGGGGGAGTCCGGGGCGGGCATGGGTGCCCTAAGTGGGGGGAAGGGGTCGAGAGGGGTAAGGGGTTCCGAGGGGAAGGGGTCTGGAGTGGGGGAGGTGGTTCCAGGGGGAAGGAGGGGCAGATGTCCAGGTGAACATGCAAGGGAGGGGTCTGATGGGTCCATAACTGCCTCCTGGGGAATGAACTGATGGTGGGCATGTTATGAGGGGATGGTGAGAATGACCAAGGGCAAAGTGAGGCGGTAGGGTGGGAGGTGAGGGTTCAACGGTAGCAGTAGAAGGGATGGTGAGGGTTGTTGGTGAGGACTCAAAGGCAGACACGGACTCTGGGGATGGGAAGGAGGAGGTTGGGTTGGTGAATGTGGAAGGGGATGGGATTTTCAGGAAGGAAGGGAACGTGCACTTTCGCCTGGACATCCCCAAAGGAAAAGGGTTGTGGCTGGAAGGTAACGGTAGGGAGGTGGAAGGTGCTGCCGGGTGGGGTCAACTGTGACGGCAGAATGGAAATGGGGGACTGGGGGAGGGTAAAAGACAGAGGAGCTGACAAAGAAGTGAATCCAGACCGTGCTGTCCAAATCGAAAGTGAAACAACAGTTGTGGTGGGCGAGATCAGGTGCTGCATGGGAGTGTGATCATTGGGTGGGTGGCGATGCAGCTCAGTTCAGAAGGACAACTGAAAGCGAACCCCAGCAGGCAGCATTCAAAATGCTCAGGACATTGAGGTGAGTGTGATATATGAAGGTTCCACGTGCGTGGGAGAGTGTTTGCACGAGGCTCTGAAAGGCCCTGCCACACACACATTTCTCCCTCCAGAATCACTCATTGGCCGGCTGCTTCTTCTACAGTGACAGAGGATGAGGTTGAGGGGGTCACAGGCAAAAGGGACTCAGAGGCAGAGGACAACCTCTGAGAATCCTGAGTGGATGACCCAGGGGTGTCCAGCTGCCGCTTCTCCTCCCTTCGTGTGCCCGATGGCCTCGGCCTGACTCCTTGAGGGGAAGGAGCACCTGGAGGGATGTTGAGGTGCCCTGTTTCCCTCTCACATTGCCACTGCAGGAACTCACCCATGATGAGTTGGAAGGCCAAACTTAGAGGCTTGTTATCTGACTCAGACCTTACAAGTGCCTGATCCCTAGCAGTCCTCCAAGTGCCAGGGAGCTCGCACGATCCTGCCTCCTCCTGCTGCGGACACGTGTCCATGCAGTGACCATCAGATTGTGAACCCAAGCCTGCTCTAGATCCAGGTCCTACTGAGGTGTGTGTCTGTACTGGTGCAGGTAAACTGTGAGGTGCTGTGAGGTATCTTATTTCCAGTGCTTCAATGGAGAAGGTGTCCTCTTGGCTGGAGATAAAGATCTGGATGGAGCTGAGGGACTGGCTGGCTGAGGGTGTCAGTTCCTGGCCGAGCTCCCTGTGAACCAAAGTAGAGATAAATAGTGCATGGCAACAGAGTAAAAAGCAGGAGAGAGAGCACTCACAGTTGCGTTGAGGGAGGGGTGATGGATCCTCACGAGGGTGTTCACCTCCGACCTCACTGTCACCACAGGCACGGTCCATGACCTCACCAGTCAGCATGATGGCACATTCCTCAAAGTGAGTGAGGGGCCTATTGCAGGCCTCCCTCCACCCCCCCCCCACAACCCCAGTCTGGGATCTTTCCCTGCTGATGTGAGCAGGCTTCTCTTGCATGAAAACAGATGGAGAGAGGATGAGCAGGACACGTGGCACTGCGTGGAATGTTTGTGTGGTGAGTGGAACCATGGACAGGATGAGGACATGAGCTCAAGAGGGTATGAGCCTGATGGAGATTTGAGGGTGTGTGTGAGAGTTAATGGTGTTGTCCCTTGAGTTGTGAGATCCAAGCGGATGTGAGTGTGTGAGTTGAGAGTGATGAGAAGAGTGAGTTACCCTGGCGGAACGGATGAGACCATTCATCCTGTAATGGCACTGGGTAGCTGTCCTCTTTTGCAGGGCATTGGGGCTGACCACCACTGCCACTGCCTGCCATGCTGGATTGGTGATGCTACTGTCCCTCCTCCAGCAAGAGCAGGGATAGATGACATCACGGCGGGCCTCCATGGCATCCAAAAGGCACTCAAGGGACACATCACTAAACATGAGGACTGCAGTCCTTTTGCCTTTCAGGGCCATCCATGCTGTTTTCCATGTGGCAGTCGTGGGCTGGAAGCACTGAGCTGTGTGCACATGGCTGGACTTTAAATATGGTGCCCAGCTTGATGAAGCGGCGAGGTGATGGCATGACGGGTAAGTGAGAGCCCACCCACCATGGAATCGGCATGTTTCCTGGGGATGCAAAATTAATGTAGCAGGTTTAGAACTAAATGGCGTGTTTAGCCTTTTTATCCGCCCACTACTGCACTTAGTGCAAATCTGGGATGATTCCACCCAGAGTTAACATTTCAGTTTGATGACCTCTGATCAGAGCTGCTTTATCTATCTTCCTATGAGTTCATGTGTTAACAATGCTTCTCTACTAAGCAAAGTCATTCAATAGACCCTGTTATTTCTTTGCATAATTATAAAACTTTCCTCTCTGTAATAGATCAACTGGAGATCTTAAATATAATCTGTTTGAACCAGTTCATAAGTGTGTTGAAGATAAAAGTGCAAGCTGCAGTATTGAGAACTACAGAAAAAGCAAGATATAGCTTTGTTTTGTCCATGAGACTTAAAACCACAGCAACAGAATGTAGCTGAAAAGACAACTTGGGGGTGAAGTTTGTCTTTGAGGCAGCTTAAAACATTGGGGAAGGATATCAGACAGAATATAACACAGGCCGGTTGATGTGCTACCAACTAAGAATCACCCTTATTTTTTAATCTAATATATTGGTTACAACGATATATGTCTGACTTGAGAGTTCTTGGCCTTCATTAGATGCTGCAATTTGATGTAGAAGTAGTTTGTGCGGTGATTTTGTGGTTCTTGCTGTGGCTCATTCATCTCTTCTTCTTCTGGTATCTTTTCTGGCCCTGCAAATTGATATTGTGACCACAAGTTAGTCCGCCATGTTTAATCATATAAGCGGCTGCTTTGTTTGCCTCACCTAGGGGAGGAACAAGTGTAAACAGGGTTGGATGTTTCATCTCCTGACTAGTTCCCCAGGACTGTCAAGATAACAGATTATACGTGAAGTGTGTGCGCCTCCCAGATTGCAGTCCAGCTCCACGCTCTGAATGGAGTGTCTGTAGTACGCATGACATTGTCAGCTAGCTGTCTGATAATTTACTGGGATTGATTCGTCCTGTTGCAGCTAACACTTGCGAGACACTATGACAGGAGTGATATCTCACAGGGCTGGCTGTCAGCTGAATCTCTCTGTGATTTTACAGCTAGGGAGATCTTGTAATTTCTGCCTCCACAGTTTTCCATTCCTAGACTACCTGCCAAAAAAAGAGGCATCAGTTTTCAGAATAATTATCTATCTTCCACTTTAATCATAATCATAATGAGGTACTCCCGTTTTATGAAGAACAAAATTTTCACATATCCAATGGCACATCCAAAAGTCAGCCTGAGATTCACTTTTTCTTATAGTTTTCAATCTAGAATGGTCAGTCAAACCAATCGCTATCACAAGACCTAGATTTGAGCGGTCAATAGTTTTTCTGCCCAATTACCATTGAATGAAATCCTATGCTTTTAGCTCTTGGACACTGCACTCAGTTTTGCTCAGTGATAATAGAAACTGTGGAATAAAATCTACAGTATAACCAGTAATTAGGTTGAGATAGTCTGCTGAATGCTAAAACCATTTTCTCCACCAGCATTATAAAGTAAATTTCATGCAAGATTTATAAAATGGAAAGGTTTAGGTTAATCGGTTCATTCCTTCTTTTTAAAAATATATTAGAACAGAATTTGCAACGCAAATGAGTATTTAAGCCTTGGTGAGATCGTTGCTTTTCTAATAACTGCATCAACAGTAGAAAACTAGAATATCACTGAATGAAATGCCAAGAATTGAAGCATTTTTGCACAGAAAATAACATCTATGCTTCAAATGGTGCAGAGCAGAGCAGCTAATTTTCACAGGCACATTTAAGAAATGATCATGAGGATGAAAAATTCCAGAACATGTAAAAAGAAACAGCACGCAGAAACTGAAAGGTAATATGAAGAAGCATGTTTTCATATAACATGGGTGAAGAGGAAAGCACTGAATCTTCAAATTGACAGATCTAATCTATCCATCTATCTATCTGTAATACATCAAATATCTCACATACACATGCACTTCCTGTCTGCACCAGATGACTGAAGAATTTTTCTAAGCTGTTTACTCTAAGTGTGCCAACATCTGTTTCCTTTGCAGTACTTCCATGAGTTTTATGTAAAATTGTATAGGAAAGCTTTACTTTTTGTGACATTTTAAAAATAATATGCAATTATTAATACCTTTTAATTTTTTTTTAATTGAACAACCCTCTGATTGCAGTGCCCTTTGATTTTTCCTATTATCCTGCAAATGGCACCTTCTTCTCTCTTCTGCACCCACCATCCTAATCCTCATCCTTCTTCTGTTGCAGACATCCAAAAAAAACTTGAAATGTTTGTGGACCCATCTTGGAGTGCTTCCACTATTGAGCGATAGAATCACGGAATTGTTACAGCACTGAAGGAGGCTACTCGGGACTTCATACCCATGCCAGCTCGCAACAACAGCAACTCAGCTTGTGCCAGTAACCCACACTTTCCCTGCAGCCCTGAAAATTGTTTTCTCTTCAGGTGCTTATCTAATTTTGTTTTGAAAACCACAGCTGAATCAGCCTCTACCAGTGTGGAAAATTGCCCAGGTATGTCCTGTACACATAAAGCAGGACAAATCCAACCCATCCAATTGCCATGCTGTCAGTTAACTCTCTACCATCAGTAAAATGATGTAAAGGATCATCAACAGTGCTATCAAGCGGCACTTGCTCAGCAATATCTTGTTCACTGAAGTTTGGGTTCCGACAGGGCCACTCAGCTCCTGACCTCCTTACAGCCTTGGTTCAACATGGACAAAAGAGCTGAACTCCCGAGGTGAGGTGAGAGTGACCACCCTTGACATCAAGGCAGCATTTGACCGAGTGTGACATCAAGGAGTCCATGCAAAACTGGAGTCAATGGGAATCGGGGGGAAAGTTCTCCGCTGGTTGAAGTCACACCTAGCACAAAGGAAGATGGTTGTGGTTGCTGGAAGTCAATCATTTCATTTCCAGGACATCACTGCAGAAGTCCCTCAGGGTAGTATCCCAGGCCCAGCCATCCTCGGCTGCTTCATCAATGACCATCCTTCCATCATAAGGTCAGAAGTGGGGATGTTCGCTGATGATTGCACAATGTTCAGCACCATCCGCGACTCCTCAGATACTGAAGCAGTCCATGTCAAAATGCAGCAAGACCTAGACAATATCTAGGCTTGGGCTGACAAGTGGCAAGTAACATTCACACCACACAAATGCCAGGCGACCACCATCTCCAACAAGAGAGAATTCAACCATCACCCTTGATGTTCAATGACATCACCATCACTGAATCCCCCACTATCAACATCCTGGCAGTTACCATTGACCAGAAAATGAACTGGACTAGCCATATGAATACTGTGACTACATAAGCAGTTTGGAGGCTAGGAATTCTGTGGCGAGTAACTCACCTCCTGATTCCCCAAAGCCTGAACACAATCTACAAGTCAGGAGTGTGATGGAATAATCCCCACTTGCCTGGATGAGTGCAGCTCCAGCAACACTCAAGAAGCTTGTCACCATCCAGGATAAAGCAGCCCACTTGATTGGCACCCCTTACACAAACATTTACTCCATCTACCACCAACACACAGTGGCAGCAGTATGCACCATCTACAAGATGCACTGCAGAAACTCACGAAGCCTCCTTAGACAGCACCTTCCAAACCCTCAACCACTACCATATAGAAGGACAAGGGCAGCAGGCACATGGGAGCACCGCCACCTGGAATTTCCCCTCCAAGTCACACACCATCCTGACTTGAAAATATATCGCTGTTCCTTCACTGTCGCTGGGTCAAAATCCTGGAACCCCCTTCCTAACAGCACTGTGGGTGTACCTACACCACATGGACTGCAGCTCAAGAAGGCAGCTCACCACCACCTTCTCAAGGACAATTAGGGATGGGCAATAAATGCTGGCCTTTCCAGCGACACCCACATCCCATGAATGAATAACAATAAATAAATAAGGAGTCTCCCATTTATAAGACAGAAAAATCTTTTCTCTCAAAGGGTCATTAGTCTGTGAAATTCTCTTCCCCAGAGAGCAGTGGAGGCAGGACCATTGAATATTTTTAAGGCTGAGTTAGATAGACTCTTGATTCAGGTAGACAGGGAAAGTAGAGCTGAGGCCACAATCATATCAGCCATGATTTTATCCAACAGGGAATCGGGCTTGAGGGACTGAATAGCCTACTCCTGCTCCTAATTCGTATATTCATACATTAACCTGCCGTATCAGCTTCAACAATTTGTGTCGGTCATGGTGGAATGCAAATCCTACTAGAGGCCAACGTGAACCCAATTTGCATCCCGGTAATGGCTCAACCCGCCTCCTCCTCCTGCTGCGGACACGTGTCCGTGCAGTGACCACCAGATTGTCAGCCTGAGCCTGCTCCAGATCTACGTCCCACCGAGGTGTGTGTCTCTGTGCAGGTGGAGGGTGCAGGTAAGCGTTATGACGGGACTTCCAGGCTGATTATTTCCAGCTCTTCTATGGAGGAGGTGTCTTCTTTACTGGAGGTGAGGATCTGGATGGAGCTAAGGGACTGGCCGGCTGAGGGCATTGATCACTTGGCAGAGCTCCCTGTGAACCAAAGTAGAGGTAAGTAGTCACAAACAGGGGAGAGACCACTCACAGTTGTGTTAAAAGAGGGATAATCTGGTGCAGGATCCTCACGAGGGAGTTTGCTACCAACCTCACTGTCGGCACAGGCACGGTCCACATCCTCACCAGTCAGCGCGATGGCACAGTCCTCAAAGTGAGTGAGGGGCCTAATGCGGGCCACTCTGCCCCTAGTCTGGGACCTCTCCTTGCTGATGTGAGCCTGCTTCTCCTGCATGAAAACAGATGGAGAGAGTGTGAGCAGGGCACATGGCACTGAGTGGAATGTTTGTGTGGTGAGCGGAGCCATGGATGGGATGAGGACGTGAGCTCCAGAGGATATGAGCCTGATGAAGATATGAGGGTGTGTGTGAGAGTTAGTGGTGTTGTCCCTTGAAGTGTGAGATCCCTGTGGATGTATGATGGGTTTGTGAGCGTGTGCCTGAATTTTACGCTTGACATGCGCACCTTGTCAGCAGGAGCGGAAGCGGATGGTGGAATCTGCTCCCGGCCGCGGTTGTGTTGCAAACCCAATTTCACACTGGGTGGCCAGTTAAGGTCCGCCTAGTGTGAAATGAGTCTTCTGGATAGTCGGGAAGAGCCGGGCGGGAGTGGGGGCCTGTTGGACACTGGGTCCAATGGCGACCCAGCGGGCGTTTTAAAACAAGCAAAGGCAGCTCCCTGAAGGCTGTCAGAGTCGGGCCAGAGACTGGAACAACGGCCTCACCAGAGGCTGGAAATATCAGGTGGGAGGGCAGGTTGGATGGGCACTCAGCCCCTCGTTTCTCAGACGAGTGCCTTGCAATCCTCGTGCAGGATGTCGGTGTCAGGCGGGACACTCTCGTACCCAGGGATGGCAGGAGGAGGCCACCACACATGACCAAAAAGCCAGGAGAGGAGGTGGCAGCTGAGGTCAGTAGCCACAATGTTGTGCGGTACAAGGTTCAACGACCTGTTGCGCTCAGCAAGGGTGAATACCAAGTTGGCATGGATCAGTGTGGAGAAGTATTAAGGGCTGGCTGTCCCCCTGTGGAGCTCAGGGGTGTTAGAGCCTGAGTGCCAACTGTCACTGACACTGGAGCTGGCTTAGGGGTGAGCCCAGGCTGCCTGGCCTGAATGTCTTGCGGGTCACATCTGGACATCCAGCATTTTACAACCTTTGTGCAGTCAGTGTGTCTAAATCTCACATTTTAAAGGGGAATGGAGAGAGAGGGGGCTCCAAAGTTTATTAATGTGATACAGTTGTCATTTGTCATGGATGTGAAGAGAAGGAGAGAGGTCATGTTTCCACATCAGGGGGAGGGGGGCAGGAGACTCTCAAGGCAGCCCCTCTGAAGAGAATGGAAACAGCTGGCAAGGGAGGTCAATGCACACAGGCTGGTCCCAAGGACCTGGCAGCAATACTGGAAGATGTTTAATGACATCACATAGGCCAAGGACAGTTAATGCACCTGCACATGACATCTTCTACCTGCCAAACCCCCAACCTCTCATGCTGCTCAATGTACTATATAACTATCACTCTTCCAGCAGCAGTTCCTTGCACTCAGGACTCATACCTAATATTCACATACTTTGCCTCATAAACCCTCCGATAGTACCAGCCTCAAACCCACTTCTCGCAGGTTCCACATAACTCCAGCTGTTCAGTCATGGCAGGCTCTTCACCATAATATGGTGCAACAAAATTAATAACATTCTTCCCTCTCTCTTGCAGGACAAGGTAGCACCGAACTGCAGGGAGCATCAGAGAACAGGCAGGGGGCAGGCACACGTTCATCCATTGGGCTGGATGAAGATGGTACTCCTCAACGTGGGGCCAATTGCCACAATGCCTGTAGTTTCCGGTGTGGCTGAGACCATCCAGAAGACGGCATATTACTGCCTCATTCTCCTTCTCAACTGCAACCTCACCCTCATCCTCCTACCTGGTTTGATGTGCAAGCTGCTGGTGATGTCAGCATTGACCTCTCAGTCTCCTCCTCATCTCACCCTTCCTGCCCCACCCTCCCTCACTCCAACTCATCGTTTCTGATTTTACACTATCAAATGCCCAAGGCCTGCCAAGTCACAGCACATCCGAGAGAGAGAGAGAGAGAGTAACACCACAACAGTGAAGAGGAGGCACCATCACTTAATCTGAAACCCACAGCCGCTAGCTCATACATTGACACTACACCTACCATGAAGGCTAATACAGAGGATCTGTGCATGGTGAGTTACCAGGCATGAGTAGACTGCAGTCAGGACAGGGGAAAAGGATAGCGCGTGTGCCAGCTCCCTGGAGGGTGAGGTCACAAACAAGCTCTTCTACAGGGAGCTCAGGTAAAGACTTTAAGGAGTGGCCCACAGGAGAACACTAATGAGGATGCACATTGTGATGCTGGGTGCATTGACAGGTATGCCAGACTGCCTCCTGTCAATGTCAAGGGGCATGATGGAGTTCAGCTCCAACATGGCAGAGGGTAATGAGCCTAACCTTTCTACTTTGGAAGTGGTAGCCAAGCCATGACAGCACTTGCGGACCCACCCATGATGCAGTGTCTGGTGATTAATGTCTCAAATTCCTTTGCAGCACAATCAGAAGCTACCCAATGTCTCAGTGCCTGCTCCACCATTCAAACAGGTCAAGGCTGATCATCTACCTCTCCGTCACTTTCTCGCACTATCCCCATATCCCTTGATCCCATTAGTATCCAAAAATCTATCGATTTCTGTCTTGAACATGGCTCAATGATTGAGCTTCCATAGCTCTCTGAGGTGGAGAATTCCAAAGATTCACCATCCTCTGAATGAAGAAATTCCTCCTCATCTCAGTCTTAAATGGCCTGCCTCTTTTTCTGAGACTGTGCCTTCTGGTTCTAGACCCACCAGCCAGAGGAAACATCCTATCTACATCCACTCTGTCACACCTGTAAGGATTTTGTAAGTTTCAATGAGGTAACTTCTCATTCAGTTTCCTCAATCTCTCCTCATAAAACAAACTGTCATCTCAGGGATTAGTCTGGTAAACCTCTGTTGCACTCCTTCTATGGCAAGTATATCCTTCCTTAGGTAAGGAGACCAAAACTGCACACAATACTCCAGGTGTGGTCTCACCAAGGCCCTGTACTATCGCAGCAAGACATCTTTACTCTTGTGCTCAAATCCCTTTGCGATGCAAATGATGATGGTCGCCACATATTGAAAGACAAAGAGATGCCTGTGTAGAATCATCATTGGAGAAATGAAACAATGGCCAGAATTTTATGCTGGTTGTGCAGGCATGCGCCCAACCCGACAGCATGTGAAATCGCACGAGAAGACGACAGGCACGCGTCCTGACGTCATCGCGCACTCGCGCAACATTTTGCTTGGCGGGCGTGCACAGCAGTCGGAAGCGCACCCACCAACAATTAATCAGGTGATTAAGTCCATTAAGGAAGCAATTGAAATTGATTTTATGTGGCCCGTCCACTTTTAGGGTTGGCCTTTACATTTTTGCTGAAAACTCGATCCAGGGCGGGATGAAATGTCCAGGGTGAAATATAAAAAAATACATATCTGGGGACTGATGATTTTTGAGTTCTGCTGTCAGGTGCTTGAATGTGTTGCATAGACACAGTTTGGTGCATTTTCTTCTTGCCATTTAACCTGTCCAGGTCTGCAGCTTCCTGAGGCAGCTCCGCAGCAGCTGTCTGCCTTCAGGGAGCTTGCTAGAAGTGCCCACCGCACTTTTGTCGGCACCCGCTCTCTTCCTGCCCCTCTCGGTAGTGCTGAGGCTTTCTCAACACACATTTCATGCTGGCTGGCTGTTAAATTACATTCGGGGACCAATCACGGGCGGAAGCACATTTCTCATCCGCTTCCAGGCCCGTCAATCGCACACGCCCAACAATTTAGGCCAATGATTTTTATTAATTTACTTTGAATAATCCATGAACTGAAAATTATCTTACAGTAATTATTTTCCATATGGCAGAAAAGCAATAATAAATTTATTTTATTATGACGGGTTCTGATAGATTTGAACAAAAAGAATCGTTATCTATTTGCAGGAGAGTAAGATAAGTGGAGGAGAAATTTTTTTCATGCAGTGAGTTGTTATGATCTGGAATGCTGTGCCTGAAAGGGTGGTGGAAGCAGATTCGATACTAATTTTCAAAAGGGAAAGGGAAAGTTGAAACAACTACTGGAAGAGCTATCCAATTATCCCCCACTCGATCCCCAAAGCCCTGCAACTTGTTTCTTTTCAAGTATACGTCCAATGTATAATGTGTAATAATTCTGCTCATCTTCCTCTGGTTAATAACCAAGTTCTTAAATCTGTGTCCTCTGGTTACCAACCCTCCTGCCAGTGGAAACAGTTTCTTCAAATCTTTAATTTTGAATGCCTCTATTAAGTCTCCCCTTTACCTTCTCTGCTCTAAGGAAAACAATTCCAGCTCTCTAGTCTCACATATAACTGAATCCCTCATCCCTGGTACCATTCCAGTAAATCTCCTTTGCATCTTCTCCAAGGCCTTAACATCCTTCTTTAAAGAATGGTGCCCAGAATTAAGTACAATACTCCAGCTGAGGCCTAACCAGTGATTTATGAACTTTGAGTAAATCTGGGTCCAGGATTAGTATTTTGAATTTAAAAATGGGCAATTATGAGGGCATAAAAGCAGAGCTAGCTAAAGTGAACTGGCAAATGAGATTATGGGAAAGGTCCATAGAGATGCAGTGGCAGACTTTTAAAGGGGTATTTCAGAATACACAGAATAGATACATTGCAATAAGAAAGAAAAATTCCAAGGAGAGAACTTACCATCCGTGGTTAACTAAAAAATCTAAGACAGTATCAAACTTAAAGAATAAGCATGAATTTGGGCAAAGATGGGTGGCAGGTCAGCATATTGGACTGGATATAAAGAACAGCAAAGGATGACAAAAAGATTAATAAGGAGGGAAAAATTAGAGCACGAGAGAAAGGTAACTAGTAATGTAAAGATGAATAGAAAGAGTTTCTATAGATATTTAAATAAAAAAGAGTTAACAACATGAGCGTTGGTCTTATAGAAAGTGCGTCTGGGGAATTAATAATGGAAAGTAAGGAGGTGGCAGATGAATTGAACAGGTATTTTGCATCGGTTTTTCACTATGGAGGATACGAGGAATATTCCAGAAATAGCTGTAAATCAAGAAGTGGAAGGGAGGGAGGAACACAGGAAAATTACAATCACCAGAGAAGCGGCATTGAGAAAATTGCTAGAGCTGCAGGCTGACAAATCCTGATGGACTTCATCCTAGGGTCTTAAACTAAGTGATTAGTGAAATGTTGATGCGTTGGTTTTAATTTTCCAAAATTCCCTAGATTCAGGGAAGATTCCATTTGATTGGAAAATAGCAAATGTAACTCCTTTATTCAAAAAGTGAGGGAAACAGAAAGCAAGAAACTACAGGCCAGTTATCGTAACATGTGTCATGGGGAAAATGTTAGAAGATATTATTAAAGGTGTTATAGCAAGGCACTTAGAAAGGTTTAAGGCAATCAGGCAGAGTCAACATGGTTTTGTGAAAGGGAAATCATGTTTAACCAATTTATTGAAGTTCTTTGAAGGATCACATGGGCTGTGGATAAAGGGGAATGTACTGTACTTAGATTTCCAGAAGGTATTTGATAAGGTGCCACATCAAAGCTTATTGCAGAAAATAAAAGCTCATGGTATAGGGGGTAATATATTGGCATGTATAGAAGATTGGATAGCTAACAGGAAGCAGAAAGTAGGCATAAATGGGTTATTTTCTGGTTGGCAGGATGTGATGTGTGGTATGCCACAGGGAATCAGTTCTAGGCCCTCAACGTTTTACAATTTATATAAATGGCTTGGATGAAGGGACCGAAGAAATTGTTGCTAAATTTGCTAATGTCATAATGATAGGTAGAAAAGTAAGTTGTGAGGAGGACGTAAAAAGGCTACAGAATGACATAGATAGGTTAAGTGAATGGGCAAAGATCTGGCAAATGGAGTATAATATGGGCAACTACGAAAATGCCCATTTTGGCAGGAAGAACAAATGAGAAGCATATTAGCTAAATGGTGAGAGATTGCAGAGCTTTGAGATTCAGAGGGATCTGGGTGTCCTAGTGCATAAATCGCAAAAGGCTAGTATGCAGGTACAGTAAGTAATTAGGAAAGCTAATAGAATATTATCATTTATTGCGAGGGGTACTGAATACAAAAATAGGAAGGTTAGGTTTCAATTGTACAGGGCACTGGTGAGACCACATCTGGAGTACTGTGTACAGTATTGGTCTCCTTATTTAAGGAAGGATGTAAATATGTTAGAAGCAGTTCAGAGAAGGTTTACTAGGCTAATAAAAAGAATGGGCGGGTTGTCTTATGAGGAAAGGCTGGACAGGTTAGGCTTGTATCCACTGGAATTTGGACGAGTAAGAGATGACTTGATCAAAACCTTTAAGATCCTGAAGGGACATGACAGAGTGGATGTGGAGAGGATGTTTCCTCTCATGGGAGATCTAGAACTAGGGGTCACTGTTTAAAAATAAGGGGTTGTTCATTTAAGATAAGGATGAGAAATTTTTTTTTCGTTCAGATGGCCGTGAGTCTTTGGAACTCCCTTCCTCAAAAGGCAATGGAAGCAGAGGGTGGTATCATCCATGCCCGCTGGTGTTGGGCGTGTTTGCTGGCTTGAGTGACCAATATGGCGAGAAGGCCAAAAGTCAGTTTCACAACGCTGTGAAACCAGTTTGCGATCGTCCACTCAGCCCATCGATGACAGGGCACGATCCCCACCACCGGACATCAGGAACCTCATTCTAATGCATCAGCATATCATCACAAGGCCAGCTGGCCAGACTAATCCCACCACTGCCACTCCTCCACCACCAGCTGGATCCTGTCGGTGGGAAAACATGCAGGAGAACATGTCTTGACAACTGTGACATGCAGAAGTCAGGGCCTTGCTCACATCACAGACATCAGGGGAGTAGAAGATGCTGCAGCCTGACAGCAACGGGGTCCTGGAGGAACATTGTAATAATGATATTTTATATACCTTTAAGACAAGTATTGTAATGTAAGGTCACATGATCTTAACGCCTGGACATCCCCGAAGGAAAGGGGTTGTGGCTGGTAACTCACAGAGGGGAGGTGGAAGGTGATGCCGGTGGGTGGGGGGAGGGGGCGTGGGAGGGTCAACTGTGATGGGGGAAAGGAAATGGGTGATCGGGAGAGGGGAAAAGAGCGCATGAAAAGCCGATTCCAGACCATGC
The DNA here is from genome assembly GCF_964194155.1 of Cetorhinus maximus. NCBI lineage: Eukaryota > Metazoa > Chordata > Chondrichthyes > Lamniformes > Cetorhinidae > Cetorhinus > Cetorhinus maximus. Next base: position 145,394,978 of record NC_135880.1, on the reverse strand, counting down.
TGTCTAAATCAAAAGTGAAATGACAGTCATGGTGGGCAAGTTCAGGAGCTGCATGGGAGTGTGATCATTGGGTGGGCAGAGATGCAGGTCAGCTTAGATGGACAATTTTTTTTTAAGTCATTGGATGTGGGTGTCACTAGCTGGCCAGCATTTATTGCCCATCCCTAATTGCCCTTGAGAACTGAGTGGCTTGCTCGGCCATTTCAGAGGGTCCAACACATTGCTGTGGGTCTGGAATCACATGTAGGCCAGGCCAGGTAAGGACAGCAGATTTCCTTCCCTAAAGGGCGTCAGGGAACCAAATGGGTTTTTACAACAATTGACAATGATTTCATGGTCATCATTAGACTCTTAATTCCAGATTTTTTTTATTGGATTCAAATTTCACCACGTGCCATCGTGGGTTTCAAACCTGGGTCCCCAGAGAATTACCCTGGGTCTCTGGAGTACTCGTCCAGTGGCAATACCATTACACCACTGCCTTCCCATGCAGACATGGACCTTGAAAGCAAACCCCAGCAGGCAGCGTTCAAAATGCTCAGGACATCGAAGTGATGTGATACGTGAAGGATCCACGTGCGTGGGAGAGTGCTTGCACGAGGTTCTGCAAGGTCCTGCCACACACACACTTCACCCTCCAGAATCATTCATGGGCCGGTTGCTCCCTCTGCAGTGATGGAGGATGAGGTTGAGGGGGGGTCACAGGCAAAGGGGGCTCAGAGGGAGAGGAGAGCCTCTGAGATTCCTGAGTGGATGACCCAGGGGTGTCCAGCTGCTGCTCCTCCTACCTTCAGGTGCCCAGCAGCCCTGGCCTGGCCCATTAAGGGGAAGGAGTACCTGCAGGAACATCGAGGTTCCCCGTTTCCCTCTCGTTTTGCCTTTGCAAGAACTCACCCATGGCTGCCGCGATGGGGTGCAGGTCTGCACACACCTCCGCACTCTGCTGGACCAGGGTCTCCATGGCGTCCGCCATCCTCCCCATGAGACGTCCATATGCACACATGTGGACGCCACTTCATCAGGGAGCAGGCAGACGCACTCCTCTGACTCTTAAGTCACTCTGTTGAGGGCTTCCAACAGCTCTGCATGATGTTCCCCCAACTTTTGCTGACTTTCCATGATGAGTTGGAAGGCCGAATCCAGAGGCTCATCATCTGACTCAGAGTTCACAGATATCTGATCCCCAGCAGTCCTCCCAGTGCCGGGGAGCTCGGCTGAACCTAACTTCTCCTGCTGCGGACATGTGTCCATGTGATGACCACCAGATTGTGAATCGAGACTGCTCTAGATCTAGGTCCCACCGAGGTGTGTCTCTCTGCGCTGGTGCAGGGTGTGGGTAAGCCCTATGATGGGTCTTCCAGGCTGTTTCTTTCCAGCTCTTTAATGGAGGAGGTGTCCTCTTGGCTGACGGTGAGGGCCTGGATGGAACTGAGGCAATGGCTGGCTGAGAGTGTCAGTCGTTGGCAGCTATCCCTGTGAACCAAAGTAGAGATGATTAGTGCATGGCAGCAGAGTCAAAAGCAGAGAGAGAGCACTCGCAGTTGCATTGAGAGAGGGATGATGTGGTGCAGGATCCTCACGAGGATGTTTGCCACTGACCTCACCGTCACCGCAGGCACGGTCCAAATCCTCACCAGTCAGTGAGATGGCACACTCCTTAAAGTGAGTGAGGGGCCTAATGTGGGCAACTCCAACCCCCTGCTGATGTGAACCAGCTTCTCCTGCATGGAAACAGATGGAGAGAGTGTGAACAGGACACATGGCACTGCATGGAATGTTTGTGTGGTGAGTGGAGCGTTGGACAGGATGAGGACACAAATCCAGAGGGTATGAGCCTGATGGAGATGTGAGGGTTTATGTGAGAGTTAGTGGCATTGTCCCTTAAGGTGTGAGATCCATGTGGATGTGAGATGGGTTTGTGAGCGTGTGAGTTGAGAATGATGAGAAGAGTGACTTAGCCTGGCAGAACAGATGAGACCATGCATACCTTTTTGGCACTGAATGGCTGTCCTCTTTTGCAGGGCATTGGCGCTAACCACCACCTCCCAAGCCGGATTAGTGAGGTTGCTGCCCATCCTGTGGCCAGAGCAGTGGTAGAGGACATCACGGTGGGCCTCCACTTCGTCCAAAAGGCGCTGGAGTGATGCGTCATTGAACCTGGGATCTGCAGTCTTCTTGCCTTTCGGCGCCAACCTGTCTTCCATGCAGCAGCCGTGGGCTGGAAGCACTGAGATGTGTGCACACGGCTGTACATTAAATGTTGCGCCTGGTGTGATGAAGCAGCGAGGTGATGGTGTGGCGGGCAAATGAGAGCCATGGAAACAACGTGTTTCCCGGGAATGCATAATTGATGTGGCAGGTTTGGGATGATACGGCGTGAGAAGCCGCCATTGCGGCCGGTGGGTAAAACATTGTTTTACCCGCCCGCTATCGCACTTTTTTAAAACCTGGGACGATTCCGCCCGCAGTCTCTGAATATTTTTAAGGCGGAGCTAGATAGATTCTTGACGAGCAAGGGAGTGAAAGATTTTCGGGGGTAGGTGGGAGGTTACAATCAGATCAGCCGTGATCTGATTGAATAGTGGAGCAGGCTTGAAGGGCCGAGTGGCCTACTTCTGCTCTACTTAAAACCCCACCAATAACTAACAGGCAAAAGCCCTGCCACTGAGCCACATCTATCACCTTACAGAGCACATTGTAAGGAACATAATGCTCCAACTGGCTATGCTGAACCAGATCTGGGAGCCCCGTGAGCTAGCCAACTTTTCCAAAATGCTACCATTTGCCAGTAGTGTCATTTTTCACTTTGACAACTAGAAAATCCAGGTTCAAAAGCATTTTAGTTTTTAGAAACATCTCTTAGCAATCTAAAATATGAAATGTCATAATTGAGAGGGAAATATGCCTAAATAGACTTGATCATTTCGATACAAAAGCAAAATACAGCCAATGTTGGAAATCTGAAATAAAATCCTGGAAATACTCAGCAAGTCTGGCAGCATCCATAGAGAGAGAGAGAGACAGTGGGATTTTCTGGCCCTACCTGCCAGAGGGATCTTCTGGTCCCGCTGAAGTCAATGGCCTTTTGGTTGGCTTGCTTCATGTGCCATGGCAGGACCCACCGCACCAGGGCCGGAAAATCCCGGCCAGAGTTTTACTGATTAGGCAAATGACCTGACATCGGGGCATCTCCAGGCTGGTGGCACATACGGATGGCTGGCAGAACCTCCTTGGCAATTCTACGAGGAAAAGCCAATTAAGAGCCAACAGATTGGGGAGCTGGCCAATTAAGGGTCCTGGCAGCTCGCTGTGAGGCACCATTTTTAAAGGCACATATGAAACCTTCAGGTAGGCTGCAGACACAGGCTACAAAGGAGGGATCAACAGCAAAGAAAGCAACAGAGGCTTCAGCATGAGGAAGGCTCGCTCAGTGACATCTCCTGCAGGTAGAAATACGAAGGAGAAATATGCTGGTACCTGCAGACAGGAGGGGGCCAGCAAGCCTAACGAAGAAGGCAAGGCTGGGAGCAGCAGGCATGAGCAGCCGAGGGAATGTTGCAAGAACCTGGATCCGGTGCAGTGGGAGATTTAATGATCTGGTGGAGTCTGGAAAGGTAAGTGGCATTTAGAATTGCAAACTGGAAATCTTGCGTGAATTTAAAGGTGCCCATGAAATATGATGCCAGGTGGTAGATGCTTACATGGGGTAACACCAGGCACCCATATCAACATTGAGACGTGGAGTTCACTCACACCCAAACTCTATGGTCAGTGATGGGTGATTGCTGCACTGAGATGGTTGATTGGTTACACCAACATGCCATCCCAGCAATGCAGTGCTGCACATTTAGTACCTCAGAGTGACCAGCACGTTTGGACCATGAGACAGGAGTGACACCACATATGACTGTGCTTGGAGGAGAAGCATGCCTACAATAACAAGGAGCGTCAATGCATGGGAGGTGGAGTGCCATTCATCGCCATGGTGGCACTGGTGGAGGAAAAGACCATAGACATCAGATGCATCACTACAGGGAAGCCTGTCACTAAAAGCAAGGCATGTATGGAAGCAATGGGAAATAAGTAAAATAATGGTTGTGTCCATCACTTCCAAGACCATGTGTGAGCTATGGCACCTGTGTGGACCTTTAACACCACAGGAACCTCCTGATCAAGAGGAGCCACCAGGGTCTGGTTGAAGGAGTTAACCTAAAAGCAGAAAATACAAAAAAAAACTCAGCATGTCTGGCAGCATCAGTGGAGAGAGAAACAGAGTTAATGTTTCGAGTCCAATACAACTTTTCTTTAGAACGGAGAATTTGACTGTGGTTTTCATCACAACAGAGCGTAAATAAAAATAAATAAAAATCATTTTAAAAAATCAAGCATGCAAGTACATGGACTAGCACTTGACTTTCGCTAGGTGGTAATTATATGTTAAAGGTCTTTAATTTGCCTTTAATTTTTACAAGCATTTAAGATCTTGACACATGTCTTTATTTTATGTAGCGGTTGACAGTGATCAGATGTGGAATCAAATCCACAGACAGTCTGTACAGGTGAACGCCTCATCAGCACCTGCCTGTGTTGTCAGAAGGCCTTGGCATATAGTGTTGACAGGTACAGAGAGATGCTAAGGGCCTCTTATGAAAGATAGGTAAGGCTGCCTCTGGAAGACAACTTTGAAGTTTGGTGGCCCCTTGCAGTTGACCTTATGAAGCATCTGCTGATCAGAGAGCCATGGGTCTCCCTGCTATGCATGTCACTGTCTGGTATTCTGGGACTAATGGTGCCCTCTTCATCTCCATGCTGATCCTGCTACTCTGAAGATGCCATTCACTCTTCCTCTGGCTCCAGTGCTACTCCCCTCTGGAGCATTGGGTTGTGCAATGCTCAGTAACTGACATCAATATGGATACCTTGGAGGGTAAGTATTGCAGGGGTCCCCTAGATCTGTCAAGGTATCTAAACCTCATCTTCAAAAAGCCAATAACCCAGTAGATAGTGTATAATGCCATATGGCCTTGTAGCCATATGGCAACAGTTGTATGTGCCTTTTGTAATAGCGTTGGCATTGTGTGCAGGAGTTAGAAACCATGGGCTGCAGTACAGTCAACAACCTCCCCTGTCACCAGCACCCCCCCCACCTCCCCCCTCCTCCTCCATGGCCCCAAAGCCAACTGCCCCCTTGGCCTGATCAGTTGTGAACTTGATATATTGGCCAGCCTGACAGTACATCCTTACGCAGAGATGGATCGTTGACTGAGATTTGCCACATAGATCTCCAGACAATCCCTGAATGAACCACAGGTGAAAATATTGAGTGCCAATGTGACCTTTAAGGCCACAGGCACTGGGTGCCAGCCATTTCCCCTTGAAATGAACTCCTGCTCCAACATAGCGCACAACTCTGCCATCACCTGCCGAGAGAGAGTGTTTTTGGAGACATTGGTGCTCAGACATTTCCATGAAGCTGAGCCTCTGACACTTTGAGCTGGGTAACACCTTCTGTGTCCATGGCCAGGATTTTACCAGCCTTCTGGAGATGGGCTCGGAGGTGGGAGGGCTGATAAATTGGCAGCGGAAGACATCAGAATGGAAGCCTGATGTCTTCCTACCTCCACGGGATATTCTCAAAGCTGGGAACGGCAGCAGCTCGGCCACCCATCAACTGGAGGCTAGCAGCATTAATGTTATTAACTGACCATTTTACGCCCCCGCAGGCATTTTACTGGCGTCAGAATGATCACCTGCCATATAGGGAGACCACAAGGACATCGAGGTGGCCACGCAGTGGCATCCCAAGCCAGGGGTGCTCTTCCTTTCTAGGGACTCTAAGTCCCACAGAGGGGCTGTCCAGCTGCAATGGCTACCCCCTGCGGCTTTGTTGCCACCACTGGAGGGTTCGCCCGTCCACTATGGCTGCCAGTTGCCTCCACAACTCAATTATCACTCAGACCTCACCTCCTTAAATGAGAAGAGACTCATCCCACGTGCCATTCATAAAATCAGAAAAAGTTAGGAAAATACCTGACAATTGGCTGTTTAACAACTTTAATTACCTGCCTACTGTCAATGGCTGGGATTTTCTGGCCCTGTCGCGGGTGGGACCTGCCGCGGGCGAGGCGGAGCCCCAGCCAGAAGTCCACTGAATTGCGGTGGGACCGGAAGGTCGCGGTGGCGGGAGGGTGTGGAAAATCCCGCCCAATGTGTCTGCCACTGATCTGACCTGCCACATGCATATCGCAAATTTGTTGGGAGGGGTTAAAATCAGAGATCTGGTCCGATGTGGACTCACATCATTTTACCCACCTTGCCGACATTACCAATGCCATGGGGCCAGTAAAATTCTGCCTGTTAACTCAGTTCTCAGATGCTACCAGACATGCTGAGTATTTCTAGCATTTTCTGTTTCTTATCATAATCGATCATTTCTGTATTTTGGTGATATATTCTGGTCTTATTAATTTATCCCTGAACACTGGGGTGGTTTCTATCATTTTCACAAGTAATGTGCTGAACTTCCAGCTACACACGGCAGGCATGAGCCTCATTCATCAGATATCCAGAAAACTGTAGATAGCAGCCAACAATTTCCTGATACGTCTGCATAGTGGGTGACGCTCACTGCTACTGATTCACAGTCTGAAAACCAACCCTGTCAAAAATAGGAGTAGGCCTTTTGGCCGCTCAAGCCTGCTCCACCATTCAATAAGGTCATGGCTTATATGGTTGTGGCTTTTATTTTCTTCACTCATTCATGGGATGTGGGCATCGCTGGCCATTCATTGCCCATCCCTAATTGTTGATTGGCTTGTTAGGCCACTTCTGAGAACAATTAAGAGTCAACTCCATTGCTGTAGTTATATGTAGGCCAGGCTGGATAAGGATGGAAGATTTCCTTCCCTAAAAGACATTAGTGAACTAGATGGGTTTTTACAACAATCGATAATAGTTGTCATGGTCACCAACCCAAGATTAGCTTTGTTTTCGAATTTGTTAATTGAATTTAAATCCCACCAATGCGCTAATGCTCTGGGAACATGGGATTCAAACCCATGTCCCCAGAGAATTAGCCTCAGCCTCTGAATTACTAGTCCAGTGACATTACCACTATACCACTGACCCCTGCTATAACCCTTGACTTCCTTGTAGATCCTACTCTTCACAGTTCTATCAATGAGCATATCTTTAGGATTTCGGCACAGTAACTGATTATGTGAGCTTTCTTTCAACAGTGACAGTGGGCAGTATTTAATGGAGTGACTGGAGTGTCTTGCCTGACGGCTGAACAGTCAGCAAGAATGCTGTATCGCCTCTTTTAGGGAAGACTCACCAAATTTAGTGCCACTCAGGTTCTGGACAGCAGCAGACCTACTTCAGAGATGGTTCAACTGACTGATACCTGCGATGAGGGGGTGTAGGGTTATCTTATGAGGAAAGGCTGGACAGGCTGGGCCTGTATCCATTGGAGTTTAGAAAAATGAGAGGTGATCTTACTGAAACATATAAGATCCTGAGGGGACTTGACAGGGTGGATGCTGAAAGGATGTTTCCCCTTGTGGGAGACCAGAACTAAGGGACACAGATTAAAAATAAGGGGTTTCCCATTTAAGACGAAGGTGAGAAGAGATTCTCTCTCTCTCTGATAGTCGTGAGTCTTTGAAACTCTCTTTCGTGGAGAGCGGTGATTGCTAGGTCATTGAATATTTTTGGATAGATTCTTGACTAACAAAGGTTATGAGCGGCAGACAGAATGTGGAGTTGAGGCCATAATCATAGTCATGATCTTATTGAAAGGCAGAGCAGGCTTGAAGGGCCAAATGGTCTACTCCTGCTCCTAATTCCTATGTACGTACGTTCCCAGGGATCAAGAACCAGTCAGAGGCTGACAGCTGTATTGAACAGGAAGGCAGTGGCTGCTGCCCTGCCAGCACGACACTCACCAGAGGCCTAGTATCGTCACTGGAACCCAGGTCACAGGTGAGTGATGGTGAGGGTGGAGAGGTTGTGGGGTTGGGGGCTGCAGGGGGGAGAGGGGGGTTGGCAGCAAGGGTAGGAGATGGCTCTCAGCAACCCGCAATCCCAATGCCTTTGAACGAGCGACCCTCTCACCCCAGGTGCAAGCAAGTGACCCACACAGTTTGCTTGTTGTGCTCTCCATTTGGCAAGCCCCCACCTGCTGCTGGATTATTACCAGTGGCAACAGGATGAGGCCCTCAAGTGGGCATTAATTCAGGGCCTCAATTGAAAGCAGGGCAGGAAGACCACACACAAGTCTTCCCACCCCAGACTTAATTGGGGTGGAGGTGAGAAGGTGGTAGGGTCCTCACCCACCCCTCCTCCTGCTTGATTAAATGCCCCCCGTAGTACCAAACTCACCACAGGGGAGGGCGTTAAATTCTGCCCAGTATCAGTAATTTTATCGATACGTACATTGCACTGGATTAACTGCCACTCACACTGGACATTATTTTTCTAATTCTAATGGCTCTGAAGTGTAAACTAAGACAATTGCAGAACTCTGAGATGGACTGTTTAACAATTAATTCCTCAGTTTTCTGAGCAGATTGATTACATGAATTAGCTGGCCTGCTGGAGGGAGACTTCCCTCTGACCTTGCTTAGTGATGTAATTGCTAATGAAATCACGTACTAATTACTCTCAAAATGGTGCCTGCCTGTGTGGAGCAGTGGATTAATGGTGATGCTGGAAAAAGGCCAATTTCCTACTTAAAATGTAAGCAGAGTGATTTTTTTTTTCCCAGGGACAGCTTGGCAGATGCAGACTAAAGCTCATGCTGCTCTTTTCAACAAAGTCCCAACCTCAATCTCAGAAAATAGTAACTTAAGCTCAATGGCAATGTGGCTTACTTGAGTACCACTTTGACACTCTCCAGGCTGACATCGCAACACAGTTCCGAGCCCGTGCTGAATGTTTAGTGATAGCTTGTTTTGGATAAGATGCTGGAGCTCATTTTCAACTTTGGCACCTGGCAGAACAGATTGGCCACTATTTATAAAGCCGGCCTAAATTCCATTGATTTCAATGGGACAAAATCAGGCAGATTGCATAAAGAGTGGGTGTTCTGCTCCACTAGCTTGACACCAATCAGTGAAGTTGACTCTGCCTAACCTCACCTTTCAAGGACCCTCACAAACTTCAGAGGAAATTTCACCATTTCAGCACTGGCAAACTTAAAATCATATTCTGGTGTGCTGACCAACTCCAAGATTTAAGGATTGGGAATGGCACGCAAGTTCAATTGTGCTTTCTTTACCATTTTCTTGAAGTTCCCCTTCAGGTTGTTTTTTTTTTCACAAAGATTAGAACACATGACAGGTGAAAAATGTCAATTTAGTCATTCTCTGTCCAGAGGTCCCCAGCATCACAGATGCCAGTCTTCAGCCAATTTGATTCACTCCATGTGATATCAAGAAATGGTGAAGGCACTGGATACTGCAAAGGCTATGGGCCCTGACAATATTCCGGCAATAGTACTGAAGACTTGTGCTCCAGAACTTGTCGCACCCCTAGCCAAGCTGTTCCAGTACAGCTACAACACTGGCATCTACCTGGCTATGTGGAAAATTGCCCAGGTATGTCCTGTAAAAAGCAGGACAAATCCAACCCGGCCAATTACTGCCCCATCAGTTTACTCTCAAGCGTCAGTAAAGTAATGGAAGGGGTCAGCAACAGTGTTATTAAGCAGCACTTGCTTAGAAAAAACCTGCTCACTGATACCCAGTTTGGGTTCTGCCAGGGCCACTCAGCTCCAGACTTTATTACAGCCTTGATTCAAACATAGACAAAATAGCTGAACTCCTGAGGTGAGGTGAGAGTGACTGCCCTTGACAACAAGGCCCCATTTGACTGAGTGGTGGCATCAAGGAGCCCCAGCAAAACTGGAGTCAATGGGAATCAGGGAGAAAATTCTCTGCTAGTTGGAGTCATACCTAGCACAAAGGAAGATGGTTATGGTTGTTAGAGGTCAGTCATCTCAGCTCCAGGACATCACTGCAGGAATCCCTCAGGATAGTGTCCTTGGTCCAACCATCTTCAGCTGCTTCATCAATGACCTTCCTTCCATCATGACGTCTGAAGTGGGGATGTTCGCTGATGATTGCACCATGTTCAGCACCATTTGCGACTCCTCAGGTACTGAAACAGACCATGTCCAAATGCAGCAACACCTGGACAATATCCAGGCTTGGGTTAACAAGTGGCAAGTAACATTCCCACCACACAAGTGTCAGGCAATGACCATCTCCTACAAGAGAGAATCCAACCAATCCCCCACTATCAACATCCTGGGGGTTACCATTGACCAGAAACTGAACTGGCCTAGCCATATAAATGCTGTGACTACAAGAGCAGGTCAGAGGCTAGGAATCCTGCGACGAGTAACTCACCTCCTGACTCCCCAAAGCCTGTCCACCATCTATGAGGCACAAGTCAGGATTGTGATGGGATACTCCCCGCTTGCCTGAATGAGTGCAGCTCCCACAACACCCAAGAAGCTTGACACCGTCCAGGACAAAGCAGCTCACTTAATTGGCACCACATCCACAAACATTCGCTCCCTCCACCGCCAACGCACAGTAGCAGCAGTGTGTACAATCTACAAGATGCGCTGTAGGAATTCACCAAGGCTCCTGAAACAGCACCTTCCAAACCACAGCCACTATCATCAAGGACAAGGGCAACAGATAGATGGGGACACCACCACCTGGAAGTTCCCCTCCAAGTCACTCACCATATTGATTTGGAAATATATCGCCGTTCCTTCATTGTCACTGGGTCAAAATCCTGGATCTCCCTTCCTAACAGCACTGTGAGTGCACCTACTCCACATGGACTACAGTGGTTCAAGAAGGCAACTCACCACCACCTTCTCAAGGGCAACTAGGGATGGGCAATAAATGCTGGCCCAGCCAACGAAGCCCACATCCCGTGAATGAATTTTTTTAAAAACCACAAAAAAAAAATTGGCCACTGTATTTGATACTAACATCCTTCTAACTTTATAATGCTGCCATTGAAGATCGTCTGTCATCTAAAATAAATAAAGCCAACCTGCTGCCAAGTATGGCAAATACGAACATGGTTGCTATCTTTACAGGCTGTGTGTAAACTGATCACTCTGGACAATATCCAGGTGATTGTTATTCCAGGACATTAATATGCTCACTGGACCTGTATGGACCTTTCTGAAAAGAGAGCCGACAGTCAGAGAAAAACTTTGGAATTTGTTTGTCTGCTGCTGTTGCAACCACTCTCTGATATAAAAGGGCCCAGCTTCTGCGGTATCAACAGTCTCAAGCTGCATCGCAGGACAATTTCTTAAAGTAACTGTGCACATTAAGACAATAAGAATATAGTTCTGAATGATCCCGGATTGCTGAACCCATCTTCATTCTGTTTGATTTTTAAAAGGGAAATGACCCAACTGGAGAAAATGATTAATTAACTGAGACAGTACAAAGCTTGAAAAAAGATAGACTGTTATTACCTTGTGTCTGAAGTGGTGCGTAAGATTAACTCAACCTTTATGTGGAAAAAAGTCTCAGTATTAATGGAATATGCATAGTATATATCAAATATATATCAAAAAATTTGCACACAGAGCCAATAGTAATTGAAGACTTAATTAGAAAACATGAAATTTATCAATTTCATTCTGTATATTCATATTTGTATTGATGATGTATGCAGTAAGATATTACGGTAATAATGCATTTAATACATGCAAAATGGACTAAAATGATAATTGTCTAAGTGGGTTGAAACTCCTTCCAGGGATCCAACGAACTTGATGGTGGCAGCTGCTTTTATTTTATTTTAGATGCATTTAATTCTTCCGTCTATTCCAGGGAGACTCCAGCTGCACATCAGACGTGTCTGCTCCAGCTCAGACAAGTCATCTAACTGACAGACCATTTGTCTCTTGTCTGATCTCTCCCATGTGATTGGTCAACAGATTGTTATCAACTAATCCACTTTAAACTTAAACCATTTCAGACTCGGAAACCAGATGTGATTAGGTCAACACCTGCCTGTGTTGGGGCTGCAAAGGTTAATTTTGATTGATGTAGCATCCCTACATTCAAGGTCTTGCTTATCACAGCACATCCAGAGAGCTACATGTTTTCACCAATCATTTCTGAAGTACAACCAAATAGCCCGGTATGGCATAGCCCTGTCCGCATAAGTAAAACAGAACACTATAAGTACAGTATAGCTCCGTTCTGAGTTGAATTCTGCTTCTCTGCTTACACAGCAATGCATGAATTTGTGGATGTTGAAAGGTCATTGTTCCCATCAAGTTTGATCCTTATACATAATATGCTGTAGAAAGACCAATTCATACATAGATATTTCCCATTACAAGACCCTCAAACACTCAGACATTACATTGGAGTGGATCCTGATTTTGTGTGACAGTGTAAAACGGGTGATAGAGTCAGCAGTCCTTTTCACTTTTCTCCTGATGCACAATAAACCTGTCTGGTTTCCTCCTTACAGGGGGTGAAATTGGTCTTTGGCAGTGGTACAGAATGGGTGATAAGGAATCAGCAGCTCAAATTTATTTTCAGGAAAGGTTTAAAGTAGGTTGCCAAGCTATATTCACACGCACAGGGTCCCATCCTTTGCAAACAGAATGAGCATGTCCACACATTGCACTCCTTGCAACTAAACAAAAGCTTGGGGGACAGCCATTCCCTGGTTCATTCCCCATTGCAATGCTTTGACCAATTGGAGTCGAGCTGCCTGGTTTGCATTTAAACAAAAGCTTGGCAGTTAATTGTTCCCTGGTGCATTCTCTATGGCAACACCTCTACCAATCAGAATCCACTTGCCAACCAATCAGCACTCTCTTCTCATGCAGTATAAATTGTTGTTCCCTTTAGAATTTGCATTGTTGCAAATCTGTCCTGATGAGTGCAAGATGAAAAGCTTTGATAGCATATCTCTTTTTCAGCAATAACCCACATCAGTTGTACCTCACAAAAAGCACTACTTACACTGACAACAATGTAGACATAATCATAGCCCAAGGTATTCCATGAAGAATCTTATTACTCTGATGTCTAGGGCTTGTATATTGAATTACAAACTTAACCAGATATGTTTGCCAGATTAACTTGTCTGTCAAAACATTGCTTTTGACAGGAGCTCCTTTTTTCACTAATTCGCCTTGCAATAATTTTTCACTGATGGAATAGAGGAGTGGATGGTGGTACAAATAGACTGAGGACAGTGAGTTACCTAGAATCTAGAACCTAGAACCACAGAACAAGACAGCACAAAAGGAGACCTTTTGGCCCATTGTTCCTATGTTGGCTCTCTGAAAGGCTATCCGATTAGTTCCACTTCCCTAGTCTTCCCTCATAGCACTTTTCAAATATATACCTTGTTAACTCTCTTTATCTGGAGTGATGGCTCTATGAATTCCCCTGAACTCAAGATTGAAAGTATTATTTCACGGCCACTTAGTTAGCAGCACAATAGAGTTTTAGTAGTGCTCGAAAGATTTTCATAACTGTTGTGACTTGTGAGTCCCAATTGTAAGCTTGTTGCAGGGTGACTGAGTTAGATAGAGCAGTTCTGCAGACACTTCTTAGGTGGAATACATTCTGTTTATTTACAAGGTACTCAGCAGCTACACGTGTGTACTTCTACACCAAACTCTATCTACATACATCTGCTGCTCACTTGCAGACTACTGACTTCCAACTAACTACAAACTAACTACTCCTCTGATGGTTACACAAGGTCAAGTGATCTTCCTTTATAACATTGTTCTTAAAGGTATACTACACATTAGATAAAACCATAGTTACCACGAAAACCTTCTAGTTTCTGCTGGTTTAGGCAATGTAATTATTTACTCAGCAATTTTGATTTGTACTTCTTTCATATATTTCAAAATGGTAATCCACCCGGCCATTTGTAGACAGGCATATTATGGGCCCATTGTGAAAAGTGCTGGGATTTCCAACAGGGCCAGAAAGTAGTGAATCCTTGAGTGCTGCCACATCCATTCCACTGTTACTGGACTGCAGTTCCGCCCTTACCAACCCTAGCAATTTTGGGCCCTTGGTGTTGCATTCCATTTTCAGAGTCAATCATGGCCCAGCGGTAGAACTCTTAGAGTCAGAAGGTTATGGTTTCAAAGTTCCATTCCAGAGACTTGAGCACAAAAAATAGGCTGACATTCCAGTGTAGTACTGAGGGGGTTCTGCACTGTCAGAGGTGCCATCTTTCGAATGAGACATTTAATTGAGACACTGCAGCCCTCTCAGATGGATGTAAAATATCCAATGCCACTACTTCAAAGAAGAACAGGAGAGTTCTCTCCAGGATCCTGGCAAGTTATTATCCCCCCCAAAAAAATGCACTAAAACAGGGTACTGTTTGTGGGACCTTGCTGTATGGAAAGTCACTGCCACATTTCCTTATGTTACAAGGGTGACTACACTTGTAAAGTATTTCTTTAGATGTAATAAGCTTTGGGAAGTCATGAAAGGTGCTATATAAATGCACTTCCTTCTTTTTCTTCTTATTTAGAATCTTCTGGAAAGCAAGTTCTTGAAATATCTGCCTCTTGGATCCTAGATTGAGCAGATGGCATTCCTAAGTCACACATGAACTGGAAATTCGACTGACAATGCCCAAAAGATATTCCACCCAGAACCCTTACAAATATTAGAGAAAGAGAAAGCAACAGGCTGTGCTAACTGTGAATTTCTACTCCAAAGTTAAAATCCCTGTATCTAGAGCATCCGACATTCCTCCAAAACATCCAATGTTTACGAATAGTAATGCATAGATATTAGCATTTTGTAGATATACAAAACTAATGAGATGGATACAGTAGCCTAGTAGCTATGGTACTGCACTTGTGATCCAGAGGTTGTGAGTTCAAACTCCCCCATAGAAAATGTTAAAAATATATTCAATAAATGTAATAGTTTGTCTGCTGCTATATAAAAGTTTGTTATTAAAATCTAATAATGCCCTTCAGGGAAGGGAACCTGCCACCCCTACCTAATCTGGTTTATTTGTAACTCCAGTCCCACTCCATGTTAGCCTCTTAGACTGCCGATTTTGACTTCAAATCCTGCTCCTGAAGCTTGAAGATCCAGTGCAATACTGAAGAAATGCTGCACCATATTTCAAATAAGACATTAAACTCTCTGCTCTCTCAGATTTATGTGAAAGGTTCCATGGGACAATCTAAAGAAAAGCATGGGAACTCTCCCTCATGCCCTAGCTAATATTTATCTTTCAGCCAACATCACTAAAACAGATGATCTGGCCATTATCTCATTACTATTTGTGGGGCATGGCTGTGCATGAGTTGGCTGCTACAGTTCCTACATTGCAACAATAACAACATCTCAAAAGTACTTCATTGACTTCAGAGAGCTTGGGATATCCTAAGGTTGTGAAAGGTGCTGTAGCAATACAAATTGGCACTTTATTTCTCCTAATACCATCAAGGTTACTAAGGATAAATATGTCCATAAGGACAAATAAAACAAAACTACTTAATTAGTCTTTTGTACAGAAGTTTATTCTAGTCTAATAGCATGGAACATTTTTAAACAAATATCAGAACTCCCACTCACATGCTTTTGTAAGTATAAGAAAGGACACAGCACATGCTAGATGTGGTAGAGTTGGCATGTCTGGTAAAACACGTCAGTCCCTTTTTCAGGTAAAACTCCATAAAGCAGTAGGGAAATTGAGCTGGAACAAAAATGAGGAATAAGAAGGACTTCTCTCATTGGATTTTCAGGGTCTCAAGTGACATGTATTCCAACTGTCCTAGTCTAGTCCCTAGTGGATACAAGGTCATGGCACAAAAGCTGCATCTAATTTGGCAATTAAAACTCAGGGAACCCTTGGTCAAATATGTGGTGTATGGAGTTATCATCTCCTGCAGTATTGCTTGCTATCTAGAGATGAGAATTCAGCCTGTACAATTATCCTGAAAAGTATTTATCTTTGACCAGTTATCACAGTAGTCTATTGATGATTGATCAATTGATGATTGTACAATTTTTAAAAATTACAGTGCAATTTAAAAAATAACTTTTGTCTCATCTATGTTTCTATTAATTACCTTTTGACCACTTAAACCAGAATAGCATTGCAATATTGTTAGCTGCTAATATAGTGCACGTATGATAATTACAGTCCCCGGTGACAATTCCCATTAGGAGCAGGTTTTATACTCCCTTTAAAGATGTTGTGATTGAAAGTCACAGTCTGTTATTGATGACACTTCTGCCATTATACAAAAGGAACGTTTGTTAACTGTTCTTTTGTTAGCAAAAGTGTTAATGCTGACTTAGCAGGGAAGCACTGGGGAGTCACTTGGCTGTTAACAGGGGACAAATTCAAATCATGACCCAGTTTATAGCAGAAATTTTGTTCCCCAGTACCTTTCCTTTCAGTCTTCCAACTTCTCTGCTTTCCCACCTGGGTTGTGAATAATAATCCTTGGTTCAGAGGTATTGTCTCTAAGTCTGAACTTTCTAGTTACAAAGGCTTAAGGGGTGAAATTGGTCTATGCCAGTAGCACAAAACAGGCTCATAGCAAATCAGCAGCCAATTTTTCACTGTGCTCAATCTTCATTCCACTGAAATTCACAGAATAGCTCAAACTGTTTTTGGAGTTTAATTGCCCAGTCTCACTGCCATTCTCACTCTCTCTCTCTCTCATTGCCCCTCGAAGTGAGGAGGATGCCTGCCATGGCATACAGGCCATGGCAAGAACCTGTGCATGGAGTCTTTTAAGGTGGGGAGATTATTGCGCAGCAGCTACCACATGGTTCTGGGTGACCAGGAGACTCTCTCGCTCTGACTGCCTGCCTCGGCATATTGGAAGGATTTGTAGGTTGAAGATCAACCTGTTTGGCACATTATGAACGCAGCTCTGTGGCCACTGAGTCCCTCAAGGACTTGAACCTAGAGCTCCTTGCTCAGAGATAGCCACTGCACCACAAGATCTCCTGCTGTTCTTACTATGCTTGATTTTAAAATCTTAGCAATATTTTCAAAGTCAATGGAAAATGAAAACTGGGGCAGCGAAAAATCGGTGGCTGATTAACTATGGCCTGAATTCTACCCTCGGGGTGTGCCTGAAATCGGCGTAGCCGGAAACAGATGTAAAACCCGCTCCTGGCCAAGATCGCACTGTGAATGCGATCTTACACTGGGTGGCCAATTAATGTCCACCCAGCAAGAAACACAACTGCCGGATGTGTTTTCCGTGCACGGTGGGTGGGAACCCGTCAGGCACCGGGTCCAATGGGGACACGGCGCGGTGTTCAAAAATGGAAGAGGCAGCTCCCTGAAGGCTGCCAGGAGTTGTGGGGAAGGCTGAGGGAGCTGTTTTGAAGCAATCCAAGAAGTGTCCTGGTGTGTAGTCATGGTCTCAGCACCTGGTGGTCCTGATAGGCAGGAGGGCAAGTCAGGTGGGCACTCTGCCACCCCATTTCTCAGATGAGTGCCTGGGAGTGCAGGTCGAGAAGGTCAATGCCAGGCCACATATCTTAATGGCGATGGACGGCAAGAGAAGGCCACCCCCCTTGACCAAGAAGCCTGGAAGCAGGCTGCCTCCAATGCCACTGACAGTGAGGGGAGGGCACAAGACGCAGCACCCACAGATGTAAGTTGAAGGCACCTTGAGCACAACAGGGACGTGTCACGGAAGACACTATTTGCATTAATTATTTTGACGTTTGTTTTAGGAATGGACACTTTGTTTGTTCATGTGTAGTAACATAAACATTTATTTGACTTAGAAGACACACAATGTATTCTGAATGGGGGATTTCAATGTTCAGCACCAAGGGTGGCTTGGTAGCACCATTACTGACCCAAGCTGGCAAAGTAGAGAATATCTGCTAGACTGGGCTTGAGAGAAACAACATGAGGTTATAACATACTTGACCTTGTCCTCAACAATCTACTGTCACAGATGCATTTCTCCATAACAGTATTGGTAGGAGTGACCACCTCACAGTCTTTGTGGAGATGAAATTCCATTTTCAGACAGAGAGGAAACACTCCAATGTTGTGTGGCACTACCACCATGCTAAATAGGATAGATTCAGAATAGATCTAGCAGTTCAAAACTTGGCATTCATTAGGATTACGGGGCATCAGAATTGTATTCCACTGCAATCTTTAATCTCATGCCTGGCATATCCCTCACACTATCATTATCATCAAGCCAGGGGATCATTCCTGGTTCAATGAGGAATGTAGAAGAGCATGTTAGGTACATTGCCAGTATATTTGAGAATAAGGTACCAATTTGGAGAAGTTATAACACAGAGCTGCATGCATGCTAAGCAGCAAAAAAAGATGCTCTGGACGAGTCTAAGCAACAGATCAAATCAAAGCTCTGCAGGCATGCCACATCCAGTCATGAATGGTGGTGCACAATTCAGCAACTAACAGGAAGAGACTCCACAAACACCCAGGTTCAATGATTGTGGAACCTAGTACATGAGCTCAAAAGACAAGGTGAAAGCATCCACAACCATCTTCAGCTAGAATTGTCAAGTGGCTAACCCTCTCTGCCTTCTCGTAAGGTCCCCAGCATCACAGATGCCAGGATTCAGCCAATTCAGTTCACTCCATCTGATATCCAAAAATGGCTGAGTTCACTGGACACAGCAAAGGCTACAGGCCCTGACAACATGCCAGCCATAGTGCTGAAGGCCCATGCTCCAGAACCAGCTGTGCCTCTAGGGAAGCTGTTCCAATAGAGCTTCAATGCTGCCAGCTACGCGACAATGTGGAAAATTACCCAGGTATGTTCTGTCCACACAAAGTATAACAACTGGTCAATTACTGTCCTATCAACATCCTCTCAATCATCTACAAATTACAGACGAACATACAAATTAGCTGCAGGTTTAGGCCACTCGGCCCCTCGAGCCTCGATTCAATAAAATCATGGCTGATCTGAATGTAACCTCAACCCCACATTCCTGCCTAGCCCCGATAACCTTTCAACCCTTTGTTAATCAAGAATCTATCGACTTCTGCCTTAAAAATATTCAAAGACTCTGCTTATACCCCCTTTTGAGAAAGAGAGTTCCAAAGACTCACAACCATCTGAGGGAAAAAATTTCTCCTCATCTCCGTCTTAAATGAGCGACCCCTTATTTTTAAACAGTGACCACTAGTTCTAGATTCTCCCACAAGAGGAAACATCCTCTCCACATCCACCCTGTCAAGACCTCTCAGGAGCTTAAAGGTTTCAATTAAGTCGCCTCTTACACTTCTAAATTCCAATGGATACAAGCATAACCTGCCCAACCTTTCCTCAGAAGACAACCCGCCCATTCCTGGTATTAGTCTAGTGAACCTTCTCTGAACTGCTTCTAATGCATTTACCTCTTCCTTTAGATAAGGAGACTGGTACTGTACACAATACTCCAGATGTGCTCTCACCAATGCCCTTTACAACTGAAGCATAACCTCCCTACTTTTCTAATCAATTCCCCTCCCAATAAATGATAGTATTCTATTAGCTTTCCTAATTACCTGCTGTACCTGCATACTAACCTTTTGTGATTCATGCACTAGGACATCCAGATCCCTCTGAATCTCAGAGCTCTGCAATCGCTCACCATTTAGATGATAACTTAATTTTCATTCTTCCTGCCAAAATGAACGATTTCACATTTGCCCACATTATACTCCAGTTGCCAGATCTTTGCCCATTCACTTAACCTATCTATGTCACTTTGTAGCCTCTTTACATCCTCTTCGCAATTTACTTTCCTACCTACCTTGTGCCATCAACAAATTTAGCAACCATTCCTTCGGTCCCTTCATCCAAGTCATTTATATAAATTGTAAAAAGTTGAGGCCACAGCACTGATCCCTGTGGCACACTATTCGTCACATCCTGCCTAGCCAGAAAAGGCCCATTTATGCCAACTCTCTGCTTCCTGTTACCTAGCCAATCTTCTAACCATGCCAATATGTTACCCCTGCACCATGAGCTTTTATTTTCTGCAATAACCTTTGACGTGGCACCTTATCAAATGCCTTTTTCAAATCGAAGTATAGTACATCCACTGGTTCCATTTTCCACAGCACATGTGACTTCTTCAAAGAACTCCAATAAATTGATTAAACATGATTTCCCTGTTACAAAACCATGTTGACTCTGCCTGCTTGCCTTGAATTTTTCTAAGTGCCCTGTTATAACACCTTTAATAATAGCTTCTAACATTTTCCCTATGACAGCTGTTAGGCTAACTGGCCTATAGTTTCCTGCTTTCTGTCTTCCTCCCTTTTTGAATAAAGGGGTTATATCTGCTATTTTCCAATCTAATGGAACCTTCCCTGAATCTAGGGAATTTTGGAAAATTAAAACCAATACATCAACTATCTCACCGACCACTTCTTTCAAGACCTTAGGGTGAAATCCATCTAGACCTGAAGATTTGTCAGCCTGCAGCCCCAACAATTTGGTCAATACCACTTCCCTAGTGATTGTGTTTTCCCGAGTTCCTCCCTCCCTTCCATTTCCTGATTTACAGCTATTTCTGGGATGTTACTTGTGTCCTCTATAGTGAAGACCGAAGCAAAATACCTGTTTAATTCATCCGCCATCTCCCTACTTTCCATTATCACTCTCTATAGGACCAACGCTCATATTGTTAACTCTTTTCTTATTTAAATATCTATAGAAACTCTTACTATCCGTCTTTATATTTACAGCTAGCTTTCTTTCGTACTCTAATTTTTCCCTCATTAATCTTTTTTTCATCCTTTGCTGTTCTTTATATTCTCTCCAATCTTCTGACCTGCCACCTGTCTTTGCATAATTATATGATTTTTCTTTAAGTTTGATACTGTCTTTAACTATTTTAGGTAAGGGCCCTCCCCCTGGAATTTTTCTTTCTCATTGGAATGTATATATATTTTTTGTGTTCTGAAATACACCTTTAAATGTCTGCCACTGAACTTGTATTGACATATCCCTTCACCTCATTTGCCAGTTCACTCTGCTTTCATGCCGTCTTACTTCCCTTATTAAATTTAAAATGCTAGTTTTGTACACAATCGTTTCTCCTTCAAAATGAATGTAAAATTCAATTATATTATGATCACTGCTACCTAGGTGTGCCTTCACTAGGAGGTCATCAATGAATCCTATCTCGTTGCACAATACCAGGTCTGGTATAGCCTGCTCTCTGGTTGGCTCCAGAATGTGCTGTTCCAAGAAACTATCCCAAAAATATTCTATGAGCTCTTCATCTACGCTACCTTTTCCCATCTGATTTTTCCAGTCTATATGTAGATTAAAATCCCCAATTATTGTTGCTGTACCTTTCTGACAAGCTCCCATTACCTCTTCTTTCATACTCTGTTCTACTGTGTAGTTACAATTAGGGAGCCTGTACACCACTCCCACAAGTGACTTCTTGCCTTTATCATTCCTCATCTCAACCCAAACCATTTCAACATCCTGGTTTCTTAAACTTAGGTCGTCCCTCTCTAATACGATCATTAATTAACACAGCTACCCCTCCACCTTTTCTTAACTTCCTGTCCTTCCCAAATGTCACATACCCTTCAATATTCAGGTCCCAATCTATGTCATTCTGGAGCCATATCTCTGTAATGGCCATCAGGTTGAACATACTATAAGTGGCACTTACTGTTATAATCTTCCCACAAATTCTCAGTTTGGGTTCTTGCAGGATCACTCAGTTCCAAACCTCTTACATCATTGGTCCAAACATGGACAAATGAACTGAATTTCAGAAGTGAGATGAGAAACACTGCCCTTAATAACAAGATAGTATTCAATCGAGCGTGAGATCAAGGAGCACTAGTAAAACTGAAGTTCAATGGGGATCGGGGGAAAACTCTCCACTAGATGGAGTCATACCTAGCACATAGGAAGGCAGCTGTGGTTGTTGGAGGCCAATCTCCTCAGCCCAGGATATTGCTGCAGCAGTCCATCATACCCAACCCATACCTTCAAACCCTTCAGCAATGACTTTGCCTCCATCATATGTTCAGTAGTGGGAATGTTAGCTGGTGATAGCTAAGTGTTCAGTTCCATTCATAATGAAGCAGTCTATGCCCTCACCAGCAAAACTTGGACAACATTCAGGCTTGGGCTGATAAGTGGCAAGT
Source organism: Cetorhinus maximus (assembly GCF_964194155.1). Lineage (NCBI taxonomy): Eukaryota > Metazoa > Chordata > Chondrichthyes > Lamniformes > Cetorhinidae > Cetorhinus > Cetorhinus maximus. The sequence continues at coordinate 145,372,787 of NC_135880.1, read as the reverse complement.
AACATTCGCGCCACATAGGTGCCAGGCAATGACCATCTCCAACAAGAGTCTAACCATCTCCTCTTGACAGTCATTGGCATTACCATTGCCAAATTCCCCACCATCAACATCTTTAGGGGTACTAATGACCAGGAACTCAACTGGACCAGCTGCATAATTGACATAACTAGAGCAGGTAGAGGTTTGATATTCTGTGATGCGTGACTCACCTCCTGGCATTACAAAGTCTCTCCACAACTTACAAGGCAAAAGTCAGGAGTGTGATGGAATATTTTCCACTTGCTTGGATAATTGCAACTCCAAAAACACTCCAGAAGCTTGACACCATATAGGACAAGCAGCTTGCTTGACAGGCAGCTCATCCACCACCTTAAACATTCTCTTCGTCCATGACTGGTGCACCATGGCTGAAGTATGTACTATCTGCAGGTTGTACAACAGCAACTCATATTCCACAGCACCTCCAAACCCACGACCTCTACTACCTAGAACAAGGGCAAGAAACCAATGGGAATACCAACACCTCTCTGTTTCCCTCTATTTCACAAATCACCCTACCTTGGATATATAATCAGCATTCCTCTTTCGTTGCTAGACCTCTTTACCTAACAGCACTGTGGGCATACCTACACCATACGGACTGCAGCGGTTCAAGAAGGCAACTTACTATCACCTTCTCAAGTGCGACTAAGATGGATAATAAATGATGGCCTTGCCAGTGACGCTCACATCTCGAAAATGAATCAAAGTAAGAGTGGACATGCTCTAAAGACAACAGTGCTGGTGCTATCATGGAGCTCAGAAAAGGATGGAGCTTGGTTTCATTTTCATTTCCTTTCTGTTTTGGAGGCACAATTCATTTGATAAAGTTGATACCAACAGAAAACATGAAATAATTTCTTTAGCAGGTTTAAATATGGTGAAGGGAGATGAGATGTTAACAAAAACGGTGCTGAACTCCATTATTCCTTCAGGCAAGTTTACTAGCTGTACCAGTGTTAACCTTAGTGTGTGTGGTCTAAAGTCCTGGGCAGACATTGCAGCGTTAAGAGTGGGAGTGCTTTGCACCAAAAGTCACAGTTGAACAGACTCCTTTAAATTACTTTATGCTGCAATTAGGATTCAGCAGTCCTGAACCCACCTCCCAGCAGAATTAATTAAAGGCCTTCACAGAGGAGTAAGTGAATGAAACGAGAACCATCCCCGTCAGCTCACTCGAACTCAGGCAGTGAGGATATCAAAACGTTTTAATCTGGTGGGAGATCACGTAAAAGAAATCACAGGGAATGAATTTTAATGAAGGGTCATGAAGGGTTTTTTCTGTTAATTTAGCAAGAAAATGACACCGAGAATTTGAAAAATGAATACTTTAATTACCATAAAATTTAAATTTAAAATTGTATCTGAATATAAGCTGATCCTCTTACCTTTTTTTTGCTGGTTGGATTTAGTTTTGAAGGAAAGAGAAGTAGATCTTTCTATTTATTTAAATAGAATTACATTATATAACACATGTCTCGGTGTTAACCGTAGGTTATGTTCAATGACTCACAGTCCAGAGCCTCTAACACAGCACATTTCTTCCTACCTATGGAGATCCAGATGGTCTTATCTGTCTGAACATTATAGGGGTCATTTCAATCCCCAAAAATAGGTGGGGTTGGATCAGGTGGAATGTTAAAATTTTAGATATTTCAAAATCCAGTCCAACCCACCTCCAACCTGCCCACTTTCAGTTTCAACAATAACAACTTATATGTGTATAACATCTTTAATGTAAATATCTGCTACACAGGAGATTATAAAGCAACATTTGACACTGAGTCACATTGTGCAATATTAGAAATAAAAACAAAAAATTCTGGAAATACTCAGCAGGTTTGGCAGCACTTAGCAAGAGATAAACAGAGTTAACATTTCAAAATGCTAACCCTGTTTCTCTCTCCACAGGCCCTGCCAGATCTGCTGAGTATTTCCAGCATTTTCAGTTTTTATGTCAGATTTCCAACACCTACAGTATTTTGTTTTAGTAAGGCAGTATTAAAGACAGGTGACCAAAAGGAGAATTTGAAAACAAGAATGAGAATTTTAAAATTGAGGCATTGCTTGACCTAGAGCCAATTTAGGTCAGCGCAGGGGTGATGGGCGAATGGGACTTGGGGTGAATAAGCACACATGCAGCAGAGCCTTCGATGAGCTTAAGTTTATGGAAGGTAGGTTGTGGGAGATCAGCCAGGAAAGCTTTGGAATAGTCAAGTCTAGAAGTAAGAAAGGCACAGATAAAGGCTTCAGCACCAGATTAGCAGAGGTAGTGGCAGAGTCAAGTGATGTTATAGAGGTGGAAATAGGTGCTGCAGAGGAACATTGCTGAGGAGACCACTGGTGCAGAAAGATTGCTGCACAGAGACACTGCTGAGACACATTGCTGAGGAGGCACAAATTGCTGAGGAGAGTCATTGCTGCAGAGAGACACATGAGGAGAGACATATCACTGCAGAGAGACACATAAGGAGAGACATATCACTGCAGAGAGACACATGAGGAGAGACATATCACTGCAGAGAAACACATGAGGAGAGACATATCACTGCAGAGAGACACATGAGGAGAGACATATCACTGCAGAGAGACACATGAGGAGAGACATATCACTGCAGAGAAACACATGAGGAGAGACGTATCACTGCAGAGAGACACATGAGGAGAGACATATCACTGCAGAGAGACACATGAGGAGAGACATATCACTGCAGAGAAACACATGAGGAGAGACATATTGCTGCAGAAAGACACATTGCTAAGGAGAGAGATATTGCTGCAAAGAAAGGTGAAGGGGGGTTTTGCAAGGGGTTGGATAGGGAAGGGGCATGATGAAAGGAAGAGGGGCAGGAAGGCTTTGCAAGGAAGTGAAGGAGGAGGGCAATTGATGGGAGGCAAAGGGTAGACTGAGGGGGTGGGAAGCTGGAGTCCGACAAGGCTAACTGACAAACAAGGGGATGAAAGGGATACCACATGTGTGAATGGGAGGGTTTTCATGCAGACTCTCAAATTGGAAAGTGGGGTGCAGGTTGTTAATGTGCCACAAGAGAGATGGGTCTAATACTGACTCATGGTGGTGGGAGTTGTGGGCGAGGGAGGGGGGGTGTGAGGGGGAGGTTTGGAAGGGAAACAGTGTAGTCTTCAGTTCTGAGGGAATTGGGGAACTCAGTGAAAGGCAAAAGTAATTGGTCTGGAGTTTGCAGTCAGGAATCAGAGGAGAGACAGTCCTGGGTCTGTGTGGACCTCACAGTCAACTGTCAGAGAGTGGAGACAGTGATGGGGTGCAGCAGGCTTGCTGCAGGCATAATCATTGGGAGCATGTGTACTCCCACTCCAGGGTGTGGCAAGGGCTGTGTGGTTAGTAGAAATAATGCACAGATTGATGTCCATGAGCTTGTCTGTCTCTGTACTGGGCTGCAGATGGTATGGTGATGGTAATGGGAGGCACCTGCAGCTTGTATTTGGGAAACACATAATAAAGGGGGGCACAGGGTATGTGAAGCTTTCCTGATGTTATGACCACAGCAGGTGTTAATTGCTGAGCAAACCAAATCCCAGAGGGAAACTTGGCTTACGGGTCACATGCTTTTTTTTGTATTCTGAAAACAAGAAGAAAACGTAATGATCTCAGCAGCAGTAAGTCCAATAACACTTTTGGGATTTTAAAAATTAAAAGTAAAAGTTTTATTAACAAGAAGAAAAGAAAACTTAAGCACACAAGATTACAGTTACACAATAAAAACTAGTCTTACAAAACATTCCCCCAAAAGACTCCCTACTTGGTCAGACCCACAAGTAAACCTTCTAGGCAACACTCCCATCCAGATAAAAATCCAGTAATATTACCCAAGGCAAACTGCTTAGCTTTAATAAAGGCACATCATATGACCTCTTAAACTCTCTTCCACTCTGCTGTGGAAATCCAAAACTTCAGAACAAGACTGCTTTTTGCAAGGCTTTTCTGGCTTGGCTTGATGGTTGATTCAAACTACATCTTCTCCCAGCCTGGACCTGTTTTCAGGAGACCTTCCTCTCAACTTATCTAAAAACGCAAATGGTAGATCCAACCTATTTATTCGTACCTCAAACCAGTCATAATAGGTTATTACAAATGCATAAACCGAACACCTCTATCCTTTCAATGTCTGAAACCTCCCAGACAACCTGTCTCTAGTAACCTTTCCCCAGCTTAAATAAATCATTTACACACACACACACACACACACATGCACAGCTGTCTTCACAGAATAACACCATATTCCCCAAAAATATATATTTTTAAAACATCCATTCTCACACCTCCCTCCTAGCAAAAAAATGAACCATCATAATTTCAAAAAGATGGTTTCATTTTCTCAACCTATTTCATATTCCTTACTACGTTTATCTATACAAACAAAACTATCACACTATATTGTACATGCATCAGCCATGAAAATATATATAAAAGTCTGTTGTAAAAATAGAGCTCATTTCAGTCTATTCTCCATTTGCCAATATCCAAGTTCTTTTGAATTTTAAACTCTTGACAATGAAATACATTTTCTCATCCAGCCACATGTATAATTTATAAATTGAAAGGCTGCAATAATAAACTCCACCAAAAGAGTCTGGCGTTTTTGTTTAGAAACTTCTCCAGAATCTTCAAAAGATTGTGGTCAGTATATAAAACTGTCTCTGAAGAATTGTTTGCAACATAGACTTCAAAATGCTGCAAAGCTTATGCCAAACTTAAAGGCCTGAATTTTACCTTTGGCAGGCAGGCGATTGGCGGGCCCAGGATCGTTCGGGAAAAGAACCGCTGACCACAATTGGATTCCAACCACAATTTCACGCTGGCTGGCCAATTAATGGCCAGACATCATGATACGCGCATTGAGAAGCTCAGCGGTGCCAGGATTGGGGCAGGAAGTAGGCTGCGAGAAAGCTCCCCGAAGGCAGACAGCTACCTCAGGGAGCTGCAGACCTTCAAATGATTAAATAAAGGTTTAAAAAGCTGCAAAAAAATGTCCATGCATCACAATCAAGCCTCTGAAAATATACCTCATAAAAATGCTGTCCATGGATACTTATTTTTATTTTATTTCATAATGGAGATTACGTCCCGCCCTTGGATGAGCTTTGATGAAATATGTAAAGACCGCTTGGTAAATTCGCTCGTCCGCCAACTGTAAGCTTGAACGGGCCATGAAAAATCGGAGACAACTGCGCCGTTAATGAGCTTAATTGCCCTCTTAATTGTCAGCAGGCGTGCTTCTGACTTTTGCACATGCCTGCTGAGCAAAATATCGCGCGAGTGCACGATGACGTTGGGACGCTTGCTTGAGGTCATCTCGCGCAATTTTATGTCCAATCGAGTAGGGTGCGTGCCCTCCCATGGAAAGTAAAATTCGGCCCAAAGTCTCTTTTTCTACAATAAAAGCAAAATACTGCAAATGCTGGAAATCTGAAACAATTTACCTCCCCGCTCCTCACCGCCCAAGGGCCCAAACACTCCTTTCAGGTGAAGCAGCGCTTCACTTGCACCTCCTTCAATTTAGTCTACTGCATTCGCTGCTCCCAATGCAGTTTCCTCTACATTGGAGAGACCAAACACAGACTGGGTGACCACTTTGCAGAACACCTCTAGTCTGTCCGCAAGCATGACCCAGACCTCCCTGTCACTTGCCACTTCAACACACCACCCTGCTCTCATGCCCACATGCCCAGCCTTGGCCTGCTGCATTGTTCCAGTGAAGCCTAACGCAAATTGAAGGAACAGCACCTCATCTTCCGATTAGGCGCTTTACAGCCTTCCGGACTTAACATTGAGTTCAACAGCTTCAGATCATGGACTTGCTCCTCTATCTTCTCCCCTTTTTAATCCCGCTTTTTTCAATATTCCTTTATATTTTTTATTTTTTTAAATTATTTTTTGTCCACTTATTTTTATTTATTTTCATTTTTAGTCATTAATTCATTGTTTTATCCCCACCTTTTATCCTATTTTCGATCTTTTTTCCTCACCAACGACCCCTTCCCCCATCCCACCCTCACATGGGCCATCTATCACTTGTTCATATTGCTCTTTTCAGAGTGCTTACCCTTGTCCTGTTACTATCACATTCTGCTTTCTTACCTTAATGCCACTATCAGCATCTCCTTTAGCCATTACCACTACCATTAACACCCACTTTGTCCTTTTGTTCAATCTCTCCTTTGCCACCACCTATTGCTGGCCTTCTATCCAGCTTCACCTGCTCCACCCCCACCCCCACTCCTTAAACAGCATAAATTTCATCACATTTTTACTTCTCTTTAGCTCTGAAGAAGAGTCATACTGACTCGAAACGTTAACTCTGATTTTCTCTCCACGGGTGCTGTTAGACCTGCTGAGTTTTTCCAGCATTTTCTGTTTTTGTCTCTTTTTCTACAGTTGATTATTTCTTCTGGTGTACATTCAACTTCAGTGAGAAATATCCTACCAGCTTCTCAATTCCCAGTTCATCTTCTTGTAGCACCACAGCACCAAAACCCACACCACTGGTGTCAATAGCCAACTTAAACTGCTTTGTATTATCAGGTGCTGATAAAACACGTGTAGTAGTTAGTACAGATTTCAAGCTGTCGAATGAATTCTGACACTCCTGTGTCCATTGGAGTTTTCTGTTGTTTTTAACAAACCAATCAGTGGAACAACTGCACTGCTGAAATTTGGCATGAATATCCGATAAAATCCACTCATGCCTAGCAATCTCAAAACTTCCCATTTTATTGTACACATAGGGAATGCTACAATAGCTTTTACTTTTGCATCTCATGGGACCACATGATCATGTCCGGCAGTGGGCTCTAAATATGTAACTTGTGCTTTCGCAAATCCACTTATAGCCAAATTTACAACCAAATTGGCTTCATGCAGCCAATGAACAGTTCCTTTAAATGTTGTAAATGTTTCTTCCAAGTTTGACTGAATACTGTTAAGTCATCAATATAAACAGCACAATTGCTCAGTCCCTCTAAATATTATTTCCACAAATTGCTTTGTGTGACTGCAATAGCCCTTTAAATCAATCTGACACTTTTCTGGAAGGTAACCTAACATCACATTTAGATTCTTAAGTACTTCATTGTCCAACTAATCAGAGGAAGGCCAATTTCAGAATCCTTAATTTCTATCCCCTTTTCCTCACTTACAACTACCAGTGCCTCCTCCTGCTTATCCTCTCTGTTAAAGTATTCTTTGGGTATATTTACGTGGCATTCTTGCTGACTATTCCTTCTATCTGGTGTAAAGGAAATATCATTTTTCTCCCTAATATTACTGTGGGACACTGAAGCAGGCTTATTATGTGTGTGTGTGTCTAGTTTAATTAAACTGCAGACAGTCAGACTGCAAGGTTTGAACCATCAAAAGGGTTTAGGTGTAAAATACGCATTTGAAATGGAGATGGGTAAGCTAGGATGAAGTCTCAGCAGATACAGTGTGAATTGAATTTGCATTTTTAGATAAGTTGACAGACTGTTTGATTTGCAAAGGAACATGGTAAGATGTTTACAACTGACAAGATAAATAAGGCAAAGTTACTAAGTTTATTTTTCCCAAAAGTGCTGGCCATAACGACAACATGAAAGATTTTTATATTCTGGGAAAATTAACTTCCAAAGAAAGGTTGAAACAATGGGATTTACAGATCAAATGGGTAAATATATTTAAAGAAAGATGGAAATCTGTGTGGGGAATGGGCATGTGAGATCTTGAAAGGTGCACTGTGTGAAAAAGACTTATGGAAAAAGCCTCTAGCCACCCTGGAGAAGGTTACTGTTCCAGTAATCAGTTAAAAGCCTTTGGAGTTCCATTTTTGAGTGAGAGGGAGAAAGAAACTGTGAAATATCTTCCTTACAGCAGCAGTAGGTGCTTGTGGTAATATTGATAGATGTTTTATAGGTTAAGAATCTATTTGCACTGTTGCCTGAAAGGGGTGTGTAGTTGGGAGTCTAGTTAAGCAGAAATTTTGTGAGAACTGTTATCAAAGAAAAGAAAACTTAAGCACACAGGATTACAGTTACACGGTTAAAATTAGTCTTACAAAACATTCCCCCAAAAGACTCCTACTTGGTCAGGCTCACAAGCAAACACCCTCCAGGCAACACTCTCTTATAGATGTTTTAAAATCAAGTAATATTACCCAAGGCAAACTGCTTAGCTTTAATAAACGCATACCACATGACCTCTTAAACTTTCTTCCATTCTGCTGGGAAAACCCAAGACTTCAAAACAAGACTGCTTTTTGCAGCCCAAGACTTTTCTAGCTTGGCCGGATGGCTGATTCAAACTGCATCTTCTCCCAGCCTAGAGCTGTTTCCAGGAGATCTTCCTCACCCAGCCAACAACCAATAGCTGACAACCCTTAAGTTCACCACAGAAACTCTAAAATACCTTTCTCCCTCTTTCATCTCGGGTTCCATTGTTCTCGCATCTCTTTGAAAGTCAAATCCTTTCAAATAATCTTTAATGTTTCTATTTTGTTTCTGCTTTTGGGACAATAAAATGTAATATACCCTCTTCTGTTTACCCATGGAACTCCTGTAAGATGCAAAAATGTTTCTTGTTACTTCTGACTTCCCTTTGATATTTTCAAATGAACGTTCAACTTATCTAAAAATGCAAATCCATGACCTCTGATTACCAGCCCACTTGTCAGAGGCAATAGTTTCCCGCTAGCCCCTCAAAATTTTGAGCACCTCTATTAACTTTTCCCTTAACCTTCTCTGCTCTAAGGAAAACAATTCCAGCTGCTCCAATCTCTCCAAATAACTGAACTCTTGCTACCATCCTGCTCAGTCTCCTCGATACCATCTCCAGGGTCTTGACACCTTTCTTAAGGCCTAGAATAGCAGACAATACCCAAGCTGAGGCCTAACCAGTGATCTGTGAAGGTTTAGCATGACTTTTTATGTTTTATATTAAATGCCCCGAGTTACAAAGCCAGGTATATGCTTTCTTAACAACCTTATCAACTTTCTTTGCCACTCTCAAGCATTTGTGAATGTGCACTCCCAGATCCTTCTGCTCTTTCACCCACCCCCACCTTAAAAATTAATAAAATATTAACTAATTTTGCAGAGCTGAAAAGCTTTAAATGGGATGATAGAATGACTGAGAAATAGGTCATCACTAAACTGGTAAGAAATGAGCATTTTAAAATGGCTGAGATCCAAAACGTTTGAATCTCCTAATTGCTATCCCACAGAGACAGATGGATTTAACAGTCTATTCACAGAACAGAAAATGCCAAAAAGAAGTGTTAGATGTTGAACCCTGTGCAGCATTTATCTAAGCTTGCATAGCTGCAGCATCGGTGTTGTCATACTGCTTGTCTAACATCTATTTTTGGATGGGTAGCAATTTACTTCAGCTGAACATTGGACAGACCAAAACCATGGACTTCAGCCCTAGCCACAAATGTTGTATCCTTTCTGTCCTCCTCCATCTCCACATCACAGGCTGAGCCAGACTTTTCACTTGATTTTCCATTAGACCCCAAGCTGAAATTCCAACCCCATATCCTCTCCATTAAAAGACTACCTACTTTCATCTCTGTAACATTGCCCACCACAGCCCCTGTAGTAATTATGGCTTTATTTAGTGTAATACGTGTTAAGGAAGATCACATGATCTGTAGTAACCAATAGGAGAGTAGCGCAGGCTACCTCATCAGGCAGTGCAGAGATGGAGTTGAAGTTGAAAGCACATGTATTGCTGAGCATATTGTAAATAAACTTAATGCTTCTACCCAAGAAGTGTCTGCGGATCAACTCTATCACTAATAGTACAACTTGGCCACACCACAGCAAACTGTTGATGAGGATAAAATAGGACTGAACAGTAGAAATCAAGTTAAAAAGAAAAGAAAGTATACTCACCAGGTATGCTGTCAAGTTAGGTTAAAGAAAAAACGGGCCCCAATCCAAATGGCTAAGAAATCTCCCGGAGCACTCCCGACATTGAAAGAAGAGTACCAAGGTTGCAGGACGCCTGAGTGAGAGTCCACAGGATGGGCGAGCAAAAGATTGGAAAAGGGAAAGAATCTGTACCTTATTGTAAAATAGTAGGTTAGAGAAGCTGGCGCACAGCTTGCAAGTTTAAAAAAAAAGCAGCAATCAAAGCAGAAAGCCGTGCTGCTATTTTAAATTTAAACGAAAAAAAACATGGCCCGATTGGAACATGAGGCCACTGGCCCCGAAGTGCGGGATGTCCAACGTCAAAAGAGCCTGTGGAGTAAAGGGGGGAAAACCCTGTAGAATCGCCCAGAAAAGGGAGAAGAAATTGCTGCTGTGTTTTTTTTCTGAACTGAACGAAGTTTTGCAAAATTGAAAGAGAAGAAGACTCACAATCGTGGGGATCCCACCAAACTTGAAAAACGCAGGAAACACATGACAGAAAAGCCAACATCTGCAGAGACAGTCCGAGTGAAAAAAGTGACTGCTCGTAAAGCGGCAATACATTTAAAGTGGTAAATACAAGAAAATTGGCTATGGACAGAAAAATTAGAAGAAACCCCAGGGAGAGGGCAACTCTGAGGAAGGCAACAAGAGACCCCAGAGAGAGGGCAACCCTGTGGAAGGCAACAAGAGAGCCAAAGAGAGAGCAGCTCTGCTGAAGGGAACAAGAGTCCCCAGAGAGAGGGCAACTCCGCCAAGGGCAACAGGAGACCCCAGAGAGAGGGCAACAAGAAATTAAACAATTGAATGAATAGCTGATTGTCTTTCAAGATCGAATGCAAAAGGAATGTGTCACCATTCAGCATCATGAAGAAATGAAGGCTGTATTAAACAGTAGAATGGAAGCACTGCAGAAGAAACATGAAGAGGGCTCAGGAGAAGCCCTGGTAATCGGAGAGGGCTCAGGAGAAGCCCCAGTAATTAGAGAGTACTCAGGGGAAGCCCTGGTGATTGAAGAGGGCTCAGGAGAAGCCCTCGTAATCAGAGAGGGATCGGAAGAAGCCCAGGGAGTTGTATATCGCTGGATACAGCCGGGAGACAGAAGTTCAGGTAAACTCCAAGGGCAGAATTTTACGAGTCGGTGAGCGGGTTTGGGCCCCGCTCGCCGATACGTAAAATGATGCACAGTGATGTCGGGGGGAACTCCCAACGTCACCGCGCCCAATTTAAATTTTCAGGAAGGCGAGAGCGCAGCCAAATCAGCTGCGGGCCCGCCAACCTATCAATGGCCAATTGAGGCCATTGACAGGGTCAATTAAATAATTAAAGGACCGGCCTATCCAACCTTAAGGTTGGTGGGCAGATCAGAAGCACCGGCGGGAACTAGAAAAAACATGAAACCTCATCCACGGGCGGGATGAGGTTTTATGTAGGCTTTAAAAAATTTTAATAAAGATTTTGTAAAAATGATGGACATGTCCCAACTCATGTGACATGAGGGGACATGTAAGGGGAATTTTATTTTTCTATTTTTATCTTTTTTATCTTTTGCACTTAGCCTCAGGTAGATGAGTGCGCTCTTGCGTGCGCATGCGCGAAAGAGCGCACTCTCGATTTTGGGAATTCCCCCCCGCCTGCACAGGGAGTGCATAGCGCTTCTGTGCGGACGTCACGCTGGGCAGGCCTTAATAGGCCCGCCCACGTAAAATGGCACCGCGCCTCCGATCGGAAGCGCCGATCAGAAGCATGCCCATACGTGCCCGCCCATTAACTTCCCCCTCAACGGGGGGGACAATTCAGCCCCAAGGCAGTGTCAGCTCAGTGAAGCTAGCTATCTAGCAAGGAGCTGAAGAATCAGTTAAATGAAGCCAAAGAGGCTTTGGCAGCAAAAGTCACAGAATATCCCAAGAAGCAGACAGATAATGAAATTTTGGGGGACTCAGCCACTGGGCTCAGACAAGTTGAGCTTCGCATCTGAGAGAAGTCTGGCCAATAGTGAAGTCAAATAGAAGGCACGGAGAAAGAAGATACAGAAATACTAATAGGGCCTCCACCCAGCTGAGGAGAAAGTGAGAGCCATTAGAGAGGCACTTGCGCCAAAAACACCTCAGAGCTCAAAGCATTCCTAGGAATGATCAACTATTATGGGCGGTTCATACCCAATTTGTCTACAATGGTGGTCCCCCTGCATTCTCTACTCAAAAAGAATCAACGTTCATCTTGGGAGATGCCCCAGAAAGAAGCTTTCATAAAGGTGAAATAATTGTTCCGCTCATCCAATCCATTAGTGTATTATGACCAGACGAAAGAATTGGTGCTGACATATGATGCATCTCCCTACAGAGTGGAGTATGCTCTCATCAGATGGATGACAGTACGGAATGGCCAATAGGTTACATATCAAGAACGCTCACCACAGCGGAAAAAGGATACTTGCAGATAGGAAAAGGAGGCCTGTCCTTCATTTTTGGTGTCAAGAAATTTCACCAGTACGTACATGGCTGCCATTTTACAATTGTTTCAGACCACAAACCATTGCTAGGATTGTTTAGTGTATACCGCCGATAGCCTCATTAAGCATAAAGCAATGGGCTTTAACTCTGGCAGCATACGTACACTTTCATACATAGGCCTGGCAATCAAATTGCAAACGCCAATGCCCTTAGTTGTTTACCTTTACAAGAAAATGATGAGCACGTCCCAGTTCTAAAGGAACTTGTTTTACTGTTAAATTTCTTAGATTCCTCACCGGTATGTGCTCGACAGATTAGAGACTGGACAAGTCAGGATCCAGTCCTACCTTAAATACAAGAACAAGTGCTACATGGTTGGTCATAGGAGCCTATGTCTGATTAAATGAAACCGTACTTCAACAGAAGACATGAAATAACCAGCCAGATGGCATCTTATTGTGGGGAGCACGAGTGATAGTTCCTCCAAAGGGAAGGGAACTAATTTTAATTGAGCTACACAGTGCCCATCCAATGCACGCAGCTATCTATGGTGGTCTGGGATGGATGGCAAAATAGAGAGTTTAGTAAAGCACTGTGTGCAATGTTAGCAACTGCAAAAGTTGCTAGTGACAGCTCCGTTATACCCATGGGAGTGGCTAGGTAGACCCTGGGAGCAGTTACACATTGACCAGGTTGGACCTTTCCTGGGAACAATGTTTCTGCTTATTGTCAATGATCATTCAAAATGGTTGGACGTTTATAAGCTGAAGTCACCAATGTCAGGCACTACAATTGAGAAACTATGTCAGAGTTTTTGTCTTTCACGGACTACCAGACATAGTCCCTTCTGCACGGCATTTACGAGTGCTGAGTTTCAACATTTTATCAGCCTCAACAGTATCACACATGTAAAAATTGTAACGTACCACCCTTCCTCAAACGGACTGGCTGAAAGGGTGGTTCAAAGATTTAAGGTAGGCAAGAAAAAGCTAACTGGCGATTCCTCGGCAACTAAGCTAGCACGCTTTCTTTCTCATTACAGGACTACCCCTCACACAACAGGTGCCACACCTGCAGAGTTGTTGTTGAAATGCCATCTAAAGACGAGATTGAGCTTAAAAATGCCAAATTTAGAGGGGAAGATGGAAAGGAGTCAGAAAAGCCAGAAACCCAGACATGACAGGCATACTTGCGAGAAGAAATCTATCGTGAAGAGCCAGTTTACGTGAAAAACTTTGGGGAAGGACCCAGATGGTTACCGGGCGACATAGTGCGGTGACTGGACCTCTATCTTACCACATGGAGGTGGAATGCTGGATCATCCGTAAACATGTGGACCATTTAAGGAAGAGAGAGACAAATCACCAAGATTTGGTTCTGCCAGTGATCATGACCAGGTCTGCATTTCCTGTTGAGGATACTCAACCCAGGACTGACATGTCTGATGTTCCTGTAAGAGTTGAGGATACAGAACTGCCAGTGCCCACCCAAGCACCTGATGTTCAGGAAACTCAGGAAAAGGAGGCTCCTGACAAAGAATCTGAAGTTGTGGAGCTGCGACGTTCCACACATATCAGGAAACCACCTGAAAGACTGAACTTATAAATATAATATGTATAGCCGAGTTAAAGGGGGAGGAATGTAATAATGGTTCTGTTTAGTGTGCAATGTACCTTTGAGAATAATACTTGTTAAGGAAGTTCACATGATCTATAATAACCAATAGGAGAGTAGTGCGGGCTACCTCATCAGGTAGTGCAGGGATGGAGTTGGAGTTGAAAGCACACATGCAGTTGCTGCTGAGTATATTGTAAATAAACTGAGGGGAGGATTTTCCCCTTGTTAGGCGGGCTCGGCCGGGGCAGTTTCAAGCTGACCACCCCAGAGTTCAGGGCCGGACCGCGATTTCACACTGGTGGGTCAATTAAGGCCCACCCAGCGAGAAACACGAGTGCCAGCACTCAGTGCTGCCTGTGTGTGGAGGTGGGGGGGAGGGCAAGCGTGAACTTCATGCATGCACATGGGTGCGCGTTTGAAAATCTCCTTGAGGCACGGAGCTGCTTCAGGTAGATGAACATTTTTCAAAATAAAAAATAAAGCTTTCTAAAATGTTATGGAACATGTCCCCTCACGTGACTCTGTCACATGAGCTGGGACATGTTATTAATTAAATTTTAAAATTTTTATTTTATTTTTATTTGCTGTTGGAAACCTCACCCCACACGGCTGGATGGGCAGCGAAAAGTTTCTTTTAATAACCTTTTTAATGGCCTTAATAGGCCTTTTAATTGTCGGCAGGCGCGCTGCCGACTCCGGTGCACATCCGCCGACCAAAATATCGCACGGATGTACAATGACATCAGGACGCTCGCCTGACATCATCGTGCGTCATTTTACGCTAGGTCAGGTCGGGCGCGCGCCCGCCCGATGAGCTAAAAATTCAGCCCTTAATATTTCCACCCAAGAAGTGTCAGCGGATCAACTCTATCATTAATAGTACAACTCGGCCACCCCACAACAACCCCTGTCTCAGCCTCTCTGCTGCTGAAAGCCTCACCCCTGCATTTGTCATCTCCAGGCTTCACTGCTCTCCTGTTTAGCTTCCACCTTCCACCTGCCATAAACTCCAGTTCATCCAAAACATTACTACCAGGTCAAGTCTTACATGTCCATTATCCCATTCCTGGTCAGCTTCAAGTCCCTCCAAGTCTCAGGTTAAAAATTCTCATCCTCATATTTAAATCTTTCCATGGTCTCACCCTGCCTAACTTTCTAACCTTCTTCAGCCCAACAATCACCTCTGAACTAAAGCAGAAGATGCTGGAAACACTCAGTATGTCTGACGGTATCTGTAGAGAGAAACAGAGTTTGTGATTGTCGTGCGTTATGCCTCGAGGTATGCAGAGATGCCACGCCAGATTCTATATACACAGAAGCTTCAAAATGTCTCCAGCCTGATGCTTTCACTTTAGTTTCTGCTCTTTAGTCATCACACCCAGGCTTCACTAACAGCACAGAGAACAGCGAAGAGTCAACAGAAACACAATCGAACACTGAACATGTGAACAATTCAATACTACAGTGATGACATCACAGCCTGAAACATTAACTTATTTCAGGTTCAGCACCTGTAGTATTTTGCTTTTGTGCCATCTCAGAACTCACTTCCTCTGATTCCAGAATCAACGGAATCAAGTGCAACCTCCCTTCGCCCCCACATCCTTTCTAACCATTAATGGCTACGCTTTCATACTTTCCTCCCTTGCGGGCTCTCCATTTCCCTCTTCTCCTTTACAACGTTCCTTAAAGTCTACCTCTTCGCTCAAACATTTGTCCATCCCTCTTAATATCACTATCCTTGGCTCAGCTTTTATTTTTTTCTTTATAATTCTGTGGGGTGCCTTGAAACCCTATATTAAAGATACTATATAGATGGAAGTTGTGACTCCTGAAACAGTTCTGTTTTGTACCAACACTGCAGTTAAAGTGTAAATATAACCAGAGTCTCTCTGGTACACCTGGAATCAGTTCTAAGCTTGACACCCAATTCACACTCTGAGTATTGAGCATCTGCTTGAAGCAGCTCAAATTCACAACCGTGTTAAACTTGTGGAATCTAAATGCACATCTATTTGTGGTTGATATGTGGCCAATTCAGTGTGCAAGCTGAGCTGTGGGCTGTTAGTCCTAAAGGGTTTCTGCCCCAGTGAAGACACATAACTGACCCGAATTTTGTGGTTGTAGCAGTGAAACTGTTAGTGTTCACCATCATTACAAAGTGAAACTGACTGCAACTTCAGGCCTCTGAACATGCACAGTTGAATGCAGAAACCCACAAGCTGCTGTCAGTGATTCCCTGCTCCTCCAGAGGGTGCACTGCTGAGGCCCCATGGATGGAAATCTTTTGAAATCACTTCAATTGATGTGAACTGCTATTTTAGTCCTTTCGTCTCGCTGTAAAAATCCTTCAAAATGATGTGCCTCATTGAATGAGGCATAGCTATGTTTTTAATGGTGAATTTCATAAGTACAGCTGAACAACTTCTTTGGCGCTGACAAACTAATTCCATATTTATGGAAAGGTTTTTAATAAAAATGACACCTTTTCAAGTTTGTTTATGATATTCAAGATTCTACCTTAATCCCATGAGGATAGTGATAGACCTCAAGAAGGCATAGTGTGGTGAAAGTATAACAATTTCCATAATATTTTTCCGGTTTATTATGAAGTAGGTTTATGGGGTTAAGTATAGTTGGGTCTGTCTGGGTGATTTAATTACAATTGGAGTCAAGTAGGCTGCAAGTTTAAATCATCAAATAAGCCAGGTGCTTGACATGCTCAAGAGTAAACATGGGGCAGAATTTTCTGCCTGTCGGGTGGGCGGTGTGGGCACAGGCAGGCGCAGATTGCCCGCGATCGGGTCCGCACTGCCATTTTACGCGGACAGGCCAATTAAAGCCCACCCAGCGTGAATTGTGGCTCCTGAGGACAGCGGGAGTGGGCGAGCGGCGGCGGGAATGCAATGACCACCGGGTCCAATGGCGACCCGGCGGCCTGTTTTAAAAAGCTGCTGCGGCCCTTCCAAGGCTGCGAATCATGGCCAGTGGAAGGGCTCCCCAGAGCGCTGCTGGTGAGCAGGCCGGGCAGGAGGGTAGGGCAGGGGGGCACTGTGCCCCTCATTTATCCAATGATTACCTTGTTGCCCTCCTCGAGGAGGTGGCAGCACAGTGGGAGGTCCTTGTACCTCAGGATGGAAGGAGGAGGACCCCCACATGACGAAGCGTGCCTGGGAGGAGGTGGCGGAGGTGGTGAGCTCCCGCGACGTGGTGCGGCGCACCTGGATCCAGTGCCGTAAGCGCTTCAATGACCTGTTGTGCTCAGGAAGGGTGAGTACCATGTTGGCATTGGTCACTTAACCCAGCAGACAGGCTTTCTCCCCTGGTGTCCCCACATCCTCTCCCCACCCCCACCATTTCCCCCACCCCCAAGACTGAGTTTTAGTGACTGCATTGAATCATTACGATATGTGTCCTTCACTGGGTGAGCCAGCAGATATTGCCCATGCCTAGGTCACCCTGAGAGGGTGGTGAAGAGATGGGTTCTGCACCCGCAGCATGTGGTACACTGAGACCCATATTACAGTTTTGGGGGCAACCTGGAGGAGCTGCACCTAGACACAGTGCTGGAACTCCAGGACATGTCAAAGTCAGGGTGATGATATGCTGGGAGGGGAGCTTCAAGGTGGCATGGCACCAATTGATCTGCTGCCCTCTGCTCTCCACGTGCTTGGGCCTCCTTGATATGGAAGGTTAGACCCAATGTGACGTAGGCAGCATTTGTCCAAGGAGGAGTGGGGTGGTGTAACAGGCCGAGTATCTTTGTGTGAGTGTTCGGCAGCAGCGGGCTGAGGAGGCACTGGAGCCCTGCAATGTCCTACTCTGGTTGGGGTGGGCTGTCGGTGAAGAGAATCCAGGTACAAGTAGCACTAATCAATGCTCTCCTCTCCTTTTCAGGAGAAGAATGTACATAATACCGCCAACCGGGTGCGGACTGGCGGAGGGCCGGCACAGTTGGTAATCCTAAGCTGCTGTGAGAAGGAGGCCCTAGATCTGGAGAGGCGCCATGCACCCAGGCCCACCGGTGTCGGTGAGGCTGGGGTGCCATGGGCAGGTATGTTTGCCCAGCAGTGAGGTCACCATTGTTCTCCCAACAGCCATGGCAGTGCTGAATGTTCAGTGATTGAAGTTTGCAACATGGCTTGACCATTGCTTATGGAAGGATGAGTGCATAATGATCCGGGGGACAGGGATGCACATTGACATTGTCTCCATGTTAACTGATCCAATGTCCTTGTTCTTCCTTTCAGCATCAGTGGAACAGGGCCGGGAGGAGGAGCAGCAGAGGCCCCCTCTCACACCTGAGGGCCCTGAAGTCATGGACTCACCAGTGTCACACCATCTCTGTCAGACCGGAACCAGCGCAGATACTAGCACCTTGGTGGGAATTAGAACATCGGCTAGTGTCCTGGGGCACAGCGGTGAGTGCACTTCACAGTCGATGGAGGAGCTGGCAGAGACAGAGGGTGTCCATGGCGCCAGCAGTCGGAGGACTGCAGGGAACCAGGCACATGCTCAGCCGGTGCCTGATGATGTGCCTCTGGAGTCGTCAGCGATGCAGCAAACGCAGGAAATGCAGCCGGGTGTGCGGGAGCATCTGGTGGAGATACATGAGGCTTTGCTTGGCTTGGTGTCCGTGGTGGCGGAGTCTATGCGGACGATCGCCAAAGCAATGAGCCTCATGACCGAGCGCCATGCGTCCTCCTTGGAGAGAGTGACGACTCTTGTGAAGAGGCTCCTCCAGGAGACCCATCAGGGTCCTGGGGGTGCACTCGGATCAGCAAACCCTCACATCAGCATTGAGCTCAACTGGTCAGTGCCAATGTGGGAGATGGTCTGGGCACCAAGTTTCAAAGCTCAGTGCCCATCCATCCACCATGAGCAGGGAGGTCCGAAGCGACCTCACGTTAGCACAGCAGCTGCCTGTCGTCTCTGCAGGCTCCTCTCACGGCGCTCCGGATGAGGGTGGCAGCTCTTCCGTCCCTCTGCCGGTGACCGTATCATCCGGTGAGACTGCGGTGACTGGGGAGATGCCAGCTGTGGAACTGGCAGCTCCCTCCCAGGCGGGGCCAGCACAGCCTCCACGGGCCAGAGGACGACCGCCAAGGTCATCGAGGCCAACAGGACAGCAGAGTCAGCGGGCTGTCTCAGATGCCACTCCGAGCGATAGGGCAGCCCCAAGACGTAGCACCAGAAAACGTAAACATAAGGCACCTTAGGCACACCGCAGGTTTATCACTGGTGCTTTTGTGTTGACCCGCAATGAGGTCTTTATGAGTTGGTGTGATTTTTAACACCTTTGTCATTTTGTTTTCTTAATTTCCTTTGCTTGTAATATTAAATTCAGACATGTCACCATGTGTGCCTCTTTTCTTCTTTAGGTGGATAGTTTCCAAAAATGTTATGTGTGATTTATGAGACATTCAGCTTTATTGACTAGGCCCTTAGTTAATGTTCCTATCCGGGCAGATCTTGCACATAGGTATCGAGTATGGAGCCTGCAGCCCAGGCTTGTCCTGGAGGTCCATATGTGGTGTGCTAGCTGAAGGATTGTTGGATTAAAGCCTCCGGAGTGTCCCTGCCTTCCTGGAGTATGCCCAGGTCAGTGTCTACCCCCTCAGCATTTCCCTGTGTGTGCTCATCCTCGGACTCACTGCTGGACTCATCATGTGCAGCTGCAGCCACTGCGTCTACATCTTCATCATCCACAGTGTCTCCCCTTTCCAGCACGATATTGTGGAGAGCGCAGCATGCAGCCACTATCAGCGACACATGATCTGGGAGGTACTGGAGTGCGCCCCCTGAGCGGTCCAGGCATTGGAAGCGCATCTTGAGAAGACCAATGGTTCTCTCCACCACAGCCCTTGTGGAGGCGTGGCTCCTATTGTACCGCTGCTCAGCCTCTGTTCTTGGATGGCGGAGAGATGTCATGAGCCACCTTTTCAAGGGATAACACTTGTCAACCAGCAGCCATCCATCCAGTCGGGCTGGAGCACTGAAGAGCCTCGGCACCTGGAAGTGTCTAAGAATGTACACGTCATGGGAGCTGCCAGGGAACGTGCACAGACTTGCGGGATCTGCGTCCTGTGGTCACACACTATCTGCAAATTCATGGAGTGGAATCCCTTCCTTTTGACGAAAGCACCCAGGCTGACCCACTGGCACCTTGATGGCCACATGTGTACAGTCTATTGCACCCTGGATGCGGGGGAACCCAGCAATCGCTGCAAAGCCTTTGGCTCGTTCGGCCTGGCTGGCCTCGTCCGTACGGTAATGAATAAAGGTCAGTACCCGCAAGAATAGAGCTTCTGTCACCAGCTTTTATGCAACTGTGGACAGCTGATTGGGAGACTCCACACAGATACCCCACTGAGCCCTGGAAAGAGCCAGAGGCATAGAAGTTGAGAGCCACTGTGACCTTCAGAGCCACTGGCATGGGGTGTCCACCCACACAGTTGAAGCTGATCTCAGGCCCAATGATCTGGCAAATGGAGGTCACAGTCTCCATTGAGAGGTGGCGCGTCCTTCGGCATTGCACCTCAGATATATTGAGGTTATTGCATTGCTGCCTGTAAACACTGGCAGCAGAAAAGTGGCATCTTCTGCAGCCCCTTCCACCTTGGACTTCCTGCTAGCCCTGCGCCCCTTGTGCCTGCACCTCTCCTCCCATAGGCCGCTCCCCTGGAAGCTGCATTGGGACATCTGGCCTCCTCTCCCTTCTGCCCCTCTCTTCCTCAGAGGAGGAGGTGCCACCAGCAGAGACCACAATCCCCATTAGCAGGGTAACGGAAGGCTGTCTGATACCTGGAAGGGTCCATATGGTCCGAATCCTCAGGGGGCCTGGAAGACAACTATGAGTTCAGAAATTAAGCCTGGAAATGCTAAGAAAGAAGCCCCGATCAGAGAATAAGCTGCCAAGTATCAATAAGCCACCAGCAGCAAACTATCTCCAAAACTCCTCACTACTCACATTGACAATGCTGCTGACCCTTCTTATCCTGCCCGTGGATGAGCTTTTGCAAATTGTGGCCTTCCCGCCAGCCTGTTTTGCCCGTACAATGAGTGAAAACTTGCACATGCAACGTTAAATCTCCATCAATTCTGTTGTTAAAGGCTGTAACTGGCCTGTTAATTAATGGTGGGCGTGGTTCCGACTCTCGCGCGCACCTGCCAAGTGAAATATCACGCGGGTGCACGTTGGCGTCAGGACACTCGCCCAATATCATCACACATCATTTTACACTCGAGCAGTCGGCTGCACGCCTGCCCAGTGAAAATTTCTACCCAATGTTCCCATATTAGGATGATCTGGCCCTATTTGTATTATGTACCTCTGAGATAATCAGTGGCCAGGAGTAAGATACAATAAAGTAATTCAATTCGGTGCTTCTGATGGTGGTCTTTAACCAGTAAGTACAAAACTGCTCTTACAACTAACTCTGAGACTTAAGCTCCTTATTAGAGCTTTCAAGACTGAGATCGATATTTTTTTGTTGGGTAAGGGTGTTAAGGGATTTGGATCAAAGGTGAGTAAATGGACTTGAGGTGTAGGTCAGCTATGATCTAATTGACTGGCAGAACAGGCTCAAGGAGATGAAAAGCTTACTCCTGTTCCTAATGTTCCTACAAAAACAAAATTCTACAGATGCTGGAAAACCAAAATAAAAGCAGAAAATGCTGGAAGTACTTAGCAGATTTGGCAGCATCTATGGAGAGTGAAACAAAATTAATGTTTCAGATTGATGGTCTTTTATCAGAAGCTACCATCCTATTACCATTTTTTTTATTAAATGTATATTTTAAGATAATTATTTAGCATTGGTAACTGCATAAATGATTGTTGTTCTCATTGCGGCTGTTATTTATTTAAAACATCATATCCAATCATACAAGTTGCTGATGGAAAGAGATCACCCAAGAATCTAACTGGAAATGCAAAATAAATTACAGTTTTCCTTTCTAAAATGTTATTTGTAGCCTCCCAAAACACACAGCCAACAAACTATTTTATCTCCCAACAACATCATTGTTTTTCCACACTTGATATATTGAATATGCAAAAAAAATTACTAAAACCGAGCTCTGTTTAGAACACTGTAATCGTTTGTTTCTCATTTACTATTATTGCTAATTTTACAAAATAATTCATGAAACTGCAGTATAAATAAATTTAACTGAATGACATAGTTGTACATTTCTCCAGAATTGCCTGGTAAAGTTATATTGATATGGGTTTGATATAACTTGTACAATGTTTGTGGCTCTAATGATTCATCTTTGGAACAGAAAATATAGGCCAGAATATCACCGGTGTGCGGGGACGGGCCCGACACGCCGAAGCACAAAATGACACACAATGATGTTGGGCATGCGTCCCAACGTCATCGCGCGTCATTTAGATCATTTGTTCGGTGGGCGCCTGCTGGAGGAGGCTGCGCACCCGCCGAACTGTCAAAAGCCTATTAAGGCCATTAGGGAAGTAATTTAGATCATTAACAGCGCTGCCCGTCCAACCTTAAGGTTGGTGGGCAGGTGAAGAGCCCAGGCGGCCTTCG